>NW_022196115.1:0-600000 GCF_008641045.1 Pistacia vera | reverse complement strand
GTAGATATATTTCCCATAAGCATTTTTTTCAACAATATAATAGGTAATAATAAACTCAAGCAACAGAAGCAAAACAAAAATACCTAGTGATTGAACTCGAACTGTTAAAGAAATTAGAAAAGGAGCAAACCTTCAACGTTGAACTATTGAAGATGAACAACAGTTTTGCCGTTGAACCAGATTCAATTTCGATCTTCTTTAGACTTTAGAGTGAAAAAGAAGATTGGAGATGGAATTTGAAGGATGTAGGGAGCAAACTCAAAGAAGAAAGAATCCTGATTGAAGAATGAAGATGCTATATTGGGAATGGTTTTTTTGTAGGGATTAGATTTTCAAATAAGGTAATACTACTTTGTCAAACGAATCTCACAAACCCGACGTGGCACCTGAGTTGGCATTACCACGTCAACTGAAAACCTTGACTAAACATGAATGATCGTTCCTTAGGGACGAACGACCGTTCATTCATAAGGAATGGTTGTTCCATTCATAAGGAACGATTGTTCCTTCATAAAAAAATGGTTGTTCCATAAGAAAGAATGGTTGTTCCATAAGAAGGATTGGTTATTCCATTCTAAAGAATGGTTGTTCCATAAGAAATAGTTGTTCGATTCATAAGGAATAGTCATTCCTTATGAATGAACGATTGTTCCTTCATCCCTAATAACGGTCATTCATTAATAAAGGAATGATGGTTTGTCCATAAGAAACAACCGTTCATGTTTAGTCAAAGTCATTTAGTGCCTTGGGTATGGTGGGAGCTGTCACGCTGGGTTTGTGAGATTCGTTTGTCAGCTAATCTTTATTCTTTCAAATAATAAGTGACCCAATTTATACCCTAAGAAGGTCAGACTAGCGGTTTGGTAGTATTTTGTCGATCCATTACAAGGCCAAAGCGATTCTAAGACAATAACCGGGTTTTATATTGAACCAGAATGGAGTTGGGGCCAATTCTTGGTCGAACTGGCTAGTCCTGTTCAGATTTCAAAACAAAGCTCTTACCCATACTTGTTCTTTGTGTAATAACTATAACTATACTAAAAAACAATTCTATTATTGAAATCGCATACTTGTAAATTATTGAGTTGAATTTTTTTATATTATGTCACCTTCCACTCATTTTGTGTCACACCAATTTGCATCAAAGTTTGCATTATACTATTACATAATTAGTAAAAAAAAATACTGAAAACACATTGGATTATAACCTTTATTAGAAAAGATATATACAAAAAATATAAGAAAATTTTAATGAATTCTGTAAAGGAAATGAGAAGGTAATTTTGAATTGTTTTCATTATTTTCAGTTATTTCTTAAATAAATAAGGAGTTACTTGATTTCTTTTTGTTCATTTTTTTCCAATTAATTTTAATTCGATCTTATGTTATGTAAACAGAATGTACAAACGTAATTTCTTTTTTCCAAATTCTGAATTCGTTTTCTAAAAACATTTGAAAAACAATACTGATTAACCCCCTTATAATTCAATTATAGTTAAAATAAACTTGTTTAAATCTCTCCCTAGTTATATTTTCCAATTTTGAACAGTCCTCACTATCCAAAATTACCTGGAAATTCACCTAATTAATCTGAATATACTTAACTGATTTTTCTGAATTGCCTAAACATGATATCATCTTACCCAATCAACCAAAGATTGCCCCTCGTTCTCTTCAGCAAACCACTCAGCATTCTGTCCGGTGATGAGCTCAACCAGGAACATTCCATAGTCTCGTACATGCACATAAAGCTTCTCATCTTTCTCCGAATTTTCGTTTCTTCAACAATCATATTTCATCAAATTAACAACTTTATAAGCCATAAGTCATGTATATAGTTATTCTCTCTTGATTCTTGTAAAAATTTAGACATACGTTTCTTATAATATGAATATATTAAAAGACAAAAAGTTTCCATGTTCTCGATGTGATACAATCGACAGAATTTTTTGTATTCAATATGTTCTCACTATCAGAAATGGAATCCGAATTTTAAGAAAAATCAAGATGTTTAAATTTGAGAATTTTCACATATACGCACACACTAGAAGATTAAAAATCCTATTAGTATAACAAGAAAAATGCATTTTTATAATATTGAACGTCACACTTGTAATTTGTAAAGTTGGACGTCAATTATAACAAAATATCTTATTATAAGTTAAGTAGGATATATTTGAGATGTCACATATGTTTAATGTTGTCAAAATATCTCTAGCTAGATGTTCAATTAGCTTTGCCATATATATATATATATATGCAAGTATCATCTGTTTATATTTTTATCTGAAATACATCTTTGACCGATTACTAAAATTTTGAAATTATATTTTTAATGAATAAAACCTCATAATTTTAAAATGATTTACGAGTATCATATTATATATTTCGGGAATGACATATGTTTAATATTAATGTTGAGGTGTTTAATGGATCCTGGTGATTAGTACTGAGGTGCATGTAAGTTGGTCTGGACACCACGATTACCCAAAAAAGAAAAAATATTAATGTTGAGATCTGTCTATAGATTTCTGTAGATTTACTAAGATGCAAGTGTATCACTTGTTCATATTCTTTCATCGGAAGTGCAACATCAAAGGGACTGTGAGAGAGACGCACCAGAAACTGGGTTTCTTTTACTTCTTTTTTTATTTTTAATTTTTTTGTCCCCCCGGAGTTTTTTAATTTTTTCATCTTCAATAATGTTATCAAGTTAGTACCTTTTTTTTTTTTTTCACGTCTACCTCTATATATTTTTTTTTTATTTTTGGCTAGACATATAAAAGTGCTACCTATAAATAGTCATAGACTACTTACTATATACAACAAGGGAGAATAGGGAGAGATTTCTTACTCAGTTGGTGATTCCTCAAGATTAATCCATTTTGCCGCTAAGAAATTGCAAAACTTAAACGATAATTGAAGAATAAAGTCAGTTTTGGAGCAAATTTTGGTGCAAATAGAATGGAATTTCAATTCATAAAGATTTAAAGTGATAAAATCCTTCATATACATATGAAACTGAATGAAAAAGGTGTCTTAAGGTTAACGGTGAAGAATGAATTATATGCGTTGAGTTTTAAATTTAAACATTCTAAGAAAATTATTTTTCCAATTAATTAAGTTAATATACTAAAAACCCTAAAGAAATTAAGCTATTTTGGTCATTCGAATGATTGAATCTTACCATAGCAGAGCAACCGTGAGAAAAAAAAAAACAATATGGCGTGAACAAACAGATTGGTGAACAATAGGTCCATCTCCACACTCCTCATGAAGATACCGCAAGCCTCCTCCAGTTTCTATGGCTATAGCCTATATACTAATACCACCTTGGTTTCCATGTCAATTTTCTCGCCAAGTCATCATCTACAGTTAATACACCATGACGTTTAAAATTAGGAAATAGCAATTAATCCTATGAATTGGATTATTTTAGATAATTGAATACTGTATATAGTTTGAGGATCTACAATCTTAAATTAAATATATAATTATTTAACGGTTTTTTTTATGTTAGAATATCACGCAAAGAAGCGATAATAAATATCAAAATCGATAACGTATCAAATATAAATCATACACACCACACAGAGATTGTTTTGTTAATGATTACTTAACCACTTTGTCTACAAAATAACATAATAATAAAATTTTAATTACTAAAATAACATAATAATAAAATTTTAATTACTAAAATAACCTAGTTTAATTTAAATAAATCATACTCATCATATAATAGGAATATTCTAGATAAATAATTTTTTTTTTCTACTAGGAAAAGAAACTAAAATTAGATAATTTATTGTCAATGATCACGAAGATATTTGGTTTTATTTTTATAAGGTTCTCTCCTGATCAGAGCTCAGATTGAGCTTTTAAAGCCTTGTGATCATTGGTAGTTACATAATAGGAATATTCTAGACAAATAATTTTGAACCAGAGACAAACAAAAATGCACAAATATGATAGATCCGTAAAGCTCAAATCAGAACAGGATCCTTCTCAATTTTCTTTTGATGGCTAAAAACATTGTTTCTAGATTAGGAAATTGCATGCTTTCGCTATTAAATTGGGCTATGGGATCGGTGAGTAGCCCTTAAAACATTGAGGGCTTCCACTTGCTGGAACTCCTAAATCTTTCAACTTTTGGTAAAAAAAAAAAAAAAAAATCTCTTTTTATTGGTGGCAGGCTTACTCTCGTTCAGTCTGTTCTTTCTACTCTTCAAAATTCTTACCATGATTACAAATGGAATTGAAAAAGAAACGAGGAATTTCTTTTGGGAAGGTTTTAATGAAGGTAAAGATAGTTATTTGGTAAAATCAAAAATAGAGTTTAAACTCTGTAATAAAGGAGGCCAAGGGACTAGGAATATGGTTAAGAGGAAGAGAACTTTAATGGGGAAATGGCTTGGAGGTTCCCTGTTGAGCAATTCTTTTTATGGCATGCTATTATCAAAAGTAAATATGACTTTCATTAAAATTGGTGGTAATGTCTCTAATTGGATCAATTTCTCAAAAGTATCATTCTTTAACTCTTGGAATCAAGGGAAACAAAAAAAAAATCATTTTGAGAGGATGTGGGGATTGTTGATTCTCCTTTGTACGGTCAAGATTTTTACTTGAACCATCCCTCCTTTCAAAATCAATATAGATGAAGTGGGTTATTCTAGGCTATTGTAGTGATTTTCTTTTCAGAATACATTTTTGGTTTCAGTAGAGAGATCATAAGACCAAAGTTTTGTTTTTCTTCTTCTTTTTCTTTTTCAGGATTGAAATCAAACTTTAGAATAATAGATTAAAGATAAAATAGACAGGCAACTTAAGACTAAGAACCAAGATAAATTATTTTAACGCGGATATATAAATTAAATGAAAACTGATTCTTTCCGTTACTCATTTCACGTCGAGGTACTACTGTAAAATAATTCACGTAATCCTTATAACTTATGATTTTCACGCTATCAAATGGAAAACATGCTTTACTCCATAGTAAAGATTTGAATCTGACCAAGTAACTTGAAGTCGCCAGTGATGATGAAAACTGTATTTCTCTCCCTTGACTCCTCTTAATGATGAAGAACACCTTCTCCTATATGGGTTGGGAGAGAACCCGTTTCCTATAAACACTAATTAAAGGCAACCAATAAGATTTTAATCATCTTTCTTTCCCTTTGTTTCTCACCAGTGCCCCACTGAATCAATTTGGTCTTGTGGCTGCAACTGTTTCTGAATGGAAGTTGGGGAGAATGGTAAGGAAAAAGATTGATCACTTGCCACAAATGGTGGTTGACACATTAGGGTTGTGGAAGAATAAACACTTGTATAAGGTACATTTTGATCTTCTTGTTCAAGTTGTTGGTGATGTTGCTGATTCTGATGCACCGATCTTTGATCTGGTCTTTGTTGCTTCGGAGTATTAATTTTGTCACCTTCGATCTCTCGGTATTTGCTTAGATATAGTTTTAATGGACCGACGTAATTCTCAAACCCTAGGGTTGTGATTGCCCATATGATGTCGTCACCATTAATGGTTTTTCGTTTTTCTCGTTGACACTTATCCGATGCTTCTCCAGTTACAAAGCTAATGAACTCAGAGACACATTCTTGCACGGTTTCTTTTGCGTCTTTCGATATTTTTCCATTGCCAGGAATCACTTTTTTCATTATCCGACCAACATTTGCTATAGGAAGAAACCTATCTTGTTCTTTGTTGATGTGGTGGTGGTGGTGGTGGTGATTGTTGCCATTATTGTTGTTGCTACCAGTGCTTTTTACACAAGGGCTTTCTGGGCTTCCACCACCAGGCCCATGAGACCCATTTCCATGGCTATCTTCTTCCATTAATTCTCTAGTTTCTCTATTGGTGTTTGAGAGATTAATTTGAGTTTGGAAAGTTAAATTATGAAGGTGAAATTAATAAATGAAAAGAAAGCCATAAAAATAGGCAAGTGAAATGGAAAGCTATAAAAGACTTGGCTCATTTGCATAAACTGAGTCCCCGGGACTCGCTCCTTGTATTTACTTAACTAACTTCCCTTCATATAATTTTGCCACTTTATGTGCCTTGCTACTAAACTACTCTCCCTTTTAGAGAATTCACACTATAGTATAAAAGCATTGCTATGTAACCTTACCGGAAAAAAATAATATCTTTCTAAGATACAACATGTAACATTATTGTAAAAATATAGTAATTACAGTTCTTGCATAATCTAAAACGTCGTATTTGTGACATCAAACATAAAACTTGTAATGTGAAATCCAGCAATTATAACATGAAACATCGACATGATCAAACTCATTTGTTATAACAAAATATGTATGTCACCTTTTCTCATTTCTTGTGTATATCATATGATCCATAATATACATAAGACATCTTTTAAGCAAACAGGATTTATTTCATCCGCTTCTTTTAGAAAGTATTAAATACTCCTTATTAGAGAGTTAATAATTTTATAAGAGGTGTTAGATATTTTTAAAGGGCATTTTCATAATATTCAGAGGGGTTTATTATACTTTCTTAATGAAGCTTATTGCTAAATGACTTCGCAAGGGGAGAATGAAATAAACCCAGCAAAGAACCATGCCTCATCACTTAGCAAGTCTTCAAACTCCAACAGAATCATGGTAGGTTACATATAAACATGTTTTACACAAGAGTAACCAACCTCAATACAGCAAGGCAAACATTTCACTGCAATAAATTAATGTAATTGAATGTTTGTCATTTAAAAATTCAACAGAATTTCAAACAAATGTCCTCTACATTTCCAAGAATTCATTCGTTTTCAATCAATAAATAATGTAGTATGACCATGATATCACACTTGGCACTCCAGCGCCAATCTCGTGACAACGATAACCAAATTTTTTTTTAAAGTTGGAAACCAAGGAATTTAATTAACATGATACACTGGATATGAAAACAAAAAATTTTAAAATACATGATATGACACTAAGAACCTACTTAACATGATACGTGGCGCCAACGTGGAAGAGAAGCAATGAATTGCAATTAACAACCGAAACAAAAGAATACCTAATCTCGTCAGCATTTTGGCTCAAGAATTGAAGAGCTGTGAGAGCAGAGCGTGCTTAAGCAAGAGCATATTTAATATCTTCCAACTGGTCAGGTCGCCACATGGACTTTTGGACACAAAGCAACCCCTCCTTGTCTTTCGAGTAGGTCATGCGAACCTCCCATTGCATGGATTTAACCAAACTCTCCAATTCATTAATAGTCTCAACGTTATCACGAACGATGAGCTTTCCTTCTGGCCTGAGGATACGATCAACCTCAGCAACTACAGCCACTAAATTACACCTGTAAGATCCATTTAACATTCCAGCATCAGAAGATGGCATACAGAAAATGATGCACTGGTAAGTTCCAGCAGTATCACCCGTAAGGAATGAAACATTATATATCTGTAAATATTAGTACTAACCTCTTCTTAACCTTGGAGAAAAGATGGTCAGCATGAAGAAGATCATATGTTCTAGGATAGGTGTTAAATGATTCACACCAATCATGATATATACCGAACAGACCTCGTTCATATATAATGGGGAGTGTATCTGCGGAGTCTACTGAGACAACATTTAGGACCCACACATTGATATCTTTCAGAGCGGCAGCAAATCTGAAAGCACAACCACAATATCAAAACATGACGAAGGATGAAACAAGACACTATAGTTTTTTATGAGAAATTGCTAACAACACCCAAACCCTACTGAAAGGAGTTTATGGCAGATGTTACTGCCACTTTTGACCCAGAAAAATAGATCATTATTAGTTGAAATAAACTCATTACTTGACCAGGCCACTACCCCATAACAACAATAATCATACACAAATTATTAAAGGTCGAGTTAAACATGTATTAATCATTTTTTTTTCAGAAAGAAACAAAAAATAAATAAATAAGAAAGATCGAAGATTTAATTTTCAGAGAATTTCATATTTTCCTAGAAAGAAAGGCTGATTTTGCTTACCCTCCATAGACAGATCGCATGTCCATGACATTCCTCACAGATGACCAATCTATTCCAAGGCCATTTAGATAAGACTTGGACACTACCCGTTTCCAGTGTTCATAATCTGCAGTGAAATCTTCTGGCGCAGATTTTCCATAGACCCCAACTTGGGAACTCAGCAACCAGTATGGTGGTTTCTCCAACCTTGCAGGCCACTGCTCTGGCCACTGTGACCCACGTTCTAATGATTCTATTGGTACCTTATGCATGCAAGCTTGCAGTGGAACATTCCTGTGAACAATAAATCAAATCAGTCTGTAGGACAGCTAAGAGCAATCAATGTCATAACAAACAATTTCATTCTGGAAAAACTAGCAACATTTTTCCAATTAGGCGACAATGCAAACTTCTTGTCTGCCAATCCATTGATTTTATTCAGTAAGTAATATAATTTCTTTTTCTCAGCTAAGAGGATGATTACCATGCTGCATTTGGATCATCCGTTTCTGGGCACATTGGAGGCTCTTGTTTTGATCTTTTCTCGTAGCACTCATTAGTTGTAGGCTTCTTATATATTGCTATACCCACTCCATTAACTGTATCCTTACTGACGGACACAAGTTCCCAGCATATAGCTTTTGTTAGCTCAGACATAGCTGCAAAAAGTTCCCACAAAATTTTATGAGTTGTTAGAATCAATGAACCTTTCGAGATAGATTTGAATATGTTAAGGTAAGAATCATCTACCGTTCCAAATAGCAACATCTTCACCAATCTTTTGATATATAGGAGTAGCAGACCACACAAAGAAACCACCAGGTCTCAACAAACGATTGAGCTCCAAAAGAAGTTTCCCACCTGCATAATGCAACGATCAGAAGAAAACGAATGCTAGAACCTTAACATGAACTTATAACATAGAAATCACTACAGTTTGTTAGTGGAGTGGCTGTTTAGAGACATAAAACATCAAACAGTGAAACATTAATGTTTAAATTCCAAAAATGGAGTGCCTTCAGAGATAAATCACAAAATTTAAATCAGCTCTATTTCATCTGATTAATATTCCATACCTTCTATATGCCATGGGACTCTGCAACGTGCACAGTGGACTATATCAAAAACTTTGCCCGGGTAGGGAAGTCTCTTTGTTCCCATCACAGCTGATATACCAGGGATTCCCCTTTCAAGTGCAAACTGAACTTGGGCTTCATGTTCATCTTTAGGAGCAAATGACATGGTCAGAACGTCTCTGTCAAAAAGGAAGCCTCCAAAGCTGGCCACCCCACATCCAACATCTAACACCACACGAGAACGTTTTCCCCAGGCAATGTCAGGCACAGTCTGCATAGAGTGCATATATTGGTATCAGATCAAACTTATAAGACAGCAGAGTCGATAATTATTAAAGTAAAGAAATGATGGACAGGCCCACCCATAAGTCCACAGTTGTGCTAACCTAGTTAAAATAAGCTTGTAGATGATAATAAAAGTATAAATAACAACTGCAAATCAATATGAAATAATCATGCGCTGGATTTTATTCAAGCAACTGAATTGAAGGATCATCATCCACAAAGCAATTCTCCTGGAAGTAATTTGCTAAAGTTTGATATAAGATTAATATTCTTTTTAGCAGGTAATACCAACACTAAAAATTAACTTTGCTTACAACTTTCAGATAAAATACTTGAATTACTAATACATAATTCTTACTAAGATGGAAAACATTTCCCTACATCTAGCTTCCAGTTTGGATGCACATGCATTCACCAAAAGATATCACGTAGAAGTATATGTATGGACCTCAACATAAATATAAACAAATGTACCTCTCCAGAAAAAGATAGAAAGAATGGAACGGAGAGAAAACCAAAAGACATATCAAGAATCCACCATGCATAACCATATAGATTTGCATAAAAAGGAGCTAAACCAGCATACAAAGTAACCAACAGAAATCATCAATTGAATTGCTCACCTCATTTATGAAGTCGATATAATGGAGAGCACCATGCTTAAACTGGGTTCCACCACCTGGGAAAGTGAGGTACTCTCCTTCAACTTTCACCCAATTTTGGTGCCCCTTAACTACTGCAAGTTTGGTATGGGGAACATTATAGTACCAGATCTGCAAAATGCAACTTAACAATCATCTTAACAAGAAAGGGCCAAAAAAAAAAAAAGAGAGAGAGGGAAATGTCATGATTTATTTTATCATATACCTTTTCCCTGCTAGTAGGCCACTTAATAGAACGTCTATATCCTTCAGGAAGAGGAACAAGGCAGGTGGGGGGTTCTTCAGGGCAGTGCCTCTCTCGGTGTTCATAATGCTTAGTAGATCGAAGACTCTTAATTGCTTGGATGTTGTCAAGGCATGGGATATAATCAAACCCTGCAGTGGTATTGCAAAGATTCCAATTATATCCACTTTGATTCGCAGAAGATAATTGAGCTTCCTTTTCATTCTTTGACTCTGTTGCTTGAGTTGACCAGGACCCATTTTGTGTGGCAGTATCTTTTGAGAGCTCCAACTGAGCCCCAGAAGGAAAGACCTCATTCAAACTCTGGTTTTTCGATTGGTCATCCTCCTTTTTATCATCAGAGCTTTTCTCTGGCTCCTTTTCATCATTTTGGTCCACCTTCTCCTGAATTTGGCCATCTACTTTTTCTCCATCCTTCATATTGTCAGAGTTCTCCTCTGACTTAATCTCATTCTTGTCCGTATCAGTTTTCTTCTCGTTCTCGTTTGAATTCTCCTCAGAATTAACTTCACCAGCATCAGTCTTCGTCTCCCCAGATTCTGAATTTTCTTCAGTCTTAGAAGCTCCATCATCTGTTTTAATCTCATCATTTTGCGTCTCTATATTCGATCCATCAACTGACTTAGTCTCCTCATTAGACTTCTCATCATTTTCTTGTATATTACCATTATTTTCATTCTGAACCGAACTATCCCCTTTCGTAGCATCCTCAGGCAAATCACCCGTGTTATCTTCAAACTGCTGAGTACTACTCTCATTGCTCTCCACCACCTGTTCCCTCGCCTCACTTTTCTTCTCCTGTGATGGCTCATCCACATTCTGAACCGGTGCCATAGACGAAGACGTCATCATCCATACTCCAACCAAGCAAAGAGCCACAAACACAACAACCGTCACAGTTGGCCAGTAACTCGACGAAGATCTCCTATTATCTATCCTACTATATTTCCCTAAAGCCATGATTCTCTTAATTCAAATCAAAGATCCACACCTAAAGATCAAAACAAAACCAAAAATCAATTATAAATCAAATTAAACAACATTAGATCACTCCAATCTACAATAAATCACTAATCCACTTCAGCTCACATTATCTCTTAGATCAATATGATACCAAATTACCCACTTCACCAAATGAACAAAATTCACTCAGATCTATACTAAATCACTAACCCACTTGAGCTTAAATCAGTAACTAACATCTACTGAACTCTAAACCATTAAAACAAAAAAAAAAAAAAAACANAAAAAAAGAGAGAGAGGGAAATGTCATGATTTATTTTATCATATACCTTTTCCCTGCTAGTAGGCCACTTAATAGAACGTCTATATCCTTCAGGAAGAGGAACAAGGCAGGTGGGGGGTTCTTCAGGGCAGTGCCTCTCTCGGTGTTCATAATGCTTAGTAGATCGAAGACTCTTAATCGCTTGGATGTTGTCAAGGCATGGGATATAATCAAACCCTGCAGTGGTATTGCAAAGTTTCCAATTATATCCACTTTGATTCGCAGAAGATAATTGAGCTTCCTTTTCATTCTTTGACTCTGTTGCTTGAGTTGACCAGGACCCATTTTGTGTGGCAGTATCTTTTGAGAGCTCCAACTGAGCCCCAGAAGGAAAGACCTCATTCAAACTCTGGTTTTTCGATTGGTCATCCTCCTTTTTATCATCAGAGCTTTTCTCTGGCTCCTTTTCATCATTTTGGTCCACCTTCTCCTGAATTTGGCCATCTACTTTTTCTCCATCCTTCATATTGTCAGAGTTCTCCTCTGACTTAATCTCATTCTTGTCCGTATCAGTTTTCTTCTCGTTCTCATTTGAATTCTCCTCAGAATTACCTTCACCAGCATCAGTCTTCGTCTCCCCAGATTCTGAATTTTCTTCAGTCTTAGAAGCTCCATCATCTGTTTTACTCTCATCATTTTGCGTCTCTATATTCGATCCATCAACTGACTTAGTCTCCTCATTAGACTTCTCATCATTTTCTTGTATATTACCACTTTTTTCATTCTGAACCAAACTATCTCCTTTTGTAGCATCCTCAGACAAATCACCCGTGTTATCTTCAAACTGCTGAGTACTACTCTCATTGCTCTCCACCACCTGTTCCCTCACCTCACTTTTCTTCTCCTGTGCTGGCTCATCCACATTCTGAACCGGTGCCATAGACGAAGACGTCATCATCCATACTCCAACCAAGCAAAGAGCCACAAACACAACAACCGTCACAGTTGGCCAGTAACTCGACGAAGATCTCCTATTATCTATCCTACTATATTTCCCTAAAGCCATGATTCTCTTAATTCAAATCAAAGATCCACACCTAAAGATCAAAACAAAACCAAACGTCAATTATAAATCAAATTAAACAACATTAGATCACTCCAATCTACAATAAATCACTAATCCACTTCAGCTCACATTATCTCTTAGATCAATATGATACCAAATTACCCACTTCACCAAATGAACAAAATTCACTCAGATCTATACTAAATCACTAACCCACTTGAGCTTAAATCAGTAACTAACATCTACTGAACTTTAAACCATTAAAACAAAAAAAAAAAAAAAACAAAAAAAAATTCAGTTATGATTTAAACACACAAGTTAATTGTAATTCAACTTCAAACATGAGGTTATCAAATTGAACTTAGATCCACATCAAAATCAGGTAATTTTTTTTAGAAGAAAAATGAAAATGCTTAAATGGGTTGTTGTACCTTATTACAGAAAGAGCAGAGCAGGAGCAGATCTAAGGGGAGTGGAGCTGAGGCTTTGTTAGTTATCCATTGATGTTTGGGAGGTTTCTATTTTGAGAGAGAGAGAGAGAGAGAGAGATATAGAAGGCGAATTTAGGAAGAGTAGAATTTAGTCGAATTTAGAAATTTTTTATTATTTATTCATATTTCTTTTTCTTTTTCTTTTTCTTTTTCTTTTTCTTTTTCTTTTTCTTTTTTTATTTTTTCTTCACCTTTGAATTTGGTTACCACGCAGAGAAAGAATCTAAATTACCGCCCTCTGCCGCGGGTTAATTTCAACAGTGATCAAAGTAAAAAACAAACTCCCGTCACTGCCGCCATAAGAGCTCAAACCACGGTAAGGACTAGAACATCTACAAAAGACTCTTTATATGACTCAAACTTTTTATTTTAAAGAGTTTATTTATAAAAATAAAAGTTTAATAGACTCTTTATCCTTTAAATATAAATTAAAGAGCGAGTTTGACTCTCCATATCTAAAAAGTCAAATTTCACTCTCTATCCTAATTTTAATTAATAAACTACAAGTTTCTATATATTTTTATTTATTAATTTTTTTTCCTATTAAGTCTTTTTCTTGAAAATAAAGAACATCTTCATTCAATTTAAAGAGTCCATTGGATTTAAATAAAAATTTTGTTTTTTATATTTAGAAATTAATGAAGATATTCTTTATTTATATGAAAGATGCTCTTTAAAATAAAGAACATCATTAGAGATGCTTACAAGCTACTCACTAAAAATCTCCAAACAAAAATGTTTTTATAGATTATGAAATAACAAAAAGTCTCATTTGCAAATAATGACACTAAGATTGGCCGAACGTATATATACCCAAGGTTTGCCTTAACGACAAAGTGATACTTAAAAGGTTTTAAAACGATAAATAAGTACCTTCCATCATATGCTGTTAGTGATTTCCGTTTGATAATAGTGAAAAGACTAAAATGACATTGAAAGTTTGATATTTTAGTTTTTTATAAATTTAAAAATATCTGAAAAACCCCCTACGTTTGCTAATTTAACTAAACACCCAATATATAAAAATTTTATAAAATGACAAAAACACCCCCACCACCCACAATGCCAGATTCCGGCCACCAATGCCGGAATCTGGCCGAAAAATTGCGTTACGACACAAACCCGTCGGATCTGTGTCGTAACGCGTCGATCTGGCTTTTTCCGGCCAGATCCATGGCGGATCTGGCGGGAAAAGGCCAGATCTACGGCCAGATCTAGCCGTCGAGGTCGCAAAACTCTTGACGGCTAGATCTGGACGTAGATCTGGTCTTTTCTGGCCATATCCGTCATGGATCTGGCCGAAAAAGGCCAGATCTGGCCGTCGAGGCCGCAAAACTCTCGACGGCTTGATCTGGACATAGATCTGGCCTTTTCCATCCAGATCGACCCGTTACGGATCTATGTCGTAATGCAATTTCCCGACCAGATTTCGGCGGTGGTGGCCGGAATCTGGCACTGCGGGTGGTGGCGGTGTTTTTGTTAGTTTATAAAAATTTTATATGTTGGGGTGTTTAATTAAATTAGCAAACTTATGAGGTTTTTTAGAAATTTTTAAATTTATAAAAATCTAAAATATCAAACTTTCAAGGGCATTCTAGTATTTTCACGATTATCAAACGGAAATCACTAACGGCACATGACGGAAGGTACTTATTTATCGTTTTAAAACTTTTTGGGTACCACTTTATCGTTAAGGCAAACTTTGGATATGTGTAAGTCGCTCTCCTCACTAGGATTTAGTTTGGGATTGTTAATTTTCTCCCACAATCAGTTATGGATCAATTTTAAAAATAATTTATTAAGTGTTTGTTTTGTTAAAATTGTAAAATTGCTTTTGATTTTGGGAAGTCAAATATAATAAGGGTAAAAAGACCAAAATAAATATTTTTAAAAAAATTATTATTAATTATATTAACATTATATTTTATTAAATAAAAAAATTTAAATTTTAAAAAGTTGAAATCTCTCCGGCGAATCCACCGTCGGCGATTGGTTCAACACCACCTACATCACTGCATTCACCAGTGGCCGCTATACGTAATTATGCCGGTGGTGTCGATAAATAATGTGGTGTTTTTCAACAGAGAGCCGACAGAAATTACGTCAAACTTTACGGGGCAGCTGCAGCAAAAATCCATATTATTTCACGACATCGCCGGCACCATTGTGTAGATCATCGTATGGTGAACGTAATGATTCCGAAGGCCTTATTTAGTCGCCGGTGGACATTTCGCCAGCGTTAGGGGTTGTCACCATCGACGACTCCGGCGGCCAGATCCAGCTCTATTATTTCCAAAAAAAAATAAAGAATATAAATTTTAATATTATCGTAATTATCTTTTTAAAAGCAGCTTTNGAATTAATGCACATTGTCAACTCTCATGGCTATTCAGCTCAGTTTCTCCAAAAGGAAGCAGAAATGAAGTCATTAAAAACCCAAATGGCATCGCTTCAGCAGGAATATCTTAAGCAAAAACTCAGACAACCACAGACTTTCCTTGAAATGTCATTAGTACCAAACCCTTTTGATTCCACAACAGCATGGCCACAACCCTCTTTTTCCCCTTTTCCAAAAATTAGCCAACCGTTGGTCTCACCTTATATACCTTCTGGTGCTGTTCAAGCTTTTGGCAACATTGAATAGTTATATGCCAAGCTCCGCAAAGAACGTGATGAAAAGATCAAACTGGAACGAGAACAAAATAAGTGAGAAAAGTATTCTGCTAGACCGCAGACCCCATCCGCTGATATTTCTGACTCTTTCTCTTCCAGTCACTCAGATCCTCCATCTCCTAAGCCTCATCGTCCTTTATCTAAGGATAAAGCTCCAATGCACATAATGATAGTGGAAGACCGCCAACCTTCTGCTAATCCTGCCTCTTCAGAAAATCCCATCTCTTCTAATTTTATGAGCTCTTTTTTTAGAGACATGGTAAAAAGACAACGTCTTGTCGTTTCGGGTTTTTCTCAGGATTCTCTATCTACCTTCCAAATAGAATCAGAAGCCGATATACCTTCGACTGATGAATCATTTGAAAGTGACTTTGACTCTGACAGTAATACTTCTGATCAACATCCTAATGTTTATCCACAACTGATGACCCATCAACCTTAATCGTCTAGACCACCTGTTGTTTCTGAGGTCGATGATGAGATGTCTGAAGGTGATGATTCCATTCTAGACTCTCCGCCTATGTATCAACAATCTCATCATACTTCGGCTAAACGTGACTCTTATACGGCTTCAGCAAGGCTCCACACTTTTACCATCGATGATCTTCCTCCACATAAATGGAGAATTCGGATGTATGAATTTCAGGCCTAGATGTTTGCTTTGCATATATACTGGGTGCATGCATGTATTGTTGTCGCTTGGATTTATGGAGATAGTAATTACGAGACTGCTGAAGCTCTTCTTCCTACACAGTATCTGGCTGTCAGTCCGAGTACCACCATTCTAGATAGGCTGAATCGGCATCGAATTGAGCATTGATGGAACATATACATGTCTGTTTGGCTTGGAGTAATTTCTCAGTGTAGTTTGGAGGAAAGAGTTCCCACTGAGCATCATTGTGAAAGGATGGTCATAGTGCATCTGGAATGATTTGATTTTTTTCAAAAAGGATTTTTTAAATTGATCTAGTCTAAACAGGATGATCAAACATATTATGGACGAGGTCATATGGATAAGACCGATGAAATGTGACTTGATGCTGAGAAAAATATAGGCCATCAGATCTGATAGAGTGATGTCTGTGAAAAAACATTATAGACCATGCCATTTTGGTAGACATAGGACCTTTGTATCGGGCAAGTTGGTGAGCAAACACAGATTTCCATTTGTCAAGGGTTTTGAACCATCGGAGAAAAGTCATCAAAGAGCGTAGTTCAGGGGTTGAGGTTGACTGGTATTGGGAAATTATTTTCAACATATGATGGATCGGGAATTGAATAGCAATGTGGTATTGATGTAACATATACCAAAAGAACCATAATAATTCTTCTAGAAATATGATATCAAGTCCTGGAGGTAAACAAAAGATTTTTGAAATGGGGTAATCTGGATGGACCCCTAACATATCATACATGGATTGACCACATTTTTCAATGCATTGAAATTGGTAAGAAAACATGAGGGTGGTAGCATTTTCATCAATGATACGTGTTTGAACAAGGTCATCGAATTCAGGAGGTATGTCTGGAGTATGGTTTGGTGAAGAGGATGATGAACAAGAACTAGACTGGGTTAATGGTTGGAACATGAAACATGGAAGAGGTTTGGATCTAGGGTTCATGAAACCAACTTGTTTAGTTTTAGGTCTGGATAAATAATTTGCAATGGTGTTGATGTGACCTTTGATATGCTGGACGGTGAAAGAATATTTACTGAATCATTCTGCCCAGCGAAGTAACTGCTGATGTGGAACTTTTTTCTTATGGAAACGAAGTATTTGATCAAAAGACTTCATATCAGTTTCAACAAAGAAATGATGTTCAACAAGGTGGAATTCAAACCTTTCAATGGCATTTTTTACTGCTAATACTTCCTTGAAAGTAGAATGATAATGCTGCTGGTGTGGTTTGAATTGTCCACTCTGGTATCAGCACAAATGTCGGTATCCGCACAAATGTCGTACCTTGTCCTCATCTTATTCAAAAAGTACTGCACCCCAATGAGTGTCACTAACATCCGTCTGAAGAATGCGTTTCCCCGAAGAAGGAATCTTTAACGGCTGTGTATGGAAGGATGAGCGCTTAAGACTCTTGACTGCATTTGTCTGCTTTTCAGACCATTCTGGAGGATTCTTCTTAAGCATCTGGGAAAGTGGAGTAGTGAAACGAGAAATGTTGGGAATGAAACAGCGCATGTAATTGGCAATTTCCAAGAATTGTTGTATTTTTTTCTTGGTTGTGAGGACATCTGAGAATTTTTGCAATTCATTAGCAGTATGAGGCTGAAGATCATACATGCCATCAACAATCACCATACTAAAAAAATCAATCTTTGTTTGTCCTAACTGTATTTTCTTCTCAGAGAGCATGATACCATAAGTGTGGATGATATCAGCAAAGTCACGAAGAAGACGTATATGAGATTCCTCATCTTTTGAAAAGAGAAGGATATCATCGATATAAATGAGACATGTATGCAAAAGGGGAGCAAAAATCTTTGTCATGGCTTTCTGAAACAGTGATGGAGCGACTTTAAGTCCAAAAGGCATGACTGTCCACTGGTAGTGTTGATTGGGAATACAGAAAGCAGTCTTATGACGATCATCAGGATGAATTCCAAGTTGCCAAAATCCAGCTTGGAGATCAAATTTGGAAAAAAATCTTTGCATTATGGAGATTTGCAAAAAGAACTTGTCTGGAAGGCAAAGGAAATTTATCATCACGGAGAAAGAAATTCAATGGCTGATAATTGATAACAAGTCTGAGTTTTCCTCTGGCCTGTTCTGCCCATTTATTGACAGAAAAAGCTTCACATGCCCATTGAGAGTCTGTGGGTTTAATCAATCCTTGAGATAAAAGCTAAGTACATTCTTGTTGGGCGAGATTGAGATGTCTTGGTGACATGCCGGAATGACTAGCTTTAGTGGGATTGATATCTTCGCTCTTGATGAATAGAAGACGGATAAAGAATTCTGAATTCTTCCATAATGGATGAGCACATTTAGTGAGAAAATTAGCATGAGAATCTGCACAAGAGCGGGAAATAAGCTGGGTCTTGATCTACTCAATAGGATTGCCTTCAATCTGGAATAAATTAGGCTGAGTGGTCCAGGATTGAAAAAACATCTTGTACCGAACACCATCAAGGAGGATTCTAAGTTTACTGAGTTTAGAGTAAACATTAAAACCTAAAACCATATCTTTGCCAGGTAGATCGGAACCAAGAACTTTATGAAAAGTGAAAGATGAGTAGTGAAAGTCTCACTATTAGCCGTGTAGAAGACCTCCTGGTGAGGTTTCCACTGAGAGGTTGGGAGGATCTTAGGGTTGATAATGGTATGAGTAGCACCTGTATCAAAAAATGCTATGACTAAAATGAGCTTGGAGTATTTGGTGGGGAAGATCTGAACTTTTGCTATAGGTATGTAACATGAGAAGGCTAATGATGGAAAGGATTGTGGTGCTTGTTGGATATGGTAGAAATAGTGGCAATCATCTGAATCGGGGGACTCAGTATCAATGGCTGCAAACTGGAAAATAGTGTCTGAAGTGGGTTCTTCATCCATGGAAAACCAACTTTCAACATCATCATCAGAAAAATCTATATCGATGAGCTGAGAAGTTGTTGCATCATTTTGATTGACTACTTGGGCTTATTTGGACAATTTTTGGCAAAATGAACCAGGCAGTTGCACAAATAACACCGATTAGACCGTTTGCCTTTGCGTTTCCTTTTCCGAAGAAACTTGCGGTTCTTGAAACCTCGAAATTTGCGTCGAGCCAAAGCATTAGGTGGAGAAAACTTAATGCGTTTAGAATGAAACTTCTTCTTGGTAGGACAAGAACATGAGCGATCTGATTTGCATTTGATCTGCAAGTCTGGTCATTGACAAACCTTTGTCAGCTGATTAGAACGCTTCATATAATCATCAAAAAATTGTTTTTGAGAACAGAGCTTTTCCAGAGCAAGAATAACAAACTGGTAAATTTCACCAAGAGAAGTGGATCCAAGTTGTTTGTTTTGGGACTACATAAGCTTGGTTGCTTCATGACTAGCTTATCTAGATCTTCCTCTAAAATAGACAGTTTGTATGAAATATCTTATATCCCAGAAAATCAAAAAATCCAAGACACTATCCCTCCTATTGTAAATCCTTATACAGCCTTTTCCAAGTCCTCGTCTTCTTTGTCTAAAACCTTTTAAACTCTTGTCTGTCCTTCTAGAAAGCCAGTCAAAGAGTATGTCCAAACTAGTACTTGGTTGCTTCATGACTTAGGGATTTAGGAATTGATGCCAAAAAAGCTTGCTTCATATTAGGATCATCCATACCCCTAAGTATATGATACTTTTTTACCATCTCTTTATAATGCCTGTTAAGATCTTTCTTTTTTAGAGAACAGCATCGCATCTTAAAATATTCTTCTCTGACTTGGTTCTCATAAAGGTGAGGTAATCCACAGAATTCATCATACAGGAGATACAGGGCTTGGTTGATATCTGGCATTTGGATGAACAAATTTTGTCTATATTTCTAAAGACTTATCCACCAATCACGGAGAATGCCACCAAATCTAGCTGTAAACTGCGTAAGTACAGTGGAGACTTCGGCATTAGGTTTCAGCATCTCAGCTTGTAACTAGGCCAATCCCTACTGATTGGATTCAATCAATGAGTTGTCTCGACTTCCAGGATGAAGACTCGAGTCGTGGCATGTTACCAACTTGTTAGACGATTAAAGATCTATGTGTCCTAAAATATATAGTTGTGTCTTTTATGTAAAATAGGAGTGGACTAAATGACAATTTGCCTTTTCAATGTAATATCTCCTGTATCCTTTGTAAAAAGTCAAGTGTTGTAAGATTATGTTTTGTCAAGAATTGTAGGCTACTTAATGTAAAAAAAAAAAAAAAAAAAATCCCAAGAGTTAAAAAGGTTAGTCTTGTATTTAATATCTCCTTTATGGGTGGTTGTATCCCTTTTATCTATAAATAAAGGCTTTTACCTTCTTGAGAGGAGGAGGAACTTTGTAAAACTTAAACTTTTGTTTCTCACTTTCTCTTCCACACTTCCATACTTTCTCTACATATCTTTACTATAATTCTTCCATATTTCTTTCATATTGCTAACTTTCCCTCAACCTCAAGGGTGTTGTAATACTCTGAAAATGTTATAGATAGCAAAAGATCCCAATATGCTTTTAATTTATGTTCTTTAATATGTTTAATATTTATGTTTTCATTTATGTTATTGTTCTTCAGTTCTATACATGTTATTCATTTATATTCATGTTCTCCATTTATGTTATTGTTTAATATTCACTAACCCTTTTAAATGGTGTTAGAAGCTGTGTGGGTGTGTGAGTGTGTGTGATAAAAAGAGGGTCTTGACCATCTTTTCGATCGATTGTTGTGTTGATTGGTTTCGTTTAGATCGGCTATCATAGTTTTCTATATGTATAAACTCTATGATTTTCTATCAACATCTCTAAGGTCTAGCAACCCGTATGGTAAAATAATAATAATTTTGATATTCAAACAAAAATCCATTCATTTAAATAATTAATAGAGTTTGGTAAAAGGCAATATAGAGGACAACGAGTGGGCAGCGTCGGTGCTGATTATAAAAGAGGAATTTTTGAAAGTGAAGACAGCACAGCACGACGCGCCATGTGCCCGCAATCAAAACAAACACAAGCACAAACACCGACAAAATGAAGAGATTTTTTAGTATAAAACGATGCTGACTTTTTAAGAATTGATGATTGATGGCCGACAAATACATGACGCGGGTCCCAGAGCGAAATAGTATCGTGGCCGTTCACGTGTTGGGATGAGTGTTGTGATTGGTGCAGTGTAACTTAACTCTGTTTTGAAAACGTGCCGCTTCCTACATTGCCGAGATCCCATCGCTATGGAAACAAACAAATGTTCAGATTCAGACAAGGCCATGCCATTCCTGGAACCCATGTTTATGAAACCCTAGTAAACAGTTTGGCTTACTATTTTTCACTGTCTTATTCATATTATTTTTAAAATATCATATTATTTTCCTATTCTAAAAATACTATTATATATTATTTAATTATTTTTAAACTTTTTAAGTTTATTAATTTAACTAAACACATATCTAAAAGAAGTTTAAAAATTAACAAAAACACCCTCATCCACTCATATTTACCAGATTCTGGCCACTATCGTCGAAAGGTGACCGAAATCTGGTATAATGGCACACTACCAACTAGATCTGGCCGGTAGTATGTAGATCTATCATTTTCCTACTAGATCCACTGTGGATCTGGACAAAAACGGCCAGATATTTGGTCGTAGCTATGGTCGTCGTTGATGACCAAAGATCTGGCCATAGATTAGCCTTTTCTGGCCGGATCTACGGTGGATCTGGTTGGAAAAATCCATCTCGACGCACGACTAGTCAAATTCAGCCGGTCATGCGTTGGTACGGCAACTCCAGCTACCCTCCGACGGTGGTGGTCGGCTGTCGGTATTTAATGGGTGGGTGGGGGTGTTTTGTAATTTTTAATATTTTTATTACATGGGTGTTTAGTAAATTAACAAACCTAGGAAGGTGTTTTTGTTAATTTTCAAATCCTACCTCGTTATTCACACTCAATTCTAAAAATATCAAAAATACTATCCAAAATACTAAAACAAACACACCCATGCTACCGGAGTGAGCAAACCCAAACCAAATCGGGTGGTTTGGATTAAATTTGAAGATAATAAAATTTGAAATTGATTTGAACCAAATGGAATAAAAATTAACAATTTGGATTTACTCTTCAACTTAAAATAATGTGAACCGAACCGTATAATATATTTATTAAATAATATAATAATAGTATTTTGAATAAATTTATCATTAATTAACTTATTATATGTGCTTATTATGCAATTGCTGGCGTCAAGAAACTATATTATTAAGAATCTTAATCAAAATTTGATGTATTTTTAATTAGAAAAATTAATTATATTGAAAAATAATTGCTTAAATGATATCTAATATAAACTTGACAAAGATAAAATAATTTTATATAAACCAAACCTGATTAACCCAAGTTGAACCAACCTGATTATAATTGGGTTGGTTTGGATTTCTACTAAAAATGGGTTGGTTTGGGTTTTTATCAAAGGACCTCAAAAATTTTAGGCCAGATTGATGTCTGAAAATGGCCATATCGACACACAGATGCCATTTCCGGCCTTTCGTGTGTCATTAGGTTGCCAGCTTTCGACGGCCGACAGTGGTTGCCGATGGCTGGCAGTGGCTAGGTTGGTGAGAGTGCATTGTTGATTTTCCAAACTTTTATTGTAAGATTGTTTTTGCTAAGTTTTTACATGTAGAGGGGTTATAAATAATCTAAATAATAATATTTAATTAGAGAACAATTAAGTAATTTAAATAATATATCCACCAATCTATTCCTCCCAACCAAACATATTAATATAACATACCCACTAATTTATTCCAACCAACCAAACATATTTCCCTGAACATTCCTAGTAATCTTCAAGGTAATCTTTATTTCCATTAATATAACATTCCCAATAATACAATATTCTTTGAACCAAACGTATCCTAAATGCTAAGTATACAAAGTTGGGTATTAAATGATGTGACAATTTATAGATAAGTTAATCATTTATCTTATTATCCTATTACATGTAGGGGTCGTTTGGATCAGGTTAATATTACATAACTGAGGTAATATTTTTAAATTGAGCAGTTGACGATGTTTGGTTGGTTTGTAAACAATTATCCCCGAAATATTTTATGACAACCAGTAGCATTTGTGGGGTATATTGTTGGGAATCTTAATACCTTGTTTGGGAGGGGGGGGGGGGGGGGGTGTGGTGTTGGGGGGTGTTGTGTGGTTGTTATTAAAACTTACCCTAGTAACCAATTTTGTTTCCCATGTTGCCCCTAAACAGTTGAGCATTTATTACAACTTACCTTATATTTGTTAACATTTACAAAACACTCAATTCACTCATGCAAACACTTTTGTCCTCGCTTTTTAAATTTTTTGACAACATTACCCTTGTTATTGTCATTATTTACAGAAATGTCATTATACCCAAAACTGCCATCATCGCCAACCACCGTTGACTGCCGTCGGAGGCTACTAAAAGTCTCCATAATGGAGTACGACCAGCTGTATATGGCTGGCTGTGCACCGGTGAGGCTTTTCCAACCATGGACCACAGATACATGGTTGGAAAAGCCAGATCTGGCTATTTCATAGCTCTTCTATGGTTTTTTCATGGTCGTGAAACAACACTAATCTAGCCATGAAATGGCTAAGTCTTTGCCATGAAATGTCGGCCGTTTCATGGCCAGATCTGGCACTGCCAGCGGCCGCCAACAGTGGTGTGTTGGCTACCGTATGGCTTGGGTGAGTAGGGGTGTTTTTGTTAAGTTATAAAAATTTTCATTTGGTCTAGGTTGTTTTTGCTAAATCTGAAAAGTAAGGTTAAAAGAAATTTTCAAAAAATAATAACAAAAATTACTATTATATTAATATTAAAAAGGAGGGCAATTAGTAATCTATAATCATACCCACTCTTTTCCTCCCAACCAACATATTATTCACCATATTATTCGAACTCACCAAACACATTTTCTAAACATTCCAGTAATCTTCAAGGTGATCTTTATTCCGTTAATTTAATATCCCCCATAATAAATATTATACGATCCAATGCCCCGTATAGTTCCTCACTTGAAGTACAATTAAATCTTAATTTGCATGTATAGCATTATTGTTTAGTAAATTATACTTCCTCCGTTTCCAAACAAATGACGTTTTAAACTTACTACTTTTTTCCAAATAATGTCTTTGACCAAGCACCCCTCTCCTCTTTCTGGGTAATGGCCATGTCTCCTCTCTTTTGCTTAAATTTTCCCACCCCCTTTGAGAGGGAAGAGTAAATAAGACATGGAGTAGGAGAGAGTAATTTGTTTACATTAAAAAAATTAGTATATTAAAAAGTGTGCAATTGGCTAAAACGTCATTTATTTGGAAACGGAGGGAGTAATATCATTTTAAAATTATTTTTACAAATATTTTACTATTTTTATTTTGTTATAATTTAGTGGTGTTATTTAGTAATGTTCAGGAAAGATAAAGTAAACAAGTAAAAGGATGAGTGAGAGAATTGAGAGATGTGAGTGATATAGGATTTTTCATATTATCTTGGATGAGTAAAATCAAGGGATTTTTGTGTGTATGTGTGTGTGTGTGTGGGGCGTCGGGGGGGGGGGGGGGGGGGGGTGTGGGGGGTTAGGGGGGGTGGTGGGGGGGGGGGGGGGGGGGTTGGGGTGGGTGCGGTTGGGGGATGGATGTCCCCCCATTAACCGTCATAAGGTTTCCTCCACCACTAGGTAAATGGGTGGAGGTTCACCTTTTATAATACTCTCGCTTGGACATCCACCATTTACAAGTAATTGTAACCTTACTTAAGAAAAACCCAGTGGGAAAAAACCTAAGTAAAGAAATACAACTGTAACGTGAAGTTGAACGTGCTTCATGCTGCCTCATTAAAAACCTTATCAAGAAAACCCGGTGGGACAAAACCTGATCAAGGAAAAAAGAGTACAATGCAAATATGTCCAGTACAACAAACAGTTTAATAAACTGGCTAAAAAACTCCCCTTAATCAATGCTCCTCATAATCAATGCTCCCCCTCATAGTGATAGAATTAATTTGGTAACTTATTGAGCCGCCGCATACCAATGTTATACACTACCTTTTCAAATGTTGATGTTGGTAACGCCTTAGTAAATAAATCCGGAAGATTATCACTGAAGCGTATTTGTTTGACATCAATCTCTCAGTTTTGCTGGATTTCATCTATGTAAAAGAACTTCAGTGAAATATGCTTGGTTTTGTCTCCTTTGATATATCCTCCCCTAACTTGAGCAATACATGCTGCATTGTTTTCATTTATGATTGTGGGAGCATCTGAGGTACATGGCAATTTGCATGTACTTTCAATATGATGGATGATAGATCTTAACCATACGCATTCTCAGTTGGCTTCGTGAAACGCAAGAATCTTAGAGTGGTTGGAGGAAGTGGCAACCAATGTTTGTTTTGTAGAGCGCCATGATATTGCAATACCATTATAAGTGAAAACATATCCCGTCTGCGAGTAGGCTTTGTGAGGATCAGAAAGGTACCCATAATCTGTATAGCCAACTAATTTAGGATCATTATCAGACTTCTTTAGATAAAATAATCCCAAGTCTTTTGTTCCACTAAGGTAACGAAAGACATGTTTGATCCCATGCAATATTGACGAGTTGGTGCAGAGCTAAATCTTGTCAATGGATTCACTACAAATGATATGTCTAGTCTCGTACATTGTGCTAAATATAATAATACACCTATTGCATTTAGATACGGTACTTTAGGACCAAGAATTTTTTGTCGTCTTCTTTAGGACGAAATGGATCATTTTTAGGATCAAGAGACATAACTACCATTGGGGTACTTAAGGGGTGAGATTTATCCATATTAAATTGCTTAAGGATCTTTGCAGTATAATTTGATTGATGGAGCAAAATTTCATCTGAACAATGTTCAATCTGCTGGCCAAGACAATGCTTTGTTTTCCCTAGATCCTTTATTTCAAATTCTCTTTTTGTGTACTCAACAGCTTTTATGACCTCTTCAGGAGTCCCTATTAAGTTCATGTCATCAACATATATTGCCACAACTGCAAATCCTAATTCTGACCTCTTTATAAAGACGCACGACCATACAAAATCATTAATGTATCCTTCCTTCATCAGATACTTACTAAGACAATTATATCACATTCGTTCTGATTGTTTCAACCCATATAACGACCTTCGCAATTTAATTGAATACATGTTCCTTTATTTGCTTCTAGCACTTTGAATCCTTTTAGGGATTTTCATATAAATATTAATATATAGTGTCCTATACAAATATGTAGTGACAACGTCCATGAGATGCATATCAAGTCATTTTGAGACTGATAAACTAATCAAGTATCGGAATGTGATAGCATCCATCACTGGTGAATACGTCTCATCAAAGTTAATTACAAGTTTTTGTAGGAAACCTTGAGCCACTAGTCTAGCCTTATACTGAGCAATCTCATTTTTCTCATTTTGTTTCCTTATGAATACCCACTTGTATCCTACGGGTTTCACGTTTTCAAGTGTTTGGACTACAGCTCCAAATACATTACCTTTTACTAGGGAGGTTAATTACGTTGGAATTGCCTCTTCCGATTTTGGCCAATCATGTCTTTGTCAACATTCATGAACTAAACATGGCTCAAATTCATCATTCATAATTTCAATAGCTACTGTGCATGAAAATATGTTATCGCCACACGATTCCACATTTCTCTAGAGTGAGTATAGTTTATAGAAATTTCTTCATTTCTATTTTCTTGCATTCCTTTAAAGATTTGTTCCCCTTCAAGGGTTTGTGACTATTCAGGGACTATTAACTCTTCTGGAGTTAGTTTGGAAAATGTGGAATTGTTAGTTATTCTAATATTGTCAATATTGGCACCTATTTGATTTTGAACCTTTCGTTTCCTAGGAACAATATCCTTGGCTCCAACCGGCCTACCATGCTTCTGGCGTGTAACAGATGAATCAATCATTGCCCGTATGGATTGTTCATTAGTAACATCAATCCTTGTTGGTGTATTGGCAGCATGAATGTATGATCTCGTTATTTTTTATGCATCTGTAAATGCATCAGGAATTTGGTTGGCAATATTTTGCAAATGAGTTATTCTTTGCACTTGAATTTTAGATTGAGATGTGAGAGGATCTAAATGAGACATAAAGTTTAATTTCTAAGATATTTCAGGTCTTACTTCAGGAGGCTTTACTCTTCCCCTAAAGGAAGGAATATTGTCTCATCAAAATTGCAATCCGCAAAACGTGATGTAAACAGATCGTCCATCAGATGCTCAAGATATCTGATGATAAATGGTGAGTCATAGCCAACATATATTCCTAAACGACGTTGGGTTCCAATTTTGGTACGTTGAGGGGGTGCAATTGAAACTTGCATAGCACAACCAAAAGTTCTTAAATGAGATATATTAGGCTACTGTCTAATACAAACTGTATTGGAGAGTATTGATGATATGCAGTGGGAGGCAAATTAACGTTGCAGCATGTAAAATAGCATAAGCCCAGGCACAAGTCGGTAATTGCATACGTAGTAGTAAAGTTTTTGCAATTAATTGGATACACTTTATAAATGACTCTGCCATACCATTCTGGGTATGTACATGAGGTATTGGGTGCTCAACATCAATTCCCATTATTGTACAATGATCATCAAATGTCATTGAGATAAACTCACCAGCATTATCCAGACGTATTGCTTTAATTGGGTAATCTGGAAATTGTGCCCGTAATATGATAATTTGTGCCAGCAATCTGGCAAACGCAACATTACGGGTTGGATGCATCAATCAATACCATAAAGTAGCGGAAATGTCCACTTGGTGGATGAATAGGTCCACAAATGTCCCTATGAATTCTTTGTAAAAATGATAGGAGTTCTAGACCAACTTTAGTGATGGATGGCTTAAGTGCCAATTTGCCTTGTGAGCAAGCAATTAAGCACTCTCATTAGGTGATAGAATCTTCAGGTTCTTTAATGGGTGCCCATGTGAGTTTTTATGATTCTACGCATCATAGTGGATCCTGAGTGACCAAAACGGTCGTGCCAAATCTTAAAAAGTTTAGGATCAGTGAACTTCTAGTTTATAACTACATAGACTTCAACATTCTTTAGGAATGTGTAATATTACCCTGATGAGAAAGCAGGGAGTTTCTCCAATACATGTTTCTGACATGAAATATTAGCAATGATACATAGAAACTCTCCATCCTTTTCACTTAAAAGTTTCAATGTGGTATCCATTGAGTCATATATCTTTGAAATTAAGCAAACTTCTTCTGGATTTGCTAGAATATAAAGCATCATGGATACTTAATTTAGTTCCGCTCGGTAACAAGAGTGTTGCTCTTCCAGAGCCCTTAATTATGTTTACAGACCCTGATATGGTATTTACTTTAGCTTCAGTAAATGTCAAATTTGAAAAGTATTTTCCATCCTGAAGGATGGTGTGCGTCGTTGCACTGTCTACTATACAAATGTCTCTATCATTACTAGATATCGATGTTTCATTTTTTAAGTTCATCGTTTAAAGAATTTTTTTTTTTTTTACATTAGTGAGGATGTTTACATAAACTAAGGAGGTATAAACATGACAAAAGTTACATAAATCCTGGAAATCACAGGCATTTTCATAACTACTCTAACATTTCACATCAACATTTCCAAAGAAATCTAAGACATTAAGGCCAGTCGGATCAAAATTATCAATATGATTTGACTCAAAGGCATTAGTGAGATTTGTTTCTATCTTTTTGTTGTTAATTGATGCTTGATACAATTCCACCAAATGCTTGGGCGTATGGCAAGTACGTGACCAGTGGTCTTTTCCTCCACATCTATAGCACTTGTTTTCATTATTCTTGTTCTGTGAGTGGTTTCTTTCATTTTTTGATTCAATCTTGCTCCACTTTGGGTGGTGCCATTGAAATTTCTTGTTATGACCACCTTTGGGTCGATAATTGTTTCGCCCATGACCTCGACCTGGACCCCGCCCACCCCTATGATTATTACTGCTAGTCGTTGCGTTCACTTCGGGGAACGGTTGGGAACCAGTGGGGCAAGTCTGGTGGTTTCTTAGCAACAATTCATTATTTTGCTCAACCACAAGTAAACAAGAAATTAATTCAGAATATTTCTTATAGTTATGCTCCCTGTATTGCTGTTGCAGAAGCATATTGGAAGGGTGGAAAGTGGCGAATGTTTTTTTCCAACATATTTTCTTCAGTTATTTTCTCTCCACATAATCTTAATTTAGAGACAATCCCAAATAAAGCAGAATTATATTCATTGACAGATTTATAGTCCTGTAGATGTAAATGAGTCCAGTCATATTGAGCCGTTGGGAGTATTACTGATTTGTTATGTTCAAGTTTCTATGCATTTTATTTATTAATTCTCTTTCCTATTAAGTCTCTTTCTTGAAATAAAGTGCATCTTCATTAAATTTAAAGAGTGCATTGGATTTGAATAAAAAATTTGTTCTTTATATTGAGAAAATAATGAAGATGCTCTTTATTTATAGAAAGATTAGGGGTGAGAATGAAAATAGGTTCTACCCGGAACCGGCGGGTACCCAGTGTCCCGGTTTTGGGTAGCAACTGGAACTGACCCTCACAGGGTAGGTTCCGGTTCTAAAAAATAGGAACCAGGAACCGAAACTTGGAATAGGGTACCCTGCAAGGAACCGGTAACAAGGTACCTTACAAGGAACCGATAACAGGGTACCCTGCAAGGAATCGGTAACAAGGTACCCTACAAGGAACCGGGAATAGGATACCCTGCAAGAAACCGAGAAAAGAACCGGGGTTTATACAAACTAGTATACAACATTGGGGGGTTTTAATAAATTTTACCCCTAAACTAAACCTAACAATGAAATCCCCAAATCAATTTTAATTTTGTCATAGACTATATATTGAACATTTTGGATTTTGGATATGAAGAAGCTATGAATAATTTTAATATATAGTCTTACACTATGTATTAAAATTATTTGAAATATTGAAATTAATTAATAAGGAAAAAGTTAATTGTTATAGAATATTTAAACAAATGGGGGAATATTTGTAAATTTTACAAGTTTTTTTTTTTGTGTGTCATTTTGCAAAGTTACAAGGACCAATGATAATTATCCAGGGTACCTGGAACTAGACCTGGCAAACGGGCGGGCGTACAAGCGGGTCAACGGGTACCCGTACCCAACGGGCGGGTACGGGTACGGGTAATACATATCTCGACCCGTGAAAAATTAACCCGTACCCGGCCCGCCCGTGACTTTTACGGGTGGACCGGGTACTACCCGCGGGTACCCACAGACCCGCAAATTCAAAATTAAAAAAAAAAAAAAAAAACTGCTGAATGACTCGTCTCGTCCTCTCACAGTCTCACTCTCAAGTCTCAAGTCTCAACTCAAACCCTAATCTAAACCAAAATAGCAAAACTTATCAGAGAAAAGAAAAAAAAACGCAGCAGCCATTCTCTTCCACAGTAGCTCCACAGCCTCCACTGCTCCAGTCCTCTCACAGCAGCTCCAATCTCCCTCATTCTTTGACTTCTCTAATGGCAGCAGCAGGTCACGGCAGCGGCAGCAAGTCACGACAGTAGCAGCAGGTCACGGCAGCAGCAAGTCTCACTCACAGCAGCACCAGCACGGTAGCAGCAGTCTCCTCTCACGGCAGCACCAGCAGGTCATGGCAGCGGCAGCAGGTCACGGCAGCAGCAGATCTCACTCACGGCAACACCAGCACGGCAGCAGCAGTCTCCTCTCACGGCAGCACCAGCACGGCAGGTGGGCAGGACCTTTAAACATTTTGTAGTTGAATATTTGTTTTCGTAACTGTTACTGGGTGAGTGGGTGGGCACTAGGCAGGACCTTTAAACATTTTGTAGTTGAATATTTGTTTTCATAACTGTTACTGGGTGAGTGGGTGGGCAGGACCTTTAACTTAAACTTCAAATTTCTTTCCATTTCCAAGCTTCTAAAAGTAGGCAAAGTGCAAAATATCTTAAAAAATATGAAAAATATAAAAAGCTGCTTCCATTTTCACGGGTGACCCGCGGGTGACCCGTGCCCGCACGGGCGGGTACGGATCATGAAAATGTCGACCCGCGAGAATTTTTCACCCGTGACCCGTTGCTACCCGGACCATACCCGCCCGTTTGCCAGGTCTACCTGGAACCGAACCGATCGGTTTTATGAAAGATGCTCTTTAAAATAAAGAGTATCATTGGATATGCTCTTACATTTAAGATATTTAAAATCTTTGCAATTTTTACGACTTAACTTTCTCTATGAAATTAACTCTNAAAGAGCTGTTATTTGTCAATGGGTTAGAATATCATAATGTATTTTTGTTTTTAGGTTAATTTTGTATCAGAGAGACCTATTTTTAATTAATTATAAAAAAAAAAATTAACTTAAAAGCCATATTACACAACCATATCAATTGTAAAAGTTTTACCTGGCCAGTTGAATTGGGACTTTGGGGGGGCTTTTGTCGACGGGCTTTTGTTGGTGGGTTATCACTTTTAATTATTCACCCTAAACCTTAGAATTATGGATAGCGATCGGTGAGCATACGACGATAATTATGTTGGGGTTTTTAGAGAGAGAGTGTTGGTGGGTCTAAAGGTGGTGAAGTGAGTGATTTTCTATGAGTGAATCGGCTAGAAAAGGCAAAAATCAATCGGTCAAAACAGCTGTCTATTGTTGGTGATTGGCGGAGTGAATAGGGGAGGGGTAAGATGAGTTTTGGTCAGGAGGTTGAGGAGAGTATTTTTGTGGTGATGAGAAGTGTTGTCATTGTCAGAAACAGACCCTATTTAGCTTGGGTTGTTGACGTTGACAGTGGTGTTTGCGGTGTTTTTACAAAGATTTCAAATTTGTAAGAACTTATAGAAATTTTAGGGGTATTTTTGTTTAATTTCATACCTTTGAGTTTGAACATCGGTTCAACCTGTCAATCGCGAACTTTTTCGGGTTTCACCCCAAGTAGGTTGGTTATTAAAACATTTGAGTTATACTACAAGATTCAGAATTAATTAAGATATGTACATGTGCAATGGTTTAAAATTATTGATGATTTTCTCTTGAAGCGATTTCCATGTATGAAACTAACGAGCACGTTGGTACTTTGCCTTTGCTTCAAAAACAAATACAGTTTCAGTCGGTTCCCAATTCTAACCGACTCTATAGTTTCATTTTCATTGACCATTCTCTTTTATATGCATTATCAGTGCCACTCTTGGCGGTCCAAGCAATCTCATTCTTCCGTCAACTCCATCTTTTTCACCTTCCTTTCCGCCCCAATTTGACCTTCACAAACTGCAGTTTCCTATTACTTTATGATGTTTCTAAATTTAATTCACATTTGTATTAAACAACGTCAATTTGTTTTTGAAATATAACTGATTANCCAAGGGGCTGGGTCCGCCAAGAGTCTTGACGGTCCAAGCAATCTCATTCTTCCATCAACTCCGTCTTTTTCACCTTCCTTTCCGCCCCAATTTGACCTTCACAAACTGCAGTTTCCTATTACTTTATGATGTTTATAAATTTAATTCACATTTGTATTAAACAACGTCAATTTGTTTTTGAAATATAACTGATTATTAATTATTAAATGTAACAATTATTATGCTATATGTTACAAAAAAATCCCTTAATGATAAAGTTCTGGCCCAATTTTTAAAATTTTAATCCCATAAAAGAAAAGTAAAATAAATAGTCTTTGTTATAGGGATTCGGTATAGACTTTTGAATATATTACTCAAGAGGTTCAGAATTCGAGTCTCTACTCAGTTGCTAATAGTTGTTTCTGAATCCCAAAAGATTAGTTGAGACGTACGATGAGTTCGCCTGGACCGTTGTAAAAAATAAATAGATAAAAGGAAAAAAAGTCATGAGAATATATATATATATGGAAGTGAAGAAGTGCATGTCCAGAGCACACTGAAAACGCAAGCTCACACATGAAGCAGCATAATTAGATACAAAGTTTACGTAAAAAGAAACTGTTGTTTTACTTTGGGTGAGCCAGTAGCTTATAAATTGGCATCATAAATGCCAAACCAAACGAGCACCACCAACCACGGACTTTTCACTGAGATTATGCGCCGAAATTTCGTGCATGTATTCCACTGCTACAAACTTAAAACTAGACTAATGCTCTCTCTTTCCACACAACCTTCTTCTTCTTCACACTCACGAAAATTCGTTCAAATCGTTTACTACAAAAACCTTTCACAGAAAGAAAATTTCTTCACGTACAGTTCTAATGGATTCTCATGGTTTGATCCATGGAACCCAAACGGACCAAGCAGAACATCCATTTCTTGATTCACCAAAGCGTTCAAAATCTCGTAAAAGATTTACAAACCCAGTTCACTACATGCTTCGTTCTCAGCGACTCATTTTTCTCTTCGTTGGAATTTCCATCTCAGCTCTCTTTTTCAACCGATTTCCTATATCACGTCCGCCACCGTCGCATCACCATCAAATAATCGACCCGGGTTTTCAATCCCACTCGACTCACCTGACTCGTCGCCGGGTCCTCTACGAGACTCGCCAAGAGGAAAAGTTGTTTGGCCGCATCAATGCGGGTGGCAAAGTGCCTTTAGGCCTGAAAAGAAAAAGCTTGAGGATTCTGGTCACTGGTGGAGCCGGGTTCGTGGGCAGCCACCTGGTCGACCGTCTGATGGAGAGAGGTGATAACGTGATCGTGGTTGATAATTTCTTCACGGGGAGAAAAGATAACTTGATGCATCATTTTGGTAACCATCGGTTTGAGCTGATTAGACACGATGTGGTTGAGCCAATTCTTCTTGAAGTTGATCAGATCTACCACCTGGCATGCCCTGCCTCGCCCGTTCATTACAAATTCAATCCCGTCAAGACTATCATATCCTTTCCACATCTGCATTATGTTCTTTCTCCAATGCGTTTGCTTCCATTGAAAATTCTCAAACAACAATAAGAATTTTCCGTTTTAAGAACAATATCTTTGTTAATCTCGTCCAGGCTAACATTAAATCCCGTACTTGACGATAAACTGTATTAAAAATGTTAAAAATTTTGTTTTTTCTTTTCATATTTGCCTTTGTAATTAAGAGGGGGTTATTTTGAAGTCCTTAATTGTGATTTGGCGTGGCGGTTGCACAAGACGAATGTGGTTGGGACACTGAACATGTTGGGACTGGCGAAGAGAGTTGGCGCGCGGTTCTTGTTAACTAGCACGAGCGAGGTGTACGGTGATCCCCTGCAGCATCCGCAAGCCGAGTCCTACTGGGGCAATGTCAATCCCATAGGTCAGTGGCACTGCTTCATTTGTTTTTAAGTTTCGTATGTCCTACAAAATTTATATGCGAATGTGAGTGGGACCTTACAGTCATTTCATATTCTCATCCGTCGGCAGGTGTAAGGAGCTGCTATGATGAGGGAAAACGCACCGCTGAGACCTTGACCATGGACTATCACAGAGGACTTGGAATTGAGGTTAATAAATCTACATTTCCTATTAAATGAAGAAAAACTTGTATTATAAAATTTATAAATTTGTTTTATAGGTGAGGATTGCTAGGATTTTTAACACTTATGGACCACGTATGTGTATTGATGATGGTCGTGTGGTTAGCAATTTCGTTGCCCAAGTGAGTTTTATCAGCTCTTCTTACTGATTTACTAACATTGGCATTTGGCCTCTTAAGTAAAATTGAATCTGACATAACTTGAAAATTGTACAGGCATTGAGGAAGGAGCCATTGACAGTGTATGGGGACGGCAAGCAAACCAGGAGTTTCCAATACGTTTCAGACTTGGTAATTAAAGCCTTTTGTCAGCTTTTATATTTGTCTAGATTATGCATGTGACTTTGCTTGCTCAGTGTAGTAACATCTATTTTCTAAATTTGGGAGATATTTGATATAATCCCGCTAATCTACTTAGAAGAGGTCAACTACGAAGGCAGCCATTAATTGTAGATTTCAGGGTGAAGGTTGTATAGTCTGTTTCATGCATTGAAATGCATTAATATGTTCATGCAATCATGCTTGGCCAAGATGGCGACTTCCTGTTGGTGTCTTCTGTTTGTGGGTCACAAACTCACAGCTATTTTAGATAATGCACCTAAAAGAGTTGCCAATCAAGTTGAAATTGTAATAATATCAGAGCATTATTCATAGAAATAGGAAAATAACTGGACGTGGTGGAGCATGACAGCAAGTCAGTTCTGCTAAATTTAAGCTGAACATTAACATGAACATTAAGACTCTGTTCCGGGATAAGGGTTGTTTAAGGATGCGGGGTAGACTCTGATTTTCATGTCCTCTAGATAATATACTCACAGTACATATAATTTATGGTGAACATGAGCCCTGACAGAAACTTTTTTTTGGTTTTATGTGTAAAATCTACAGGTAGAGGGTCTAATTCGTCTTATGGAAGGCGAATCTGTCGGTCCTTTCAATCTGGGTAATCCTGGTGAATTTACCATGCTTGAACTCGCACAGGTACAACTGTTAATTTATCAGTAACACCTCGGTTACAGAACATAAGTTAGGATCCCAACTTTACAGCATTAGATTGATTTGGCTGCCTTGTTTGTGCAGGTGGTTCAAGAGGTGATAGATCCAAATGCTAAAATAGAGTTCAGGCCTAATACAGAGGATGATCCACATAAAAGAAAGCCAGACATTACAAAAGCCAAGAGGCTTCTAGGGTGGGAGCCCACTGTGTCCCTCCGCAAGGGCCTGCCTCACATGGTTTCTGACTTCAGACAGCGCATCTTTGGCAACCAAAAGGAAGGTGGCGCCACCACCACCTCCTCACTGTACTCTGCTTAAGTTCACATACAGCGAGGGACAGTTAGCCTCTCTATTCACTCCCTGTTGGAATAAATCGGCAGCTGCTACAATGAAATTATTGTTATTAGGTTCAGAGTTTCTGGGTATTTTCAGGTCAGAGAAGCAAATCATGGGAAACTCTTTAAGAGCTAAGAGGAGTGAAGCTTCTGTTTTCTGTTAGGGGTTCTTTCTATATATGTTGTGCCATTGCCACCACTTAAGCAAATAATTATTTATTTTGTTGTGATTTGTGGAGGCCAATTTGCAATTTGATGTTTTATATATGGTTATAATTCAGAATTCTCTAGCTTCAGTCAATTTACTGGTTATTGATGTCCTTTTCTCTAGAATTGGAATTATTTTGGTCTTGATTTGATAAAATTTTGTTTGAGCGTCAGTTCACTGTTAATTTGGAATTACAAAAATATTCATGGACAGATAAATAAAAAAAATGCATAAAAAATACTAAATAAACACATCTCACACTAATATCGTTTGCATAAATTGGAAACCTCTTTTTATGTGTGGGAAAATACCGGATTACTATTCATATAAAGATATCTTATAATGATTTAGATATCAAGTAATATGTTAAAAAATGAACGGAAAGTAAATATAGAAAGTCAAATTCATTATATTTATTCTACCGTTAATTAATTGCCACACCATCTTATATGCATATCTTTGTAATAAGTCTTCCACACCATCTTATATGCATATCTTTGTAATAAGTCTTTGTATGTGTAATATTATTGTGTCGTTATCCTTAGTGATAATAATAAAGATTAGCTCACAACGTAATTTTATAAACTTTTTTTTACAACCTCAACATGGCAACTTATAATTAGTTGGCTCACAATTAGGCAGACGGTACTCATTTGTGAGTTGACTAATTGTAAACTGTCACGTCGGGGTTGTGAGAGAAAGTTTGTGAGATTGAGTTGTAACTTTCTTTCACAATCCTGACATAGCAACTCGTAATTGATCAGGTGGGACCTATAGCGAGCAAACGGGACACATTTGCGAGCTGACCAATTATAAATTAATATATTAGGATTATGAAAGAAAATTTATAAGATTGAATTGTAAGTGTAGTATTACCTTATTGATAATTCCTATTATAATATAATTTTAAAATTTTAAAATCTTAAAAGATTCTCATTTTTAGGCCCAGCCCAGATTCTCTTCCCGTGGTTTAAAGGTTATTGGGTCAAATGCCACAGATAGACCAACCCAAGTTGGCTCTCTTTTTTCGAATGAAACTACTAAACTACCCTCGCTACTCTCCAAAGATAAAATTCTCAATAATCCCTATAACCTAGCTTCTCGCTCAACCCATTCTCAAACACTGCACTAAACCTCAGACAACACACTCTCGTCGGCTCGTTACACTCAATCAGTGCCCTCCATTTCGTCTTCTTCTGATCTTAATCTCGCGGAAAAAGATTCAATTCTTGCAGGTGATAATTTTTATTGACTGTGATTGCGTTATTTTTTCATGTTTTAGTTCGAATTTAATGGCATGTGATTTTGTTAAGGAATCTTTTTTTTTTAATCGCACAAAAAAAAAAAAAAAAAAATTTAGGGTTTTAGTTGTGCCTCTTTTAAGTTATTGCGCTATTAAATCTTGTGTTGGATTTAGGGTTTCTGTGAATATATTTGGGATTTTTGAGTCCCATTAAAATTTATTTGGGTAACTGGTATTAGTATGTATTGCATTATGCTAAGATCATGACAGGAAAAATATTTCTAGTCGTAATAATAATCTTACTGATACTAGATAAAGTGAATAAAAATTTATAGTGGTAGTTATTTGATTGATGCAGTTTTAGGCCTTTCAGCTTGTGAGTGTTTAACATCGCCCGTTGCCAAAAAAGTTTCTGAAAGAGGAACTCTTCGTGGAACAGCCAAGATGTCGAGAAAAGGTTTAATGGAGCAAGACTTGAGTAAACTGGATGTAACAAAGTTGCATCCACTTTCTCCTGAAGTCATCTCTAGGCAGGCAACTATAAATATTGGTACTGTTCTTTCTTTCCCATGAGATGTATAGGCTGTCTTTTCACGTTTACTACTCAACAAAATAGTTCTATGATGGATCTTTTTACATTGTTAGGCTTAGAAATTTCTGTAACTGTTAATCCCTTTTGGATTTTAATTAAGGGTTGAAAATTGAAATTGATGATATATGGTTTGATTTATGTTTCCAGGCACTATTGGTCATGTGGCACATGGAAAATCAACTGTTGTGAAGGCAATATCTGGTGTTCAGGTGACTAATTGCTTTCATGTTTTTGCTGCTAAGCTGATAACTCTCTCGGGAAGCATGTTCGATATTTGATTTTTTTCTCCCATACAGTGATCATTGATTTTAGTTAATAATTCTGTAATGGTCTTCCTCTATTCGAATGTGCTATATCCTATTGATGCTTATTTAACTTATTTAGTTTTATGAGATGTCAAATGAAAAATAATCGCACAACTTGGGAAGAAAGAAGAAAACATGGATCTATACAGTGTCTTTGGGCTATGTAAAAAATACCAGTTAGTGATTAGATGCCAGTTGGCTTGGATGTCTTCAGTAACTTCCTTTTACTGCAGAGAAGGGAACGCTTCCTCTTAAGTTAGGCTTTGAAAATAGTGACTACTCTTTGGTCTGTTTTGCAGAAAGTGTCTCAAAGATAGATTATTTGAATTTTCGACACTAGGGAAGGCTAATGATTTTGAAGAGCAATTCATTAAATAAAAAGACACCCTCCTTACTTTTGAATTGACAAAAAGGGAACTTTATGTGAGTTGAAGCCCCAAATTGCAAAGTTTTCTGATAAAGATCAAAGTGGTTTTCCTTGGAGATAGAAAATTTTCCTTCCTAGTTTTATGAATTGCAAATTCTTTCTTAGTTGAGCACTTCCATGGGATTTATCTAAACTGTCCACATAAGTTTTATTTTGAATTGGTAAAGACTTCATTTACCAGTGCCTTCATTTGAGTTTAGGTAGGAATTAGGAAGTAATTAAGAAGATGGTGCATTTAATATTCAATTTTGTGGCAAGTTATTTGCGTGAATGATCTAATAGGACCTCTTTCTTTGCCTTTTATTTCTAGACTGTTCGTTTTAAAAATGAGTTGGAGCGTAATATTACAATCAAGCTTGGATATGCAAACGCCAAGATATACAAATGTGAAGATGATCGATGCCCTCGACCTATGTGCTACAAGTGGGTGCCATATACTGATGTAAATTTGTTAGCAAATAATGTAACTTTGCTTTCAAATGATTTTTGTAGTGCCACAAGCTAATATGCAATTTTCATTTTTGTAGGGCATATGGGAGTGGCAAGGAGGACAGTCCCATGTGTGATGTGCCTGGGTTTGAAAACTGCAGGATGAAATTGCTGAGGCACGTCTCTTTTGTCGATTGCCCAGTAAGTAGAAAGCGATGTTTTCCAGTATAATATATATGATTGTGACTAGGATCTGGATGATGTATAAAATATGTTGATTTCATGATGTTTCTGGTGTGCATATGTGTGAGCTTATGTATCACCATTGTGTCTTGATCAATCCTGTCTTCGGTTCTGTTCAATTTGGGAGTATTGGCAATATTTTCTTCATTGGATGGGCCTTCTAGTTGTAATACCTACCCTGTTGCTCTGTATGTCCTTTTGTGAAGTTCTTAAACAGATTTGACCCTTCTTATCAAATGAACTGTTTCATTTGTAAAAACTAATATAGCCTTTAGAAAATAAAAGGAAAAAGGTTGAGTGAGCTTATCTTTTCCTCACAGTATATGAAGGTTGAGTGAGTTTTCTACTTATTTGAATAGGGTCACGATATTCTCATGGCTACAATGCTTAACGGAGCAGCAATTATGGACGGGGCGTTACTTCTCATAGCTGCCAATGAAAGTTGTCCCCAACCACAAACTTCTGAGCACCTTGCTGCTGTTGAAATCATGCGCCTTCAACATATCATAATTCTTCAAAACAAAGTTGATCTGATTCAGGAAAATGTAGCCATTAACCAACATGAGGCCATTCAAAAATTTATCCAGGTTAAATCTTCTTAGACTATTCTTGTCAAACAAATCTCTCTTATTTGATATCAACTTGTATATGGAATGTATATGTTTTGTTGGTGTAATGTTTCCCTAGCTTCAAGGAAAAAATTATGTCACTGATGTTGCTTAACATTGTTTAACCAGGGAACTGTTGCTGATGGTGCCCCTGTTGTGCCAATTTCTGCCCAGCTGAAATATAACATCGATGTTGTTTGTGAATACATCGTTAAAAAGATTCCCATTCCAGAGAGGAACTTCACCTCACCGCCTAATATGATTGTTATCCGGTCATTTGATGTCAATAAGCCTGGGTTCGAGGTTGATGAGATAAGAGGTGGTGTAGCTGGTGGAAGTATCCTTAGGGTGCGTTATTTTTTCATGACTTAGCTTTGAGAGCCATTCTATGGTGTGCTGAAGATGCTTAATTATGAGCTCTAATATTTGTGTGCTGAAGGGCTAAAAGCAGAAAAAGTCCCTATACATATTTTTCAAAAGTCCTTTCCTTGGATTTTTTTTTTTTTTTTTTTTAATTTATTTTTTAATTGGTTTTGTACATTAGTTTGGAAAAAGAAAGGGAAAAAATCCCTGAGTACAAGCGTTCAGAAAGATCATCAGTATGTTCTGTGTAGGGATGTGCAATGGGATGGTTTGTTTTATTTTTAGATAATGGGTGACTTCAGTTTGGTCCCAAATCAATGTTGTAATTGGTGATTCTATTTTTGCAGGGTGTTTTGAAAATTAATCAGTTTATTGAGGTTCGCCCTGGTATTGTTGTTAAAGACGAGAATGGGCATATAAAGTGCACACCAATATATTCTAGAATAGTTTCACTGTATGCTGAACAAAATGAGCTACAGTTTGCTGTACCTGGAGGTCTCATTGGTGTTGGCACAACCATGGACCCTACTTTGACGCGTGCTGATAGGTTGGTGGGTCAGGTTCTTGGGGAAGTTGGATCACTCCCTGAGGTTTTTGTTGAGCTTGAGGTAAGAAGCTGAGCCTGCAAGATCTTTGTATCTTTGAATTTTGATTAAACCCAGTATCTATGTTAGCTAAGTGGGTTATTATGTTTGTTGTGCATGTACATCTGTTTTAAGTTCCCAACATGTGTGAGCAGGACAGGAGATGTTTCAAATTATATGTTTTCTTGCTGTAGAAGAGAATATAATTTGTTGTTGGTGAATAGATTATGATGTCCCGAAATTCTAATGGTCCTGAATATTGATGATGCGTGATATTGCAGGTGAATTTTTTCCTACTGCGTCGGCTTTTGGGTGTCCGTACAAAGGGCTCAGAAAGGCAGGGAAAAGTCTCCAAACTTGCCAAGGCAGAGATTCTAATGTTGAACATAGGGTCCATGTCAACTGGTGCTAGAGTTATTGCTGTGAAGAATGATTTAGCAAAACTGCAACTCACATCTCCAGTGTGTACGAGCAAGGGTGAGAAGATTGCTCTCAGTCGGAGAGTTGAGAAGCACTGGCGTCTTATTGGGTGGGGTCAGATTCAAGCTGGAACCACCCTTGATGTTCCTGACTGTCCCCCGCTAGTTTGAAGGAGATCAAGAATAACACTAAGAGAAAACTAGTACAACGGTGAGAGTAATAGTTGAGAAATGTGGGAAGGGTGGGTCGGATCATTAAAAATGTCGACCCGGAGAATTTTCATCCGTTCCACCTGACCCGTTGCTACCCGGACCTACCCGCCCCACCCGCCCGTTTGCCAGGTCTAGGTAGGCCCAAGGGCTGGGTCCGCCAAGAGTCTTGACGGTCCAAGCAATCTCATTCTTCCTCAACTCCTCTTTTTCACCTTCCTTTCCGCCCCAATTGACCTTCACAAACTGCAGTTTCCTATTACTTTATGATGTTTCTAAATTTAATTCACATTTGTATAACAACGTCAATTTTTTTTGAAATATAACTGATTATTAATTATTAAATGTAACAATTTATGCTATATGTTACAAAAAAATCCCTTAATGATAAGTTGGCCCAATTTTTAAAATTTAATCCCATAAAAGAAAAGTCAAATAATAGTCTTTGTTATAGGGATTCGGTATAGGACTTTTGAATATATTACTAAGAGGTTCAGAATTCGAGTCTCTACTCGTTGCTAATGTTGTTTTGAATCCAAAAAGATTGTGAGACGTACGATGAGTTGCCTGGACCGTTGTAAAAAATAAATAATAAAAGGAAAAAAGTCATGAGATATATATATATATATGGAAGTGAAGAAGTGCATGTCCAGAGAGACACTGAAAACGCAAAGTCACACATGAAGCAGCATAATTAGATACAAGTTTACGTAAAAAGAAACTGTTGTTTTACTTTGGGTGAGCAGTAGCTTATAAATGGCACATAAATGCCAAACCAAACGAGCACCACCAACCCGGACTTTTCACTGAGATTATGCGCCGAAATTTCGTGCATGTATTCCTGCTACAAACTAAAACTGACTAATGCTCTTCTCTTCCACCAACCTTCTTCTTCCACTCACGAAAATTCGTTCAAATCGTTACTAAAAAACTTTCACAGAAAGAAAATTTCTTCACTACAGTTCTAATGGATTCTCATGGTTTGATCCATGGAAACCCAAACGGACACGCAGAAAAACCATTTCTTGATTCACCAAAGCGTTCAAATCTCGTAAAAGATTTACAAACCCAGTTCACTACATGCTTCGTTTCAGCGACTCATTTTTCTTCGTTTGGAATTTCCATCTCAGCTCTTTTTTCAAACCGATTTCTATACGTCGCCACCGTCGCATCACCATCAAATAATCGACCCGGGTTTTCAATCCCACTCGACTCACGATCGTCGCCGGGTCCTCTCGAGACTGCCAAGAGGAAAAGTGTTTTGGCCGCATCATGCGGGTGGCAAAGGTGCTTAGGCCTGAAAAGAAAAAGCTTGAGGATCTGGTCACTGGTGGAGCCGGGTTCGTGGGCAGCCACCGGTCGACCGTCTGATGGAGAGAGGTGATAACGTGATCGTGGTTGATAATTTCTTCACGGGGAGAAAAGATAACTTGATGCATCATTTTGGTAACCATCGGTTGAGCTGATTAGACACGATGTGGTTGAGCCAATTCTTCTGAAGTTGATCAGATCTACCACCTGCATGCCCTGCTGCCCGTTCATTACAAATTCAATCCGTCAGACTATCATATCTTTCCACATCTGCATATTTTCTTTCTCCAATGCGTTTGCTTCCATTGAAAATTCTCAAACAACAATAAGAATTTTCCGTTTAAGAACAATATCTTTGTAATCTCGTCCGGCTAAAATATATCCCGTACTTGACGATAAAATGTTTAAAAATGTTAAAAATTTTGTTTTTTCTTTTCATATTTGCCTTTGTAATTAAGAGGGGGTTATTTTGAAGTCCTTAATTGTGATTTGGGCGGTTGCACAAGACGAATGTGGTTGGGACACTGAACATGTTGGGACTGGCGAAGAGAGTTGGCGCGCGGTCTGTTAACTAGCACGAGCGAGGGTACGGTGATCTGCAGCATCCGCAAGCCGGTCCTACTGGGGCAATGTCAATCCATAGGTCAGTGGCATGCTCATTTGTTTTAAGTTTGTATGTCCTACAAAATTTATATGCGAATGTGAGTGGGACCTTACAGTCATTTCATATTCTCATTCGTCGGCAGGTGTAAGGAGCTGCTATGATGAGGGGAAACGCACCGCTGAGACCTTGACCATGGACTATACAGAGGACTTGGAATTGAGGTTAATAAATCTACATTTCCATTAATGAAGAAAAACTTGTATTATAAAATTTATAAATTTGTTTATAGGTGAGGATTGCTAGGATTTTTAACACTTATGGACCAGTATGTGTATTGATGATGGTCGTGTGGTTAGCAATTTCGTTGCCCAAGTGAGTTTTCAGCTCTCTTACTGATTTACTACATTGGCATTTGGCCTTTTAAGTAAAATTGAATCTGACATAACTTGAAAATTGTACAGGCATTGAGGAAGGAGCCATTGACAGTGTATGGGGACGGCAAGCAAACAGGAGTTTCCAATAGTTTCAGAATTGGTAATTAAAGCTTTTGTCAGCTTTTATATTGTTAGAATGCATGTGACTTTGCTTGCTCAGTGTAGTAACATCTATTTTCTAAATTTGGGAGATATTGATATAATCCCGCTAATCTACTTAGAGAGGTCAACACGAAGGCAGCCATTAATTGTAGATTTCAGGGTGAAGGGTGTATAGTCTGTTTCACGCATTGAAATACATTAATATGTTCGTGCGCATCTGCTTGGCCAAGATGGCGACTTCCTGTTGGTGTTTCTGTTGTGGGTCACAAACTCACAGCTATTTTAGATAATGCACCTAAAAGAGTTGCCAATCAAGTTGAAATTGTAATATATCAGAGCATTATTCATAGAAATAGGAAATAACTGGACGTGGGGGAGCATGACAGCAAGTCAGTTCTGCTAAATTTAAGCTGAACATTAACATGAACATTGAACTGAATCTCTGTTCGGGAAGAAGGTTGTTAAGGATGCGGGGGTAGACTCTGATTTCATGTCCTCTAGATAATATACTCACAGTACATATATTATGGTGGAACATGAGCCCTGACAGAAACTTTTTTGGTTATGTGTAAATCTACAGGTAGAGGGTCTAATTCGTCTTATGGAAGGCGAATCTGTCGGTCCTTTCAATCTGGGTAATCCTGGTGAATTACCATGCTTGAACTCGCACAGGTACAACTGTTAATTTATCAGTAAACCTCGGTTACAGAAACATAAGTAGGATCCCAACTTTACAGCATTAGATTGATTTGGCGGCTTGTTTGTGCAGGTGGTTCAAGAGGTGATAGATCCATGCTAAAATAGAGTTCAGGCCTAATACAGAGGATGATCCACATAAAAGAAAGCCAGACATTACAAAAGCAAGAGGCTTTAGGGTGGGAGCCCACGTGTCCCTCCGAAGGGCCTGCCTCACATGGTTTCTGACTTCAGACAGGCATCTTTGGCAACCAAAAGGAAGGTGGCGCAACACACACTCCTCAGTACTCTGCTTAAGTTAACATAACACAAGTATCAGCTCTTATTCACTCCCTGTTGGAATAAATCGGCAGCTGTACAATGAAATTATTGTTATTAGGTTCAGAGTTTCTGGGTATTTTCAGGTCAGAGAAGCAAATCATGGGAAACTCTTAAGAGCTAAGAGGGGTGAAGCTTTGTTTTCTGTTAGGGGTTCTTTTATATATGTTGTGCCATTGACCCACTTAAGCAAATAATATTTATTTTGTTGTGATTTGTGGAGGCCATTGCATTTGATGTTTTAATATGGTTATAATTCAGAATTCTCTAGTTCAGTCAATTTACTGGTTATTGATGGCTTTTCTCTGAATTGGATATTTGGTCTTGATTTGAAAAATTTTGTTTGAGCGTCAGTTCACTGTTAATTGGAATTACATAAATATTCATGGCAATAAATAAAAAAAATGCATAAAAAATACTAATAAAAACACATCACACTAATATGTTTGCATAATTGGAAACCCTTTTTAGTGTGGGAAAATACCGGATTATATTTCAATAAAGATATCTTATAATGATTTAGATATCAAGGTAATATGTTAAAAAATGAACGGAAAGTAAATATAGAAAGTAAATTATATATTATTCTACTTAATAATTGCCACACCATCTTATATGATATCTTTGTAAATTTCCACACCATCTTTATGCATATCTTTGTAATAAGTCTTGTATGTGTATATTATTGTCGTTTCCTTAGTGTAATAATAAAGATTAGCTCACAACGAATTTATAAACTTTTTTTACAAACTCAACATGGCAACTATAATTATGGCTCACAATTAGGCAGCAGTACTCATTGTGAGTTGACAATTGTAAATCACACGGGGTTGTGAGAGAAATTTGAGATTGGTTGTAATTTCTTTCACAACCTGACATAGCAACTCGTAATTGATAGGTGGACCTATAGGAGCAAAGGACACATTTGCGAGATGACAATTGTAATTAATATTGGATTATGAAAGAAAATTTAAGATTGATTGTAAGTGTAGTATACCTATTGATAATTCCTATATAATATATTTTAAAATTTTAAATCTTAAAAGATTCTCATTTTAGGCCCAGCCCAGATTCTTCTCCCGTGGTTTAAAGGTTATGGGTCAAGCCACAGATAGACCAAACCAATTGGCCTCTCTTTTCGAATGGAACTACTAAACTACCCTCGCACTTCCAAGAAAAATTCTCAATAATCCCTATAACCTACTTCTCGCTCAACCCATTCTCAACACTGCACAAACCTCAGACAACACATCTCGTGGCTTGTTACACTCAATCAGTTCCCTCCATTTCGTCTCTTCTGATCTTAATCTGCGGAAAAAGATTCATTCTGCAGGTGATAATTTTATTGACTGTGATTGCGTTATTTTTTCATGTTTTAGTTCGAATTTAATGGCATGTGATTTTGTTAAGGAATCTTTTTTTTTCGCACACAAAAAAAAAAAAAAAAAATTTAGGGTTTTGTTGTGCCTCTTTTAAGTTATTGCTATTAAATCTTGTGTTGGATTTAGGGTTTCTGTGAATATATTTGGGATTTTTGAGTCCATTAAAATTATTTGGGTAACTGGTATTAGTATTATTGCATTATGCAAAATCATGCAGGAAAAATTTTCTAGTCGTAAATATCTTACTGATACTAGATAAAGTGAATAAAATTTATAGTGGTAGTTATTTGATTGATGCAGTTTTAGGCCTTTCAGCTTGTGAGTGTTTAAAATCGCCCGTTGCCAAAAAAGTTTGAAAGAGGATTTCGTGGAACAGCCAAGATGTCGAGAAAAGGTTTAATGGAGCAAGACTTGAGTAAACTGGATGTAACAAAGGCATCCACCTCCTGAAGTCATCTCTAGGCAGGCAACTATAAATATTGGTACTGTTCTTTCTTTCCCATGAGATGTATAGGCTGTCTTTTCAGTTTACTACTCAACAAAATAGTTCTATGATGGATCTTTTTACATTGTTAGGCTTAGAAATTTCTGTAACTGTTAATCCCTTTTGGATTTTAATTAAGGTTGAAATTGAAATTGATGATATATGGTTTGATTTATGTTTCAGGCACTATTGGTCATGTGGCACATGGAAAATCAACTGTTGTGAAGGCAATATTGGTGTTCAGGTGACTAATTGCTTTCTGTTTTTGCTGCTAAGCTGATAACTCTTTGGGAAGCATGCTGATATTTGATTTTTTCTCCCACAGTGATCATTGATTTAGTTAATAATTCTGTAATGGTCTTCCCTATTCGAATGGTATCCTATTGATGCTTATTTCACTTATTTAGTTTTATGAGATGTCAAATGAAAAATAAGCACAAACTTGGAAGAAAGAAGAAAAACTGGATCTATACAGTGTCTTTGGGCTATGTAAAAAATAACCAGTTGATTTGGATGTCTCAGTAACTTCCTTTTATCAGAGAAGGGAACGTCTCTTAAGCTAGGCATTTGAAAATAGTGACTACTCTTTGGTCTGTTTTGCAGAAAGTGTCTCAAAGATAGATTATTTGAATTTTCGACACTGGGAAGGCTAATGATTTTGAAGAGCAATTCATTAAATAAAAAGACACCCTCCTTACTTTTGAATTGACAAAAAGGGAACTTTATGTGAGTTGAAGCCCCAAATTGCAAAGTTTTCTGATAAAGATCAAAGTGGTTTTCCTTGGAGATAGAAAATTTTCCTTCCTTTTATGAATTCAAATTCTTTCTTAGTTGACGCTTCCATGGGATTTATCTAACTGTACATAAGTTTTATTTTGAATTGGTAAAGACTTTTACCAGTGCCTATTTGAGTTTAGGTGGGAATTAGGAAGTAATTAAGAAGAGGTGCATTTAATATTCAATTTTGTGGCAGTTTTGCGTGAATGATCTAATAGGACTCTTTCTTTGCCTTATTTTCTAGACTGTTCGTTTAAAATGAGTTGGAGGCTATATTACAATCAAGCTTGGTAATGCAAACGCCAAGATATACAAATGTGAAGATTATACTTTATACTCCGAAATAATTTCATATTGATTCTATTATAGAAAATTAAATTAAGGAAACAACATTATTGAATTTTCAAGGAAAATTCAATCATATAGAACCCTTATTTTTTTTTTTTTTTCGAAAAAGGGTTATTAGTAAATATCTATGAGTTTTATTTTTTCACCATTGAGTGAATGAGATTAGCTAAGAATCAGTAATTTTTTTTTTATAGGTAATATTATGGGATTATATTTCAATGAATGTGAAGGGATTGACACCAATTTTTATATATTTATATAATTATTATTTATTTTAGTGCAAGTAACTTTTTTTTTTTTTTTGTTTGATTTCAAGGTCTTTGCTTGTGCGCATGTGTGTTCTTAACTCTTATTATTTCTGAAATTCCTATTATTCTACTATGTAGGTTAGTAAACTTTTGATCTTTGAGCTAGATATTGCTTTGTTGGAACTTAGGAAGAATTTACGAATAATTAATAAGATTGTTTTGGCTTTGGGGAGAAGCTCAAAATTTGGCTCTGTCAGAGTTTTTGAGGATTCTAATTTTTTACTTCCTCAACATCCATGTTAAGTTATACAAAATAAATATAACAAAATTTTTGTTATATTAAATGTCACAGTTATAAGTTATAACATATAAGTCAAACTTGTGATCAATTTGTAATTTTTGTTATATTTTTGTTTGTTAATATATTACGATAGTTAACTTATATCTTGTTAATTGTAGAAGATGAAATTGATGATGTTCAACTGGTTGTGTCATTAAGTCAAGGGCGGGGGAAGGAGATTGCATAATCAAGGGAGGCTTTGTTTGTTTAGTGTGTTTGGTACTTTGGTTAAACAATTATATACGTTTAATTATTTAGTATTTACTATGTTATGTATGTTGAATGTTAAACAATTTTATATGTTTAGTGTTTACTAATTAGTAATTACTATGTATGTTTAGTGTTTATTAATTCTATTATCTATATGGAATATGGTGGACTTTGATATAAATATGAAAAATATTAATATTGAATTAATAATATTGGTGAAATCTAATCAAATTTATTTTAATCATCTATTTATTTAATATAATAAGTTAATAACTAATAAGTTTAATATGGAAAACAGTAAAAAATATGAAAAATGTAAAAAGCTGCTTCCATTTTCACAGGTGACCCGTGGGTGACCCGCGCCCGCACGGGGGTACGGATATAAAAATGTCGACCCGCGAGAATTTTTTCCCGTTCCACCGTGACCCGTTGCTACCCGACCATACCCGCCCAACCCGCCCGTTTGCCAGGTCAGGTAGGCCCAAGGGGCTGGGTCGCCAAGAGTCTTGACGGTCCAAGCAATCTCATTTCTCTTTCAACTCTTTTTTCACCTTCCTTTCCGCCCAATTGTGACAAACTGCAGTTTCTTATATTTATGATGTTTTAAATTAATTCACATTTGATTAAACAACGTCATTTATTTTTGAAATATAACTGATTATAATATTAAATGTAACAATTATTATGCTATATGTACAAAAAAATCCCTAATGATAAAGTTCTGGCCCAATTTTAAAATTTTAATCTATAAAAAGAAAAAGTTAAATAAAGTCTTTGTTATGGGAATCGTTATAGACTTTGAATAATTACTAAGAGGTCAGAATTCGGTCTCTACTCAGTTGCTAATAGTTGTTTTGAATCCCAAAAGATTAGTTGAGACGTACGATGAGTTCGCCGGACCGTTGTAAAAAATAAATAGATAAAAGGAAAAAAAGTCAATGAGAATATATATATATAGGAAGTGAAGAAGTGCATGTCCAGAGCACACTGAAAACGCAAGCTCACCATGAAGCAGCAAATTAGATACAAAGTTTACGTAAAAAGAAACTGTTGTTTTACTTTGGGTGAGCCAGTAGCTTATAAATGGCATCATAAATGCCAAACAAACGAGCACACACAACCGCGGACTTTTCACTGAGATTATGCGCCGAAATTCGTGCATGTATTCCACTGCTACAAACTTAAAACTAGACTAATGCTCTCTCTTTCCACAAACCTCTTTCTCACACTCACGAAAATTCGTTCAAATCGTTTACTAAAAAACTTTCACAGAAAGAAAATTCTTCACTACAGTTCTAATGGATTCTCATGGTTTGATCCATGGAACCCAAACGGACCAGCAGAACATCCATTTCTTGATTCACCAAAGCGTTCAAAATTCGTAAAAGATTTACAAACCCAGTTCACTACATGCTTCGTTCTCAGCGACTCCTTTTCTCTTCGTTGGAATTTCCATCTCAGCTCTCTTTTTCAACCGATTTCCTATATCACGTCCGCCACTGTCGCATCACCATAAATAATCGACCCCGGTTTTCAATCCACTGACTCACTGACTCGTCGCCGGGTCCTCTACGAGACTGCCAAGAGGAAAAGTTGTTTGGCCGCATCAATGCGGGTGGCAAAGTGCCTTTAGGCCTGAAAAGAAAAAGCTTGAGGATTCTGGTCACTGGTGGAGCCGGGTTCGTGGGCAGCCACCTGGTGACCGTCTGATGGGAGAGGTGATAACGTGATCGTGGTTGATATTCTTCACCGGGAGAAAAGATAACTGAGCATCATTTTGGTAACCATCGGTTGAGCTGATTAGACACGATGTGGTTGAGCCAATTCTTCTGAAGTGATCAGACTACCCCCTGCATGCCTGCTCGCCCGTTCATTACAAATTCATCCCGTCAAGACTATCATATCCTTTCACATCTGCATTATTTTCTTTCTCCAATGCGTTTGCTCCATTGAAAATTCTCAAACAACATAAGAATTTTCCGTTAAGAAAAAATATCTTTGTTAATCTCGTCCAGGCTAACATTATATCCCGTACTGACGATAAATGTTTAAAAATGTTAAAAATTTTGTTTTCTTTTCATATTTGCCTTTGTAATAGAGGGGGTTATTTTGAAGTCCTTAATTGTGATTTGGGCGGTTGCACAAGACGAAGTGGTTGGGACACGAACATGTTGGGACTGGCGAAGAGAGTTGGCGCGGGTCTTGTTAACTAGCACGAGCGAGGTGTCGGTGATCCCCTGCAGCATCCGCAAGCCGAGTCCTACTGGGGCAATGTCATCCCATAGGTCAGTGGACTGCTTCATTTGTTTTTAAGTTTGTATGTCCTACAAAATTTATATGCGAAGAGTGGGACCTTACAGTCATTCATATTCTCATTCGTCGGCAGGTGTAGAGGATGCTATGATGAGGGAAACGCACCGCTGGACCTTGACCATGGACTATCACAGAGGACTGGAATTGAGGTTAATAAATCTACATTTCCTATTAATGAAGAAAAACTTGTATTATAAAATTTATAAATTTGTTTTATAGGTGAGGATTGCTAGGATTTTAAAACTTAGGACCACGTTGTGATTGATGATGGTTGTTGGTTAGCAATTTCGTTGCCCAAGTGAGTTTTATCAGCTCTTCTTACTGATTTACTACATTGGCATTTGGCCTTTTAAGTAAAATTGAATCTGACATAACTTGAAAATTGTACAGGCATTGAGGAAGGAGCCATTGACAGGGTATGGGGACGGCAAGCAAACCAGGAGTTTCCAATACGTTTCAGAATGGTAATTAAAGCCTTTGTCAGCTTTTATATTTGTTAGATTATGCATGTGACTTTGCTTTCAGTGATAACATCTATTTTCTAAATTTGGGAGATTGATATAATCCCGCTAATCTACTTAGAGAGGTCAACACGAAGGCAGCCATTAATTGTAGATTTCAGGGTGAAGGTTGTATAGTCGTTTCACGATTGAAATCATTAATATGTTTCGTGCATCATGCTTGGCCAGAGGGCGACTTCCTGTTGGTGTCTTCTGTGGGTCACAAACTCACAGCTATTTTAGAAATGCACCTAAAAGGTTGCCAATCAAGTTGAAATTGTAATATATCAGAGCATTATTCATAGAAATAGGAATAACTGGACGTGGTGGAGCATGACAGCAAGTCAGTACTGCTAAATTTAAGCTGAACATTAACATGACACTGAACTTGAAATCTCTGTTCGGAAGAAAGTTGTTTAAGGATGCGGGGTAGACTCTGATTTTCATGTCCCTAGATAATACTCACAGTACATATATTTATGGTGAACATGAGCCCTGACAGAAACTTTTTTTGGTTTTATGTGTAAAATCTACAGGTAGAGGGTCTAATTGTCTTTGGAAGGCGAATCTGTCGTCCTTTCAATCTGGGTAATCCTGGTGAATTTACCATGCTTGAACTCGCACAGGTAACTGTTAATTTATCAGACACCTCGGTTACAGAACAAAGTTAGGATCCCAACTTTACAGCATTAGATTGATTTGGCGCCTTGTTTGTGCAGGTGGTTCAAGAGGTGATAGATCCAAATGCTAAAATAGAGTTCAGGCCTAATACAGAGGATGATCCACATAAAAGAAAGCCAGACATACAAAAGCAAAAGGCTTAGGGTGGGAGCCCACTGTGTCCCTCCGAAGGGCCTGCCTCACATGGTTTCTGACTTCAGACAGCGCATCTTTGGCAACCAAAAGGAAGGTGGCGCCACCACCACCTCCTCACTGTACTTGCTTAGTTACACACAAACATAGTATCTAGTCTCTATTCACTCCCTGTTGGAATAAACGGCAGCTGCTACAATGAATTATTGTTATTAGGTTCAGAGTTTCTGGGTATTTTAGGTCAGAGAAGCAACATGGGAAACTCTTTAAGAGCTAAGAGGGTGAAGCTTCTGTTTTCTGTTAGGGGTTCTTTCTATATATGTTGTGCCATTGCCACACTTAAGCAAATAATTATTTATTTGTTGTGATTTGTGGAGGCCATTTGCAATTGGTTTTTTATATGGTTATAATTCAGAATTCTCTAGCTTCAGTCAATTTACTGGTTATTGATGTCCTTTTCTCTGAATTGGAATTATTTTGGTCTTGATTTGATAAAATTGTTTTGAGCGTCAGTTCACTGTTAATGAATACAAATATTCATGGACAATAAATAAAAAAAATGCATAAAAAATACAAATAAACACATCTCACACAATATGTTTGCATAAATGGAAACCCTTTTTAGTGTGGGAAAATACCGGATTACTATTCATATAAAGATATCTTATAATGATTTAGATATCAAGAATATGTAAAAAATGAACGGAAAGTAAATAAGAAAGTAATATTATATTTATTCTACTTAATTAATGCCACACCACTTATATGCATATTTTGTATAGTTGCCACCATCTTATGCATATCTTGTATAAGTCTTGTATGTGTATTATTGTGTCGTTATCCTTAGTGATAATAATAAGATTAGCTCACAACGAATTTATAAACTTTTTTTTACAACCTAACATGGCAACTAAATTAGGCTCAATAGGCGAGCGTACTATTTGGAGTGACTAATTAAACTTCACTCGGGGTTGTGAGAGAAGTTTGTGGATTGAGTTGTAATTTCTTCACAATCCTGACATACAACTGTAATTGATAGGTGGACCTTAGGAGCAAAGGACACATGCAGCTGACAATTATAATTAATATATTGGATTATGAAAGAAAATTTAAGGTTGATTGTAAGTGTAGTATTACTTATTGATAATTCCTATTATAATATATTTAAAATTTAAAATCTAAAAGATCTCATTTTAGCCAGCCCAGATTTCTTCCCGTGGTTTAAAGGTTATTGGGTAAATGCCACAGATAGACCAACCCAATTGGCTCTTTTTCGAATGAAAATACTAAACTACCTCGCGTACTCTCAAAGAAAATTCTCAAAATCTATAACCTACTTCTCGCTCAACCCATTCTCAACACTGCACTAAACCTCAGACAAAACATCTCGTCGGCTTGTTACACTCAATCAGTCTCCATTCGTTCTTCTGATCTTAATCTCGCGGAAAAAGATTCAATTCTTGCAGGTGATAATTTTTATTGACTGTGATTGCGTATTTTTTCATGTTTTAGTTCGAATTTAATGGCATGTGATTTTGTTAAGGAATCTTTTTTTTTTCGCACACAAAAAAAAAAAAAAAAATTTAGGGTTTGTTGTGCCTCTTTTAAGTTATTGGCTATTAACTTGTGTTGGATTAGGGTTTCTGTGAATATATTGGGATTTTTGAGTCCCATTAAAATTTATTTGGGTAACTGGTATAGTATTATGCATATGCTAATCATGCAGGAAAAATTTTCTAGTGTAATAATAATCTACTGATACTAGATAAAGTGAATAAAATTTATAGTGGTAGTTTTGATTGATGCAGTTTTAGGCCTTTCAGCTTGTGAGTGTTTAACATCGCCCGTTGCCAAAAAAGTTTTGAAGAGGAACTCTTCGTGGAACAGCCAAGTGTCGAGAAAAGGTTTAATGGAGCAAGACTTGAGTAAACTGGATGTAACAAAGTTGCATCCACTTTCTCCTGAAGTCATCTCTAGGCAGGCAACTATAAATATTGGTACGTTCTTTCTTCCCATGAGATGTATAGGCTGTCTTTCACGTTTACTACTCAACAAAATAGTTCTATGATGGATTTTTACATTGTTAGGCTTAGAAATTCTGAACTGTTAATCCCTTTTGGATTTTAATTAAGGGTTGAAAATTGAAATTGATGATATATGGTTGATTTAGTTCCAGGCACTATTGGTCATGTGGCACATGGAAAATCAACTGTTGTGAAGGCAATATCTGGTGTTCAGGTGACTAATTGCTTTCTGTTTTTGCTGCTAAGCTGATAACTCTCTTGGAAGCATGTCGATATTTGATTTTTTTCTCCCAACAGTGATCATTGATTTAGTAATAATTCTGATAGGTCTTCCTCTATTCGAATGGCTATATCCTATTGATGCTTATTTACTTATTTAGTTTTATGAGATGTCAAATGAAAATAATCGCACAATTGGGAAGAAGAAGAAAACATGGATCTATACAGTGTCTTTGGGCTATGTAAAAAATACCAGTTGTGATTGGATGTCTTCAGTAACTTCCTTTTATCAGAGAAGGGAAGCTCCTCTCTTAAGTAGGCATTTGAAAATAGTGATACTCTTTGGTCTGTTTTGCAGAAAGTGTCTCAAAGATAGATTATTTGAATTTTCGACACTAGGGAAGGCTAATGATTTTGAAGAGCAATCATTAAATAAAAAGACACCCTCCTTACTTTTGAATTGACAAAAAGGGAACTTTATGTGAGTTGAAGCCCCAATTGCAAAGTTTTCTGATAAAGATCAAGTGGTTTTCCTTGGAGATAGAAAATTTTCCTTCCTAGTATGAATTACAAATTCTTCTTAGTTGAACGCTCAGGGATTTATCTACATGTCCACATAAGTTATTTTGAATTGTAAAGACTTCATTTACCAGTGCCTCATTTGAGTTTAGGTGGGAATTAGGAAGTAATTAAGAAGATGTGCATTTAATATTCAATTTTGTGGCAAGTTATTTGCGTGAATGATCTAATAGGACCTCTTTCTTTGCTTTTATTTCTGAACGTGTTCGTTTTAAAAATGAGTTGGAGCGTAATATTACAATCAGCTTGGATATGCAAACGCCAAGATATAAAATGTGAAGATGATCGATGCCCTCGACCTATGGGCTACAAGTGGGTGCCATATACTGATGTAAATTTGTTAGCAAATAATGTAACTTTGCTTTCAATGATTTTTGTAGTGCCACAAGCTAATATGCAATTTTTGTAGGGCATATGGGAGTGGCAAGGAGGACAGTCCCATGGTGTTGTCCGGGTTTGAAAACTGCAGGATGAAATTGCTGAGGCACGTCTTTTGTGTGTGCCCAGTAAGTAGAAAGCGATGTTTTCCAGTAATATATATGATTGTGACTAGGATCTGGATGATGTATAAAATATGTTGATTTCATGATGTTTTGGTGTGCATATGTGTGAGCTTATGTATCACCATTGTGTCTTGATCAATCCTGTCTTGGTTCTGTTCAATTGGGAGTATTTGCAATATTTTCTCATTGGATGGGCCTTCTAGTTGTATACCTACGTTGCTCTGTATGTCTTTTGTAAGTTCTTAAACAGATTTGACCCTTCTTATCAAATGAACTGTTTCATTTGAAAACTAATATAGCCTTTAGAAATAAAAGGAAAAGGTTGAGTGAGCTTATCTTTTCCCACAGTATATGAGGTTGAGTGAGTTTTCTATTATTTGAATAGGGTCACGATATTCATGGCACAATGCTTAACGGAGCAGCAATTATGGACGGGGCGTTACTTTCATAGCTGCCAATGAAAGTTGCCCCAACCACAAACTTTGAGCACCTTGCTGCTGTTGAAATCATGCGCCTTAACATATCATAACTTCAAAACAAAGTGATCTGATTCAGGAAAATGTAGCCATTAACCAACATGAGGCCATTCAAAAATTTATCCAGGTTAAATCTTCTTAGACTATTCTTGTCAAACAAATCTCTCTTATTTGATTCAACTTGTATATGGAATGTATATGTTTTGTTGGTGTAATTCCCTAGCTTCAAGGAAAAATTATGTCACTGTGTTGCTTAACATTGTTTAACCAGGGAACTGTTGCTGATGGTGCCCTGGTGCCAATTTCTGCCCAGCTGAAATATAACATCGATGTTGTTTGTGAATACATCGTTAAAAAGATTCCCATTCCAGAGAGGAACTTCACCTCACCGCCTAATATGATTGTTATCCGGTCATTGATGTCAAAAGCCGGGTTCGAGGTGATGAGATAAGAGGTGGTGTAGCTGGGGGAAGTATCCTTAGGGTGGGTTTTTTTCATGATTAGCTTTGAGAGCCATTCTATGGTGTGCTGAAGATGCTTAATTATGAGCTCTAATATTTGTGGCTGAAGGGCTAAAAGCAGAAAAAGTCCCTATACAATTTTTCAAAAGTCCTTTCCTTGGTGTTTTTTTTTTTTTTTTTTTAATTATTTTTTAATGGTTTGTACATTAGTTTGGAGAAAAGAAAGGGAAAAAATCCCTGAGTACAAGCGTTCAGAAAGATCATCAGTAGTTCTGTGTAGGGATGTGCAATGGGATGGTTGTTTATTTTTAGATAATGGGTGACTCAGTTTGGTCCCAAATCAAGTTGTTGAATTGGTGATTCTATTTTGCAGGGTGTTTTGAAAATTAATCAGTTTATTGAGGTTCGCCCTGGTATGTTGTTAAAGACGAGAATGGGCATTAAAGTGCACACCAATTATTCTAGAATAGTTCACTGTATGCGAACAAAATGAGCTACAGTTTGCTGTACCTGGAGGTCTCATTGGTGTTGGCACAACCATGGACCCTACTTTGACGCGTGCTGATAGGTTGGTGGGTCAGGTTCTTGGGGAAGTTGGATCACTCCCTGGGTTTTTGTGAGCTTGAGGTAAGAAGCTGAGCTGCAAGATCTTTGTATCTTTGAATTTTGATTAAACCCAGTATCTATAGTAAGTGGGTTATTATGTTTGTTGTGCAGTACATCTGTTTTAAGTGCCCAACTGTGTGAGCAGGACAGGAGATGTTTCAAATTATATGCTTCTTGCTGTAGAAGAGAATAATTTGTTGTTGGTGAATAGATTATGATGTCCCGAAATTCAAGGTCCTGAATATGATGATGCGTGATATTGCAGGTGAATTTTTTCCTACTGCGTCGGCTTTTGGGTGTCGTACAAGGGCTAGAAAGGCAGGGAAAAGTCTCCAAACTTGCAAGGCAGAGATTCTAATGTGACATAGGGCCATGTCACTGGTGCTAGAGTTATTGCTGTGAGAAGATTTAGCAAAACTGCAACTCACATCTCCTGTGTGTACGAGCAAGGGTGAGAAGATTGCTCTCAGTCGGAGAGTTGAGAAGCACTGGCGTCTTATTGGTGGGGTAGATTCAAGCTGGAACACCCTTGGTTCCGACTGTCCCCCGCTAGTTTGAAGGAGTCAGAATAACACTAAGAGAAAACTAGTACAACGGTGAGAGTAATAGTTGAGAAATGTGGGAAGGAAGACAGTTACTTGGGACAATTTTTGTTAATGGAGAAGAAAACATGTTTGATTGCATGTTTGTGATATTTTGTTGTTTTTTTTTTTTTTTTTTTTTTTTTAACTTGGTAATGCCAAATAGATTCATTTTGACATATTTGAACAAATGTTTGTGGCCATGTTAGAACAAAGCTTTTGCAATATAAATGTTGGCTGCCATTTTCATTTTTTAAGGGGTGGAACCTAGCCATTTGCCGAAGCTCCTTCTATATGGGCCGTATGGCTCAAGTAGCTAGTCATTCTCGGTCTTACTTCACTGATTCTCCAGTGTTGTAACTGCACGAGAGAAGATCCATTTTACAGCTGTTTTTCAGTCTCAAAATATTGATTTTTTTTCAGCAAATGTGCCTATATTATTTTTCCTTATTATGAAATGAAAATATCCAAAGATAATGTAAAATATCAAAACCTTCTTGTATACACCAAGAGTGTTTATCGTTCCACCCATCATCCTGTGGTCAATATTAAGTTATACTAAAGGAATGACTTTCAAAGAAAAAATTCAATTTTTTTTTTTTTTATAAATTAATACAACAGAAAGGCTATCAATTGGATCCACTCCGAAATTAATTACAGCCCAAATTCTCGGCCCATTTTTCTTCTCCTAAATGCAGTCGCTTGCACAAATAAACCCTAACCCTAATTTCTGCTCTCTGCTTCTTCGGCGCACCAAAACCCTTCCATTTTCAAGGTCTCTCTTTAACTTCCTCCTTGTTTCTTTTTAGCTTGACTATCCAACTTTATTGTTTTCGTTTTGATTTCCACGTTTAAGTCGAGGGTGTAGGTTAAGATGAGCAGAGGAGGAAGCGGAGCGGCCACTGGGGCCAAAGGAAAGAAGAAAGGAGCAACATTCACCATCGATTGTGCAAAGCCGTGGAGGATAAGATCATGGACATCGCCTCACTCGAAAAATTCCTCCCCAGAGCGATAAAAGTTGGCGGCAAAGCCGGCGCTCTCGGTGACTCTGTTACCGTCACACGTGAGAAGACTAAGATCACTGTCACCTCAGACTCCAATTTCTCCAAAAGGTACTCGTGTTCCTTAAAGAAAAGTGTGTATTTTCGTTAGTTTATTTTTGGTTTTTTGATACGAACAAGCGCTGTGTCATGGCCCTTTTGTAGGTACCTTAAGTACTGACAAAGAAGTATCTGAAGAAGCACAACGTGCGAGATTGGCTTAGGGTAATTTCGTCCAACAAGGACCGTAATGTTTATGAACTCAGATACTTAACATTGCTGAGAATGAGGGTGAGGAGGAAGATTAAGTTTCTGATTCTGGGTTTTTTTTTTTTTTTTTTTTGTGTTTTTCTGAATTTTCGTAATCGTAGAATTCTTGTGGTGAGATATCGGCGACTTCCTATTTGTTTAGGATTGATTTTCTGCTTTTTGGAAGTTGACTATATGAAATTTTTTGTATTGCTAAATCACATTTATAGTTAGTATGTTATCATGGAACTTTATTATTGATAGATTTTCTAAATTGTGATAATGGTATGCTATATGGTTTCATCATCGACTGCTGTAATTCCTGAAACTGGACCACCGAATCTTCCTGCACAACTTTTGCCTTGCTAGGGTTTGATGTTGCGAGCTTTCTAATTGTTGCTGTGTTGAATTTGATGTGGTTATTAAACTGCATTAATTAGAATTTGGAGTCTTACGTATTCTAGAGGTGTGCATTTAGATTCACGGTGTTGGGTCCTCTAATAGATATGATTTTATACAATTCTGTGTCTGTCCACGCAGCTGCAGTATAGTATTGTGATAACATTGTATTAGTCTAATACATTTGAGTAACTTCCGAAGGCAATTGCCAGACTTGTCCCATTTTCATTATGTCTATGGTCTCATGATGAAGTGCGTCCAAAAATATAGAGTTATATTAGAGCTCAACATCTTTGACCTGCAGCCACTGTGCTAATTGCATGAATTGTGGTCTTCCAGCCAGCATGTATTTAGAAGTGCTTAAAAGCTATCTTAATATAATATTTTATAGCTTACCCTCTTTCAAATCTGTATCTTTTGTCAATTATGGACAAGTCGTGCTAGATTTCTTCAGAAAATGGAAAACGCTGTGGTCCTACCGAAGGCGTAGTTGCTTTTGATTCATCTGCAGGTAATGTTGAAACCTATATATAGGTCCCAAAAGTTGCAGGTACAGGATTGATCATCTTGTGCTTGGTTTATTCAAGCAAATGTCTTATTGTATAGTTTTGTATTTCCCGTTTAAGCAGCAGTGAGGGGCTTTGCTGTTATAGCTATATAGATTTGGAGCCTGTGTTCAAGCATTGCTGTTAGGAAGAGTACCGGATGAGCTTTAAGAATATGTAAGCTAGAATAAATTCAGTGAACCCGAACTCATCTAGTATTCACTTAGGAATCTTATTTTCTATGCAAAGATTAAGGACCACTAAACTTACAAGTAGCTTTGCAAAGTGAATCAATTTTGGAAAGCAATAATTTGTGTAGGATTAGGGTAAGTTGTAGAACAAGTCTTGCACAAGCTTGTTATTGTAAAACATGTATAATGGTGATGCATATATTTTTGGGGGTTGAAGAGGCAGTGGCAGTTTCCAGCCAAGGTAAGACTAGGACAGGGAAGCCCCATAAAAGTATTGTGTTTGCTTGGGGCATGGAACATCATTTTAATGCCTCTGTTATCAAGACCGGGTTTCCTTCCAATTTGTTATTTTCTTATAATTGTTGTTTATTTAAAAAGCTCATTATGATGAAATGGTGTCTTTTTGAGGTTACATACTAATCTAACCCTTAAATTCTTCAAACCCTCCAAAGATCTAGTTGAACTTTGGAGGCTTTATTTATATTATTAGTAAGGAAAGCTCCATTAACTTGGAGGCAGTAAGCTCATATGATCAAAGCCGAATTTCTTAGGAGGACAAGGGCATTATGTTGGTTGGCTTACCATAAGTATTGCCGCATCCTACTTCCTTAGAAAGGGTTAATTTGATAAAGAGTAGGCCTGAGGCCGTGGTCCCGTGGATGCTTGGGTAAAGTACTTAAAACTGCTGGGTATGTTTTAGTTCAATCGTATTCCCTGTACTGAAGTATACGACTTTACAATAGATTTTGGAGGAAAATGTATTTTCTTTAAATCTCGAAATTTCCGATTTCAGTGTTTGACAATAAGCTTGATACAAAAATTTGAGCATCTTTAATTTTCAGCTATTTAGACAAGATTATAGTGTTGACTGTTGAGGCTATAGCTATGTTATCTGCTAGAACACCAACAGTAGATCACCCCTTTTCTGAAAAAAGCAATGTCGTCTCCTTTTATAGCCATGAACGTGAAGAAATGATATAACTACTCGTCACAATGTTTTTTTTTTTTTTTTTTCTAAAACCGATTATGATATATGACTAGTCTTTTCTCAACTGCTAACTTAATGAAATCCCATTTAACTCGATCTTTCATATCTTTGTAAGGATATTTGTTTTCTTCAGCTAATTATAAAGAATCGTGTACCATACCAAATTCAGTTGATCTTTGGTTGTTCAAGGAATGGAGCACAATAAAAGCTATCACATCATGCAACTGGCAAGCTTATTGCCCGCAACCAGAAGCAAATCCCAGTTAGAAGTGCAGAGGATGAAAGGAATTTTGGAATAGAGAGTCAAAAGACTAGTAAACTGGCTTATAGCTGTATATGTATGGACCAAACTGAGACTATCTCCACTATATCTATGCAAGTAGCAGTAGAAATTTCAAAGGATTTTGTGTTAACGCCAAATCTTCATATAGGTGTGAAAATATACTTCACCATTCATTCATATATCATATAAGAGACAGAAGACTTACTAATGCTACAAAGCTCTTCATGTAGATGAAGCCCACAAAGAGTGGCACGCGTGCTGTAGCTAGAGCTTCATGACAAACTTCAAATTTTGTCTTGGTTTCTTGACTTGCATATTATCTTTGTTGGACTCACATATCCTCTGACCAGAGAGGCATTGAAAGCAATGAAGTATTGAAGTCTTAAAATCCTTCTGCAACTTGCCTCTCTCGACTCCTATAAATAGGTTAAATGTATAGCATTCTGCATGCAACTCAGTTCACCGTCAGAAACAATCCAACCTTCTTCATTAATTTATCACTATCCTTGGAGCCATGGCCTTGAAATCATTTCTCTTCGTTTCCCTCTTCGTTGCTGTAGCGTTAGCCCCTATGGCTGAAGCCCAACTTGGGATCATAGGCGGCCTCCTCAATTTGATTCATATTCAAGGGACTGTCTATTGCCCTGCCAATGGCAATATTGGTGTCAATGGCACAGCAACCCCAGTTTTCCAAAGTAAGTTGCTTTTTTTTTTTTTTTTTTTTAGTTTTTAATATAAAATTAGCCCCATTTCTTGTAATTGTATAATCATTTCAAGCAACTGGTGAAACTGCTGTATAATGTATTGTTTTAGATGCTGGGGTGCAATTGAAATGTGGAGGAAATGTTGTTTCGACTGCAAAAACCAATGGGGCGGGAATATTTTCCATAGTGTTGGACCCTCTTCAATATTTGCTCTCTACACTAGTAGCCAACTGCAGCCTAGAGGTTAACACGCCTTTAGAAAGCTGTGGCGCGAAGCTTCCGGAAGTTGGGACGTTGCTGTCACCTTTACTGTCCATTGGAAACACTCTTCTTGGCTTCCTCAACATCGCAAACCTCGTTCCAGCAGGCTTCCAATCTGTCCCCTGAACTTGAGGATGATCCTAATCAACATTTTAATCACCACTTCTGCTTTATATGAGTAAGGTCGTTATGCGATCAAAGACTTCTGGTCTTTTTAGTATATTTGTTGGCGCTATGTTGTAAACTGTAAATTGCCTCTGCGATTAATGGCGAAGCAAATCAAGTTTCATATTCATATCCTGTTGTGTCCAACTCTAATAAACAGACTCATAATATAATATATGACTTGATGAGAAGTTGCGAATTGTAGTCTTAATCCATAAATACTAGAATATATTATAAGAACCTTAATGTCAAACATCCAATAGTTTCTTTATGCATATAGCATTTTCACGTTCCAATTGCTTCAGGATGTACCTGAGACATTGTGGAAGACTTAAATGAGAAAATCTACTAATACTAGTAGACAACTTGGGGATGTACCACCAGAATAATTAAGCATTATCATTTTACCTTCTTGTCTTGTTTTTTGAGCTGCAAATGCAAAATCTCTCCAAGAAAAAGTGATGAATTTCAATGTTTAAAACAATCATCAACATACATTCTTCTGGTTGTCTGCAGTCTGCATCACGCTTGTTTAATTTCCAAATTCCCGCTAGGCGCTAGCAGAAGCAAAAATCCAGTTGTAAGAGAAAGGGGCTTGAAAACAGGTTGAACTTTATATAAATGAGGGAACATATATAAATGGTAGTTTTTGAAGTAACGAGTGAGATAATATGGGAAATTTCACAAGTGGGACAAGTTTTCTTCTAGGTGCAAATACATGCTATTAAGTAGGTGAAGGACCTTTTTCTTTTTCTTTTTCTTGATTGATATATAAGAAAGATATTTATTATCTCCATCACAAAATCTATCATCTATCATGGTCCCCTTCTTGTTATCATATTGTGCGGTAAATTCAGAAATGATAATTCCAAATAAAAAAAAATATAGTTTTAACTTTGGCAAGGAGATATTATACGATACAAACTCCATAATTGAAGTCGAGGATCGAGTTCATGTTATGAGGATTCAGTGTTTATTTCTAATTTAAACTTGTAGCGGGTGTTATATAAACCCAATCCTAATATGTTTTGAGGGGACAACAAAACATACACACATAGAAGAGCAGTTAGGCTGAGAAAGAGAGAACTCAAGAGAAAACTTGAGATAGCTATGTGGGGGCGTTTGGTTGGGGGTATTAGAGATTACTGGGATTAAGTTATCTTATATTACTTGATTACCATGTTTGGTTGTCAAGTCATATAAGATACCGGTAATCTTCAAATACCAATAGTGGTTATTATTGGTAATATTTGAGGTAATCTGATTACCTCCATTTTCTTAGGTATTCTAAGATCACCAGAGTTATCTTTTTTGTTACAATTCTATCCCTTATTAATAAAATTTTAGGATAATAATGCCTTTATTTTTAAATTTTATTACATGAATATGGTTTTTACTATTTCACCCAAATTAATTAACTTTTTAGACAAAATTACCCTTGAATTCAAAACAAATTACAGCCCACCCAAGCCACCACCCCCAGTCACCTGTCGCTGGTAACCACCGCCACGGCCAACCGCCGCCGCTTTCGAAACAGCGCAGGGAAGGCCGAAAATGGCCGATATGACCATTTCGGCCAGATATTTGGATGGAAATGGCCAGATCTAGTCAAATTTGGCTGTTAACGGTCACGTTAGTGGTGTTCAACGGCCATCGGTCTAGCTGTTGACAGCCAAATCCATCATCGATCTCACCGTTGACGGCCAGATCTGTCAAGTTTGGCCATTTTCGACCAAATCTCTGGTAAAAAATGTCCATACAGTGCACGGAGGCCATTTCCTGCCTTCCGTGCGTAGTTAAGTTGCCGGTTTCTGGCGGTCGATAGTGGCTGGGTTGGTGGGGGTGCTTTGCTGATTTTTCAAACATTTATATGGGGTTGTTTTTGCTAAGTTTTTAAATTAGGGGGGTTATAACAATCCAAATAATAATAATATTAAAAAAAATATAATAGTAATATTTAATTAGAAGATAATTCAGTAATTTAAATAACATACCTACCAATTTATTCTTCCCAACTAAACATATTAATATAATATACTTACCAATTAACCAAACACATTTTCCTAAAGATTTTCAATAATCTTAAAGGTAATCTATCTTTTCAGCAATCCAATATTCCTTGAACCAAACGCTTTCTTTGTAATCCAGTTTGCAAATATGCTCAATACATTATAGTGAATGTTTTTCATTATAAACAGTCGAACCATTTTAAAAATCGTCTTTTATTCTCTGTATTTTATATTAAATTATTGTTCATATATAATTGTTTTATTCTATCGCTGATCTATCAAGATTAAGCAAATATCCAACATGGTTCTAACGCTATCAATCATTTACCTCTCATACATCAACAATCATATAGTTTCCATGGATAAGAATAAGCAAATAATTAGAGGTTTCGAGGTGATTAACAGAAACATTCACCAAACTAAAGCGAGTTAATTAGTGCAAATGACTCACATCACACTAAACAAATGTTAAACAGACGTCTGGCACAAGCAAGATGACTCCTCAGTTTCAAGTCTACAAGAAGGTTCGCGTAACATGCGCCACGTCGCCGTCATGATTGATTTGCACCCACCAATATCATCCTAACCAATCAGAAATGCATGGACGGTCCTAAATCAATGCCGGATTTGTGCCCCTGCCCGCCCATATTTTATACTACATCGCTTTTTGTCTCTTGTAAACGTGGAGCTTTATTTACAGTACCTAGCCGGTTAGCCTCCATCCATGTGCCACACGTTTGCCACAATCATTAAAGCCGAATTATGGGACTAAGTCATGCAACTTTATTATTCTTTTTTTAAAATTAACAAAGCCACGTGTCACGTCGCAGGAAGAGTAGTCTGTCCAAATACAAAACAGTATCTTTGTTTAACCCCAAGGTTGTCAAGAAAGTTTGATGAAGAGGTTTTTTGGTAAATTACTAAGTCTATATATTGATTGACGAAAATATCCTCATAGAAGGCCCAACCCAACCCAACTAGTCGCCTCGCCTCTTCGCAATGCTCATTTTTCTATTATTATAATAATAAACGACAGGTGAAACAGAAACCCTAATCTCTCTCCTTCTCCTCTATATATTAGCGTCGAGAAGGGAGCGGCCAGTTAGGCGCTAGCTACTGCAGGAGTCTTCTTCTTCTTCAGATCATCCGTTCTAAGGAGATTTTGCTTCTGCAGTAGCTATATCGTATTCAAATAAATATTTAATATATATTATCTCTGGTGTTAAGTATATATATATAGCTTGCTACTTACTGAATAAGAAATGGCTCGTTCTCTCTTCCATGCTAAGCTTCTTGTTGCTTCTGTCGCTGATAGTGTCTCCCTCTCTATCTCCAGGTTCGTCTACAAAACCTTCTCATTTGTTAGCTCCTCTCCATCTCCATGTACAGAAACCTCCACTCTTTTCTTACTACGCATGCTTTTGTTCTGATCTTATATTATCAGCAGTTTATATTCGTCTTGTGATCAAATCTTATCAGAATCTTGCGTTCCGATCAAATATGAGATCCAACTTAAAATTCAAACTTGGATTCTCGCGTGCAGTTAATTCGTATACAAAAGTTGACAAAGTTTGTAACTCTTGTTTACTCCGGAGATCAAGAGAAAGTATTGACATCGACGGCAAAACCAGAATTAGAATTTTTAACTATTATCCAACCATTAAAACAATTGCCAGAAGCATGATTGATTGATTGATTGTAAATCCTCAATGCTTATAAATTCACTGTGCAACAACACGCATCAATTTACCACTAACCTGTTACTTTTTGGCATGCCCAATGACCCTTTAATTTTAGCTTTACTTATAGGTCAAGTTAGCGCCATCAATATTTGTGCACCATGTGAACAAATATTTAAATATTTTTTTACATATCTTCTTTTTACACAAGAAAGCATGATGTATTGGGAAATTAACTGTGCTTGTGGTGATCAACAGGAGAGGTTATGCGGCGGCGCCACATGGCGTGGTGTCGGCTAGGGGACGATCTAGGAGTCATATGATGGAGAAAATGGACGTGAGGACCGCGATTCAAGAAGAGGCTGGGGCCTCTACGGCTTGGGCCCCGGACCCTGTAACCGGTTACTATAGGCCTGAAAATTCCTTAGCCCAAATTGATGCAGCTGATCTTCGAGCAATGCTATTGAACCACAAAGTCAGGCCCAACTAGAATAGAAGCTAAAGATCGATAAACAGCATGCGGTCACTTGCTACAGTTATTACTTCTTGTTGAATTGTTGTATTGTATCACTCTTTTTATGAAACTAGTGTGGTTTGTTTACTTTAACCTTCAGCGCAATCTATTAATTGTTTAGTTTATAATTGATGGGGAAACTTCACTGGAAATTGTCATATCCAATGAATTCCTGAACCACGACCCACCGCTGAGCCACTGGACACAAACCAACATAACTTCCTGAACTTGACATTCGAACAAGTTTCAGAGGCCTCTTCGTTTTGGGCCGTCGACCCAGTGACGGATTACCATAAAATTTGATGCAATGGAGCTTCGACGATGCGTTGAAACCACATACTGAGGTCACAAGCTTGTTAGATACATCATTTTGTCACTTAACTCCTATAAGTAGCTGCATTGTTGTATCATGATGAATATCAAAATTATCCAGTTTTCATCCTCTGCAAAACCTCAGATTTGAAAGCTGAAAACCAGAACTTTGGGTATAAAAGTGAAGGATCATAAAAGACCACAGGTCAATATCCTCTGACAGTAAAAGTTGTTGGGAAGAACTGCTTTTTTTCTCGTCTTTTTGCAGTTTGTATGCTAATACAAAGCCCCATCACCATGTGCCTTATTTTATACCTTCTGTATCATATGTTTCAACAATAGTAGAAAATTTTTCTAATATTGGAAACACCATTGGCATATTGAAGGAAAATTTTGACTAGAAATTATAAACTCCAAATTGTGATTTTCGATGAATTCCTCAACCACACAAACCAACATAATTTCATCACCACCTTCAGTCCTGTCTCCTACAACTACTTTGATCAAAGTCTTTTCTTCTCCTAAAACAAATTTCGAAAGAAAATTTAGACCCGGCCAACAAGAAAAGGATGAGGAAAAAGAAATTGTCAATTCTTGGACCAACAATACATGACCGGGGCCAAGCCAAGATTGGGTGAAAACAATAAGTCATGTCAGGTTGTTTCGAGATTGAGTGACGTGAATGGGGTACTAAAAAGTGATTTAGACTCCAATGTTAGGCTTAGCCACAAAAATAAATGAACCAATTTGTGATGTTTAAATGGCGTATATGGTGAAATTAATCACATCAAATAAGGTGCACGAATGAGGACCTTTCATGGTTGTTACGATAATGAATAATGAAAGCTAAAGCGTTTGAACATGATGGGCCATTACAATTGTCTCAAATCAAGTATCCAAAATGATTCCGATGTTGATTATAAGTTATAATACAACATACGCTACACTCCTAATTTGTATTTGTATGTATGCTTGATCACTCTTTCAAAGATTAGGTTAAAAATGTCATCATTCTTATCGTTTCCTTTTCTTTATCCGAAGAAATCTAGAGAGGATACTCGATCTTATTGAAAACGAAAATCAAAAGTTGGCTTTAACTATTCATTTCAATAATGGTTTTGTATATAATCTCCCAATTATGGAGCTTATGGGTCCTAATCTACGTCTAATGATATAGAATAATTGGTTACAATTTTATTATTATTATTATTATTTTTATGATCGAGGGTTTTCGAACCAGCTTATGCACACCTTAACTAATCTCCCGAGACCCTGGAACTACCAATCGGATAAGAGCTTCAATGGCTGGAACAATTAGCAATTGAGAAATGAATCTAACTCATGACCTCTTGAATAATATAATCAAAAGTGTTTATCGAACCACTCGGCCACTCAGAGATAGTTAATTAGTTACAATTCAAAGATTATAGTGTTGTTGTAAATAAATAGCCGATAAAAGTGAAACCTAGATGTCAAAGTGAACTTTTATTTATGTTTACAATCAACCCTACAAGAAGTATTAAATTCATTAAGGAAGGGTCCGTATAGGCAAAAAAGCTTTGTTAATTGAATGTGCATATAAAGCAAGTCTTAGACTCTTCACGTGCATATAATTTCCTCAAGAAGGTTGAAATGAATCAAACAGCCATTAAAATTTCTGGTCTGTCCATTTCAACTGTAATTTCACAGCAACTAAACTAAACTAAATTAATTGATAATAACCATAACCTAATACTGTTTACATATGTTCAAAAGGAGAAATTCAATTAGGGGAACAAAAGCCTTTTTGGTTTCGAAAAGGTCCAAAGGAGATTTGCCCCTTCCCAATGCTTCAAGAATCTAAAGCGAAATAAAAGGCTTTGAGTTGGAGCGAAAAAAGGAAAATCTAAATTTAGGCTTGTGGAATGGATTAAAAAGTGAAGCTATAAATGGGTCCACAAATGAATGATTTGTGCCAATTTACACTCTGCCCACAACCACAACAGAAGCAGCTTTTTTTCCCATGTCCCGTAGCATTTGTGTACTTTCTCCTTCAGTCTTGCCTTGCGTCCCTATCATATATAATTTTATAGATCTTTTCTCCCAAGCCTTAAAATTTTCCGAGTCTTCAAAGAGAGATTGATGCATTTTTTGAAAACTCAGAAGGGTAGTGCAAGAATATTCAAAGAGTTAATTGTTTAATGGAATTGGGACCATATTTTGTGAAGAAAATTACCAAACATGTGAAGAAGTTTTTGTAATTCTAAGAATTTGGGTTCTTTGCAAGATGTCCAACACCAACAAACATGTGTATGCATGTGCACAAGTGAAAAAAAAAAAAAAATTTAAAAATTTATTCTAAGGAAATATTAGAATAACACGTTTCTTTGGCATAACATCCAAGATACAAGTTACAAAATAAACACTAGAAAGATTAAAGAATACAGATTGATAACAAAACCCCACCAAGCAAGTCACAAACAACATAATGAGACTAGTCAACATAATAATAAATCTGCTCCTTCCACATTCAACCAGTTCATCATGCCACCCTGCAAGATTCACTTTGGGATTCTGGTAGTAGTATTCCATCAGTGCATGCTAGCTAAGCTTAGCTGATCTCAACCCACCAATAATGGTGGAAAAAAGACCAGGCGAATATCTAAAAGGAAACACAATTGGCAAATAGAAGAACAAAGCAATTACAAAAGAGAAAAATAGAAAAAAAAAGTGTAGTACTACTGATGATGAACTTAATAAACACAGAGAATTAAACAGGTAATAAAATATAAATTATCCAAATATAATGTATATCCCAAGACCCCAAATTTGTAATCTTTAACTTCTCACAGCCAACAATGAAGGAATGGCTGCTAAATTTGGGGTAGTGTTTTTATTTGCAGCTTCTCTGATGATATGATCTCTTTTTCCATCCTTAGAAGAGGGCTTGCTGAAAGCTCTCATGGGACTGGCAAAAGCCCATACCCAGCTTTTACTTCTTCCATGAGCAAGATGGCATGCACCAGATGTTGATTTCCCATTCACATGATCTTCTGCAGAGGATGAAACCCAATATGATGATGAAGATGATGAAGAAGATGAAGATGTCATGATAAACCCACCAAAAATCCCACCACATTTAACCCTTTCTTTCATGTGAGATGAAGTGGCGTTCACCTTTTGTTTACCTTCTCTTTGAGACTCCACTCTTCTGAGAGTGCAGTCTCCAAAACCTGTAGAGATTCTTTCAAAAAAATCCCCAGAAAAACTCCTGCTTCCACATCCTACAGATCTGGATCTTGACACTTTACGCTCAAAAGATGAAGCTGAGGCGGTTGCTTGACTGTTGGGACTATCATCTTCCTCAATGACAATATCACTTTTCCTTGAAAGGGAAGATCCCAAGCATCTCTCTTTTGACTTCACATGAGAACCATCTGTGGTAGTTGATGTTAATGTTGTGATCTTATCCATTTTCTTTGTGGTGTTTGACCTTGAAGAAGAAGAAGAAGAATGGTAAAGAAATGACCAAAACCCACGCTTTCTGGGGCTAAAATCTTCACCATCATCAGTAGTAGCATCTAAGAAATGGCCTCTTCGTGGAGTAGCAGTGGACTTGCTTCTCTTGAAAACAATATCCGCCGCACGATCTGATGATGCCACCATGATTTTCTTCTTCTTTTTTGCTAAAAGAAAAGGGATCCTGGCCCGCCTTGTATAATATTCTTGATGATAATGACGATCATTGGCAATATCATTTCGACTACTTTTAGAGGTGGGAGTGGGACGAACAGAGAGAGAAAGTGAAAGAGAAGCTGAAGAAGAAGTAGCAGTAACACCACCATTGACAGAAGAGGCAACACCACCAATGTCAGATCTAAAAGAAGGAGAAGAAGATGAAGAAGAAGAACCACGAACAGGTAACGGAAAAGATGAAGAAACCAACTTGCCGAGCTTTTCTTGAAGACAAAAAGCACAGATCCCACCTGGATTGTTTCTGTAAGGATGATCACTGCACTGCATACCATCTCCCATGTCGTCTTCAACAACATTAACACCAACACCAACTCGTCCTCCACCTCCAACCCCTACAACTTTGATACCTTCCATTGTTAAAAACAAAAAAACTAAAGATTCTAAACAACAAATCTTTTCCCTTGTTGCCTTTTTCTCATAACTAGATTCAATGGTAGCTTTTTAGATAGCTTTGTTTTGCTTTGCTTACTCTGTGTGTGGGAGGAATAGACAAAGACTGAGAGAGAGAAATGGGGAAATGAAGAAGAAAACAAAAGAAGGGGGAACAGATGGTCAGAGAGTGCAATTGAGTGAAAATAAAAATATGGCATTCAAGTTTTATCAAGTAATGGGAGTGGACTGAGAGAGGAGAGAGTCCCCAAAAGCACGTGGAAGACTGACTTAACCCTAAAAATATTTAAAAACAAAATTGGTTATCTTTATATATGTATATATATCCCAATAACAAGACAAACAAAACCCTAAATTTTTCAGACCCATCTTTGCATTATTTTATTATCTCTTACAAATTTCCATGTTAAAATGAGAGAAGAAGAAAAGCTTCTGCACTACTAGATTCCTTCCTTCTCTTGCTGGTCCCTTCCCTGCTGCCATTAAAATATATATTTTACATGCCTTCTCATTTTTAAAACGGTTCGTGTCCCCTTTGCTTTCTCTACTGCTTTTCACCGTTTTGTTTACTGTACTGTACTATGTAATGCTCAAGGCAGGCTTAATATAATGGCTTAAAATAAGAGGAAAATTATGACTCCCAAAGCATAAAGATAGTTTGGTGAAACTTTTAATGTCAAAATTTTAGCTAGGTTGGTTGAAGCTACAAGTTAGCTTTAATTTATTTATTACCCTTCATTTATTATTAAATATCTTCATTTAATATTTCTAAATTTAGTTTCGGAGCTGACCCACATCCTGAACTTGGTTGCAATTGTTCACAGGCTGAAAATTATACAATTAAATTTATAATTAATGTTATCTAAAAAGCTAATTAAAAGATTAAATAATAAAGTTGAGAAATTCAAAGGACATTGTCTATAGAAAATTAGAAATGGCCCACTGAGGAAAAAAGTGACGGATATAGTTTAGCTTGTTATTGTTTGCTAAGTTTACTCCAGAAGAGGTGTGGAGCCAAAACACCTGCACCTGGTTGCTCATAATGTTTCACTGAGGACCCCCCTCATGTTTTTGTTGACTATCCCTCTTCTAAAACCAAACCATTGCCCTCACAAAGGGATAATAACAATTTCGTCCCTAAGGTTTGGGTTAAGTACCCTTTAGTATTATAGATCTTTTTTGGTAAAGTTTTGGTCCCTGCAAGTGCCAACCAATAGCAAAAGGGATCAAAATGTTATACTGACTGTCGGATACTGATAATAGGGACCAAAATGTTACTCAATAATACTAGCTTTACAAACATCTCTCACTAACCTTATGTGGCAGTTTGCAATTGGTTTGATCAGACAGGACCAATTATTGGATAGACAAGACTCATATAAATTGATCAATTGCAAGCCGACACGTGGTATTTGTGAAAAGTGTTTGTGAGTGTAGTATTACTTAATGTTACTACAAGACTGAATTTTTTATCCCAAAACCTCAGGGACTAAATTGTTATTTTCCCCTCATAAATAAAAATAATCGTAGGCTTTTTTTTTAAAAAAAAAAAAAATCACAATACCAACAAAATTTTCAGGTTAAACATTTATAATAATAAATTTCTTCCTCTTGACACGAGAGATCCCACGCAGGTCCTGCCAACTGGAGAATACAATCTTGTGTCATAGAGATAGAGCAGCCAAAGTTATTGATTTTCTCCTTTATTTTATTTTTATAATAATGTTTCTTCTATTCATAGCTTTACAATTTTTAAGAGGCTTTATCGTATTTATAATTAAGAGTATGATTTAAGCAATACTTTTTAAAATTTATTTTTTATTTTTATTTATTTTATAATCTCTGGATTTATTTTCTATCATTTACGGGGGGGATACTAGCTTGTGTTCGCAGTAACATACGGATCTTATCTTGTTATGCTTGATGGCTTGATGCCAGCCGTTGGATAAGAATAGGGCTTAGTGATCTTCACTCTTTTGTCCCATGCGACACCCCCGTGAAGCTACGTGGACTGTTTTAATTTGATGGAACTTACGATGTGTACGGTTGTTTTGAATTGTTATCTTGTTGTTACTGTCAATCTAAAACCACACTACATCACATGATTAGGTGGTCCGTTTGTGATGTGTCCCCATCCGTTGGATTTTAGTTGATCGTCACTTCCAAACAGACGAACCCAATGAATTAATGGAATTCCTGTTTTTCTATTCAGCCATCCTAGCCGTTCATTCTTCCTCTTATATCGCTTTCATCCTTGTCATACGATCTAATTCAACGGCTCTGGTAATCTGAGAAACTTGAGGAAACTGTTTTACCAGAATTATTAACTGGTATAAGTTACAGGACTCTGTATTTATTTTAAATAAAAAATTTGGTTTCAGAAAACTTTGGATTCTAGAAAGTTAAAAACGAACAGGCATGGATCTGTTGGTTAGATTTGTGATTATGTGGAGATTAAGACAAAACATAGTTGATCAGCCAGGGATGCCAATTAATACGCAGATTAATTACCATTTTTCTTTATTTTCATGGCCAGTTCAGTATCCAGCTAAGTTTTATACTCTGGGTTGGATCCATAATTGTTCTTCAATTAAAGGTAAATATAGATTAGAGATCCCCTTTAAATTTGGGCTTAAGACTCTTTTCTTTTGTGGTTTGTCCAAAGCAAGCCCACGAAAGTGAAGTCCTGTATTGGACCAACTCTCCTCAGCTCAAGATTTCTCTTCTCTGCGTGACTCCATGTGTCTTTAATTTCTGCAGAAGGAGTCTCCAATTTTTTGCTCATCGGTTACTGTATTTTGGGTTGACAGCAAAAGGACATACTTATGAGAGCTCAAACAGTTCAATATTTTGCCTTCTAAGAAGGCCTACTACAGAGATTAAATTTAGAGATGTCCAGGCCATTTCCAAAACATATTTGCAACACTAATTTATGTCTTAGAACAGCATCGGAATTGTAGAATGGAACATGCAAGAACATTTTACGGTTAACAAGATCGAGATGAAACATATGAGATGCAAAGTTTGTGAATCTAGAAAGGAAAATGAGGACATTGTCATATTGAATGGCCAAAAGATACCTCTAATATAGGCATAAATGTCATCTTGTGGCAATCATCCATGAATTTATACCCAAGAAGATGATTAACACAGAACAAACATTACAAAGTACCAGGGTCTGATTAAGCTTATGCACACATACAGAAAAAGGCATGAATTTCAAACCCTAAATGAGAACCAACAAGTCATGTATAATTGAGAAAGAACGGTTTATGCAACTGATATTTCCTTTTGCGAGGTTCTGCAACTTTAGTGCCACTGTATCTTTTGTTTCTCTAAACTTCAAAACTTCAACCAGAGACCGTCTTTGACTTTCTCCAGGCCAGTACATAAAAGATTAAAAAAAAGCAGGTGTATATATATAAACAAAAATACTCTCAAACTATTATACTTCCCCCATTTCATTTTTGTTTTTTCGCCATGATCTTTCCTACTATAAATACAGTAAACCAAATTCTCTTTTTTGGTCATTCATAATGACTGAATAAAAAAACGTTGCTAATAAAGCAGCCCATGAGATGGAATCACGCCGAGACATCCTATCAAACAAACTCCTAGGATGAGTTGTTTCACCACGTTGAGCATATAACCCTTGATCATTGTACTCCAAGATGTAACATCCTTCATTGGAGCCTCCTTAAACAATCTTTGTGCTTCTTCCAGCTCATTATTCTAAGCACAACCTGTAATCATAATATTCCATGAAACCTCATCTCTCTCCAGTATCCTATCAAAAAGCTACCTAGCTTCAACCAACTTCTTTTTCTTCACAAAACCTATCATCAAACAATTCAAAGAAACTGCCTCCCGGCTGCACCTGACTTCGCGCTTGATTGATCTCCAGGCTATGGACTGAACACGTTCAATTGATTTTTAGATAAAAGACAACACATAAATGATAACCAGCAATCAAAGCAGCCCATGAGATGGAATCACGCCGAGACATCCTATCAAACAAACTCTTAGATCACCACATTGAGCATAACCCTTGATCATTGTAGTTCAAGATGTCACATCTTGCACTGGAGCCTCCTCAAACAATCTCTGTGCTTCTTCCAACTCATTATTCTGAGCATAACCCGTAATCATAATATTCCATGAAACCTCATCTCTGGCATCCTATAAAAAAGCCACCTAGCCTCAACCAACTTTTTTTTCTTCCCAAAACTTATCATCAAACGATTCAAAGAAACTACCTCTCGGCCGCACATGACTAGTAACTCTCTCAAACGGCCGCATATGACTTCGCGCTTGAATCGGTCTGCAAGCTATGGACTGAACACATTTAATTGATTTTTAGATAAAAGACAACACATAAATGATAATTGCTTATAGGCATAAAGTAGCTAATAGTTGATGATAATTATTAAAAAGGTGGTACTCTATTCATAGCTTTACAATTTTTAAGAGGCTTTATCGTATTTATAATTAAGAGTATGATTTAATCAATACTTTTTAAAATTTATTTTTTATTTATATTTAATTTATAATCTCTGGATTCTAACTCAAAATTATTTTCTATCATTTACGGGGGGGATACTAGCTTGTGTTCGCAGTAACATACGGATCTTATCTTGTTATGCTTGATGGCTTGATGCCAGCCGTTGGATAAGAATAGGGCTTAGTGATCTTCACTCTTTTGTCCCATGCGACACCCCCGTGAAGCTACGTGGACTGTTTTAATTTGATGGAACTTACGATGTGTACGGTTGTTTTGAATTGTTATCTTGTTGTTACTGTCAATCTAAAACCACACCAAATCACATGATTAGGTGGTCCGTTTGTGATGTGTCCCCATCCGTTGGATTTTAGTTGATCGTCACTTCCAAACAGACGAACCCAATGAATTAATGGAATTCCTGTTTTTCTATTCAGCCATCCTAGCCGTTCATTCTTCCTCTTGCATCGCTTTCATCCTTGTCATACGATCTAATTCAACGGCTCTGGTAATCTGAGAAACTTGAGGAAACTGTTTTACCAGAATTATTAACTGGTATAAGTTACAGGACTCTGTATTTATTTTAAATAAAAAATTTGGTTTCAGAAAACTTTGGATTCTAGAAAGTTAAAAACGAACAGGCATGGATCTGTTGGTTAGATTTGTGATTATGTGGAGATTAAGACAAAACATAGTTGATCAGCCAGGGATGCCAATTAATACGCAGATTAATTACCATTTTTCTTTATTTTCATGGCCAGTTCAGTATCCAGCCAAGTTTTATACTCTGGGTTGGATCCATAATTGTTCTTCAATTAAAGGTAAATATAGATTAGAGATCCCCTTTAAATTTGGGCTTAAGACTCTTTTCTTTTGTGGTTTGTCCAAAGCAAGCCCACGAAAGTGAAGTCCTGTATTGGACCAACTCTCCTCAGCTCAAGATTTCTCTTCTCTGCGTGACTCCATGTGTCTTTAATTTCTGCAGAAGGAGTCTCCAATTTTTTGCTCATCGGTTACTGTATTTTGGGTTGACAGCAAAAGGACATACTTATGAGAGCTCAAACAGTTCAATATTTTGCCTTCTAAGAAGGCCTACTACAGAGATTAAATTTAGAGATGTCCAGGCCATTTCCAAAACATATTTGCAACACTAATTTATATCTTAGAACAGCATCGGAATTGCAGAATGGAACATGCAAGAACATTTTACGGTTAACAAGATCGAGATGAAACATATGAAATGCAAAGTTTGTGAATCTAGAAAGGAAAATGAGGACATTGTCATATTGAATGGCCAAAAGATACCTCTAATATAGGCATAAATGTCATCTTGTGGCAATCATCCATGAGTTTATACTCGAGAAGATGATTAACACAGAACAAACATTACAAAGTACCAGGGTTTGATTAAGCTTATGCACACATACAGGAAAAGGCATGAATTTCAAACCCTAAATGAGAACCAACAAGCCATGTATAATTGAGAAAGAATGGTTTATGCAACTGATAGTTCCTTTTGCGAGGTTCTGCAACTTTAGTGCCACTGTATCTTTTGTTTCTCTAAACTTCAAAACTTCAACCAGAGACCGTCTTTGACTTTCTCCAGGCCAGTACATAAAAGATTAAAAAAAAGCAGGTGTATATATATGAACAAAAATACTGTCAAATTATCATACTTCCCCCATTTTCATTTTTGTTTTTTGCCATGATCTTTCCTACTATAAATACAGTAAACAAAATTCTCTTTTTTGGTCATTCATAATGACTGAATAAAAAAAAACGTTGATAATAAAGCAGCCCATAAGATGGAATCACGCTGAGACATCCTATCAAACAAACTCCTAGGATGAGTTATATATATCTCCACGTTGAGCATAACCCTTGATCATTGTAGTCCAAGATGTAACATCCTGCACTGGAGCCTCCTCAAACAATCTTTGTGCTTCTTCCAACTCATTATTCTGAGCATAACCCGTAATCATAATATTCCATGAAACCTCATCTCTCTCCGGCATCCTATAAAAAAGCCACCTAGCCTCAACCAACCTTTTTTTCTTCCCAAAACTTATCATCAAACGATTCAAAGAAACTACCTCTCGGCCGCACATGACTAGTAACTCTCTCAAACGGCCGCATATGACTTCGCGCTTGAATCGGTCTCCGAGCTATGGACTGAACACATTTAATTGATTTTTAGATAAAAGACAACACATAAATGATAATTGCTTATAGGCATAAAGTAGCTAATAGTTGATGATAATTATTAAAAATTATATTAATATAAATGAAATAATTTAAACATGATTAATAATTAAGAGAAGAAGGCCTAGGATTTATAGTTTTTTGGAGAAATTATACGAAGAAATTTGCAACAGAAGATCACGTGATGTAATTACTAATTATATATGAACTACTAATAAAAATGTTGATGATTAATTTCCTTGTTATTTTTGTGGCAAACAAACATCAATTACATAAGTATATTAACAAATTTTCTATGCTGAAGCAGTTGATTAAGTAGGATCAAAACACAATAAGGATAGATTTAGCAGAAATCATATGAAGCTAAAGCAATCAGTAGGTCTAAATTATAAGTGTGATCACAACGCCCTGAGATTGATAAATTTTCGAGAAAACTCGTAGATCCAGATGAATTCATGATGCAATTTTAATGGTGCATGATTGATTCTAGCTATACTATGATCGTACATTGCTCTGATTCAATAATCAACAAATTAAGCTAATTAAAAAGTAATTATCAGAAATTAATCATAGTAGGTCCATAGACGTTTTATTGAAAATTAAGATGATGATGCATGATCATATATTGCTTGGATTAATTCAACAACAAAACTAAATAAGAATCTATTATTACTAGTTCAAGCACCATGAAAACACAGTAAACCGGAAACACAAGCTAGACATATATTGAAGAAATTAGTTAATCATAAAAAGAACAGAATTACATGATGATGTTGAACGGTGTATGATTGAAATGGGATTCATTTTATTTAATCAAAATCGAAATCATTATGTTATATTATGCTTAGAATTATTATGTTATGATTTATTTTTGTTTTTGTCCCACATGGAAAAAGTAAACCTTGCTTTTCACTTGGTAGGCTATAAATAAACCCTCATTTTGTCTTTTGTAATCATCCTAGAAATATTAATAAATATAGCTTTGAGTAAAACATTTGCTTATCTTCCTCTTTTGAAGTCATAGTTATCCTTGACTTAGCCAACCAAGGTGGCCTTTTTGCCTAATCTCGCCATAGTAGGGTTTATTCTGACCTCACTATGATTGACATCCATAGCAAGGTTTCCAACCTCGCCAAGATTGGGTTTCTCAAAATGTCCCATCAGCTTGTTATCAAAGTTTTTGTTTCGTTTCTTCTTCAAGTATTTTTCCTCCTTCTCACTTTTATTTTCATGTAGCCATTATTTTACTTTTCCCTTGCCTAGTCATTAGTTTACAGAACTTTGGTTTATGACAGTGAGTAGCTTTTTAATTCATATGCATGTCTAGGAAAATTCTACCAACAAGACAATGCGACTTTAAGGAAAGTGGGTCTTAAGTGGAACCGCTTGTGACTCCTTCACTTTCCTAGGAATTTTCTTGGTGTGTATTGAGCTATAGTAGCACTTACTACTATATAGAGTTCTTGTGAATTATTTGAGTTTTATACCTCATCACCCTTACCATCTCACTACCCCTTCACCACAAAAAGCCACTAAAACCCCAAAATTGATGGAGAACTGCTTGAGATATTGAAATGGAAGAATTACGAAACCAAATAAGAGAATTACAAGAACAACGTGCAAGATAAGGAGCCACAAGAGACCAAGATCCAAATGAAGAAATCAGTAACAGCTTCAACAGTGAAGGTGAGGGCACCAATCCATTTGGGGAAAACTCTTCATCTCAAGATGAATCACCAAGGTTCTGTCGAGGGGTCGAGCAAGTGAATTGAGGATTTCAAGTTTCAAAGTAGACATTCCTGGTTTGAGGGAATTGGTTGCAATAAAATTGAAGAAGTATGCATCTATATGGTGGGAGAATTTGAAATGGTAGCGAGAAAGAGAAGGTCACCAGAAGATAAGATCATGGGAGAAGATGCGTCGAGAACACAAACGTAAGTTTCTTCCAGCACATTATTAACAAGACATTTTTCTTCAATTTCATAACTTAAGACAAAGAACAATGTCGGTAGAAGAGTATACGATGAAGTTTGAGCAACTTTTTCTGAAGTGCAATATCCATGAACTTGAAGAGCAAACTATCACTCATTATCTGGGAGGTCTTAACGTGGAGATTACAGATGTTGTACAATTACAACCATGTTGGAGTTTGATTGATGTTATCCAACTAGCGATTAAGGTTGAAAGCAGCTTGCACGAAAGAACAATATAAATTCCACTAGACAACAAGAGACTACAACAAGCCGTGGGAAATAAAGCTCAACACCCCTTTCAAATCCTAAAGTAAACACTTTCAAGCCTCCTTATAAAAATAATAAAGAGGGCGTTCTAGTTGTACTCCTAATGTTACTTCAAGAAAATGTTTTAAGTGCCAAGGTTTTGGGCTTCTCACTTTCGATATGCCCAAAAAAATTTCTTAATAAGATTGGATATTCGTTTAATTGCTTGTTTACCTAGAATCGACATTCAAAATCTGTCCATTGCTTGGACTGTTGTGGATATTGAAGTGAAGGCGTAGTTGTAGTACTAGAATTGTAAGTTCCAATTGCCTTCTTGATTCATCATCTCATTAACATCTTAATTTTAATTCGTTATAAAAAATTATATAACAAAGCCAAAACCCTAAATACGAAATAGAATAACTCTTAACCTTCCAAAATAAAACTAAAATAAAATTAAAAACCCTTCAAAATCAAGTAACTTCAGTTTGAAAGATATTGGGATCAAAAGATAATAAAATCAACAAAAGAATAGAGAAAAAAATTGATGAATTTAGGTGTAAAAGAGTAACTTCAATTTGAAAGATCTAGATCTTGTATAAAAGAGTCATTGGAGACTGAGGCAAGAAAGAGTCGTTGGAGGCTGTTTCAAGAAGCTGGATATGCTCGGTTGTTATACTTCCATAAAGTTAATTGTATATCAATGTGAAAAAGCTTTTGGGGTTTTTTGTGATTTGTAATGCCCACTTTGAGGTACGTACCTTAGTTATGCCTTAATACCCTTAGTTTTATTTGTTCCAAGGTGAAAGATTGAGAAATTAGACTTTGTAAACTTCGCCGTGGTAAAGGATTTTTGCCGTCGCGGCATTGTACACATTGCCTAAATCGTGCTTTAGAATTATAGACTTCGCCGTGGCAAGGAAAGAAGTTCGCCACGGCAATGTATGCTTTGGAATGCTGCGCCGAGGCAAAGAAAAAATTTTGCCGAGGCAAAGAACTTGTTGGCATTTTTTAGAAAATTCTAGAAAACTTCCTCAAAGGCAAAGTAGTCATTTCACCCATAATTAGTTGAAAATGTGGAGAGTGAAAAGTAGTAGAATTTCATGGAGAATGCAGTAGAAATGAGGGTATTATTGTAATTGACTGAAGGGCAAAGATGAAATTTCATAGAAAGTACAAGGGCAAAATGGGAAAGTATAAGTATCAATATGAGATATTAAGGGTTCAAGAATTGAAACCCTACCATTCTTTACTCCTTCACACGTCACCTTCATCTCTAATTCTCTCAATTCTCTTCACCAAATTTTCAAGGAGATTTAAAGGATTTTGGCTAGATTTTGGTAGAATTTTAATCCTAAGCATCCAAAGGGTTTAAGAAGAAGAGGGAATCTACCAAAGAGAGAGATTCTAGTGTGGAACTACCCAAGTTCAAGATAAGTAAATCCAACCTTAGCCTTTGATTTGAGCAATAAGGTGTGTAAAGAATTTTCTTATATGTATGTATAGGCTTGAGTATTGAGAATTGTTGATGAAATTGATGATGATTCATGGTTAGAATTCCACCATGAGGAGTGATGATTGAGTTTATAGAAATTGATGCAAGTTTGGATGAGTTAAGAAAGAATTTGAGTAGAGTTATGGAGTGTATTTCCCTGGCCAGGTTTTGAAGTTGTTTTTAAGAAGCTTTGCTCCAAAATTTTGGTGATTAGAGATTGTTATGGAAATGTAATCACCTTAGTGTTTTAAGTGTGCATACAAGGTGTTTGATAAAATTTCATAGAGAAGTGAATGTATGAGTATGTTGATTCATTATTTTGATATGAATTTGTAGATGGTAGAGAAAGTAGAGAATGACATGTTTACATGCCATATTGCATCCTTGCATTAAATCATTTGAATTGAGAAAGAACAATAAGAAGAGTTCATCTACATGCATATAAGCACACTAAAGAACAAAAAGAAAGAAAGAAAAGTGTTAAAGAAAGAGAATTACTAAAGAAAAGAAATTGAATACTAATTTCTAAAAGAAAGATAAAAGAAAAGAAAGTTGTTGCGATGGGGAACCTGTGAGTGACAAGAAGAAGAATATCCCTACATGCACGCCGCCTTCAATGAGCAGCCTAAGAATAAGAAGAAGAATTTATACAGTCCGTAAGAGTTCATGTGGATTAGGACTGTTCCCAGAAGAATATACCTACATGCATGCCACCTTTAGTAAGCGGCCTAAGAATAATAAGAAGAATTTGTACAGTCCGCGAGAGTGCATGTAGATGAGGACTGTACTCACTCACACGGCCAGAGTTACAAATCCATGCCTCAACCGAGTCTGATCGACAAACAAGAAAAGAAAAGAAAGAAAGAAAAAGAAAAGAAAGAAAGAATAGAAAACAAGAAAAGAATAGAAAGAAAGAATAGAAAAGAAGAAAGAAAAGAAGAAAGAAAAGAAAGAAAGAATAGAAAAGAAAAAGGAAAAGAAGAAAGAAAAGAAAGAAAGAATAGAAAACAAGAAAAGAAAGAAAGATAGAACAAAAGAAAGAAAGAAAAGAATAGAAAGAAAAGAGAGAATAGAAAGAAAAGAAAGAACAGAAAGAAAGAAATAAGAGAAATAGAAAGAAAGACAATAAGAAAACAAAAAAACAGAAAAAAATGCATCTTTTATGCATTTGTGCATATGCATTATGCCATTTCCGTTATTCAGAATTAGTTTCCCTGTTTGAGCTTAATGTTGGTAAGTGAGAAGCAAGAATAGAGAAAGAACAGCGAAAGAATAGAGAAAGAATAGAGAAAGGATAGAGAAAGAATAGAGGAAGAATAGAGAAAGAATAAATAAAGAACAAAGAAAGAACAGAGAAGAACAGAGAAGTGTGATGTAAGAAAAGAAATTCAGAATATGAGTAACGGAGATAGAAGGGTATCATAGTGGATTTACTTACTGAGCAATTAGTGCTCACTCCGTTGATTTGTTTGTTTTTGCAGGAAATGGGTGAGAAGCGGTCGGAGGGAACGTCGAGAGTGAGGAGAATGGCACTACTGTCCACTGCATTATGAGTTTATGTATATGATACTTTTGTTATTGTAAAGAAAATTTTTAGGCCCACTATTTTGTACTTAAATACATATATATTTTCTATGAATTATTTAGTAAATTCATATTAAACTTCCCAAAGTATACTAGCTAGAGAGAGTCACTACATGATTATAAGGATGTTGTGAGAAGACACGTGTTTTAATGTTGTACTGATTACTGAAATGAATGTTTATGCAGTTATTGGCTTTTCCTTTGCTGAACTGAAAGGAACATGTTTTTATGTGATGACCTTCCAACAAATTCAAGAAAATGTTTTAAGTGCCAAGGTTTTGGGCATATCGCTTCTGATATGCCCAAAACATTTTCTTAAAGTGACATTAGGCGTATGACTAGAACACTTTCTTTATCATTTCTGTAAGGAGGCTTAAATGAGTTTACTTTAGGATTTGAAAAGGGTGTTGAGCTTTGCTTCCCATGGCTTCTTGTATACTCCCACTGTCTGGTGGAATTTATAGTGTTCTTTCGTGCATGCTGCTTCTTAGCCTTAATCACCAATTGGATAACATCAATCAGACTCCAATATGGTTGTAATTGTATGACATCTGCAATCTCCACATTAAGACCTCCCAGATAACTAATGATAGTTTGCTCTTCAGGTTCATGGATATCGCACTTCAGAAGAAGTTGCTCAAACTCCATCGTATACTCTTCTATTAACATGGTTCTTTGTCTTAAATTATGAAATTGAAGAAAAATGTCTTGCCGATAATGTGCTAGAAGAAACTTACGTTTGAGTTCTCAATGTATCTTCTCCCATGATCTAATCTTCTAATGACCTTCTCTTTTTCGTTGCCGTTTCAAATTCTACCACCATATAGATGCATATTTCTATAATTTTATTGTAACCAGCTTTACATGCTTCTCATCAAGAGCATCTTAAAGCTCAAAAATTCTTTCTACAGTGTCTAACCAGTCAATAAAATCATCTAGTTGAAGTCTTCCCTCAAACTCAAGAATGTTGACTTTGAAACTTTAAATCCCTAATTCATTGGCTCGACCCCTCGGATGGAACCTAGGTGATTCATCTTGAGATGAAGAGCCTTCCCCAAGTGGATTGGTGCCCTCACCTTCACTGTTGGAGCTGTTACTAATTTCTTCATCTGGATCTTTGTCTCATGTGGCTCTATGTCTTGCAAGTTGTTCTTGTATTCTCTTATTTGGTTTCATAATTCCTCCATTTCAATATCTCAAGCAATTCTCCGATGATTTTGGGGTTTTGGTGGCATTTTGTGGTGAAAGGGTAGTGAGATGGTAGGGGTGATGAGGTATAAAAGTCAAATAATTCACAGAAACTTTATGTAGTAGTAAGTGCTAGTGTGCTACTATGGTTCAATACGCACTAGAAAAATTCCCAAGAAAGTGGAGGAGTCATGTAACACCTACATCAAGGTACGTAATTTTATTTACGCCCCAATACCTTAGTTGAATTTCTTTGAAGTCACCTTAGACAAATGTGAAGAAAACTATTTAAAACTTTATTAGGGGTAAAATAGTCTTTTCACTCATAATTAGATGAAAAAGTGGGAGTGAAAGGAAGCAAAATAATGTGAAGAAGATAATAGAAATGAGAGTATTTTTGTAATTGACTAAAGGATATAGATGGGATTTCTTAGAAAGTGCAAGGGCAAAATGGGAATACATGTATATATTATTAGTTATAATGATTCATTAGAATAAATCCTAACCATTTTTTAGCCCTTGTACACACCACCCTCAGCCCTTTTTCTCTCAAATTTCTTCACCAAATCTCAAAGAGAATTCATAGGATTGGCTTAGATTTTTGTAGATTTTCAATCTTAAAGCATCCAAAGGTAAGATTCTAGCACAAAGTGTGTGATTAAACTTTAAAGTTTTAAATTCTTATGGTTTTATATGATCTAGGTCCAAGAGGAAGAGAATTTTGGCAAAGGGAGGTTATATCACTAGTGTTGTACAAATTCAAGGTAAGTAAACCTAATTTTAGTTTTGATTTGAGCAATTTGTGTAGATTGATTCTTGCATGTTTGTATGTGATTGTATGGTGGGAATTATTGGCCGTTTTGATGTTGAATGATGTGTAAATTTCCAGCCATGAGAAGTAGTGCTTGAGTATGTGGTGATTTGGTGGAATTATGGAAGAATTATTGTTGGAACTTTGAAGTGTTGAAGAATTGTTGAAACCGGCCAGGTTTAAGGCTAAAGTTAATGAGTTTTTGCTCAAATTTTGGTAGATTTAGAGAGATGTGGAAGTGTGGCCAACAAAGTATTTGCATGTGCATATGAATTGTTTGATAAAAATCCAAAGAGAAATGCATGCATGAGTTGGTTAAATCCTATTGAAGAAATGGTTAGAGAAAGACAAGAATTAGAGTAGAAAGATTATGTTGGACTTAACCAAGTGTAAATTTTAGTATTCAAGAGTGTAATTTGTTATGCCAAAATTTAGAATATCACTTGGTCATGTTAGTTGATTGAGATAAATGGTTTTTAGTGCATGGTTCAAGTTACTTGACCCCTTCAGTATTTCTTGAATAGCACATTACATTTAGTTATTGAATTAGAAATTGTGAAATTTATTACTTTGGGAAAGCGTTAGAAAGGAATTGTATGCTAAATTGTTACTTTGATATGACATTGTTGATAGTAGAGAATGGTAGAATATGTCATGACATATCAATATGCCATAATGAATTCTCAAGTTTGTGTATTTGAACTTGGAAAGAACATCAAAGAATGGGCTTGACCATGCATATATTGTTAGAGTAGGTGTCCTAGAGCCAATCAATTATTGTTAATAAATGTTTATTTATCAATAAAAGACATATTCTTCTATATCGTGTATGTAATGATATATGTCCTTAGGATAGTAGAACCGTGACGAGGGTATCAAGTGTTTCAAATCTTGATTGTGAGAACCCTAAGATCACATATGGTGGCCATTTTAGAAATGTCCGTAGCCCCAATATTATTCTGATCAAGGACACAGATAATATGGTAAGGCTATCATAGTATTGAATGACCCTGTCGAAAGGCAGTGACTGATCTCACTTGTCAAGGTTGTTTGTCGACGACCTGGCGCAATGCATGGGTGCTTGCTAGCGGCAAGTTTACTAGACAAACCCACCAGAGGATTCCATATGGATGATAACCCTAGTGTCTATGGAATAAATCCTCTAACGGATGGTGGTGCTTGTGATCCTCAGACTTGAGATCACCGGAGTGCCTTGTGCACTAATTGATGTAGTTTGACACTAGCCTAATGTAATTCTATTTAGAGCTATCAATACGGTAGTGATTGGCTACATTGAGAAGTGTATCGAGGTTATGGTGGATTGACAAAGGATTCATCACTCCTAGGTACGGGAGAAGTTATCTTATTGGATAAATCAGTAAATGGCAATGACATTAAATTTGTGGCCATAGTGGGATTGAGTTGATGCTCAATCTAGTTTAACACTCCTGTCATTAGTCTAGTAACTGAATACAAACATGTCGAGGATATCTGAGGTTGACACTATTTCTATACCTTAGTCTCGATGAGATAGCAGTTGATGAAAGGATTTGATTGCACGATAACCATATCATTGACAAGTTGCTATTTCTCTGAATTCGAATCTATCGGGTGGCTATGATGCCTTGCTAGGGGCCAATCTTGGTCTGTGTGTAGTAAGACGATTAATTAGTGTTAATCGTGATACTACAATGTCGATATGATGAGGAGCCTAGGGGTCACACACTTAGAAGATAATTTAAGAATCAATTTGTGAGAAATGTATTTTCATCTTTCAGGACGAAAAGATATTTTGGTAATCTCATAGTTCAATTAAATTTGCTGAGGTTGTTACCTATATTTAATTTTAATATTAAAATTAAATTAGTGGGATTATATTTAAATATATCTACGTATATATTTCAATGAATCATTATTATTAATTCAATGTTAATATATTATTATATATTAATTGATTTTAATTATAATAATACTTAATTAATTAAAATACCATAAATGGTGTGTTTGGTTGTAAGGGTGAACTAGGGTTGGAGCCCATGACTATTCCTAAGTGGAATAGGGTTTTAATTGTTGCACTATATAAGTGCAACTTAAAATTAAACAAAAATAATTTTATTCATTCAATTAAAACCCTAGCCACCCTATATCTCTTTCTCTGTCAGGAAGAAAACTTTTCTTGTTCTTCTTTCTTAATTCTTGAAGCCCTTGATTGTTCTAGCAAAATAATCAAGGGTTCTACGGATTATCTTCGTGTGGACTTCCGTGAATGCGATCCTACTTTAGATTGATTAGCAAAGAATCATGTGAATAGTAGATATGAATAGTAACTGTAAACAGTAACCGGTGAACAGTAATGGTGAACAGTGTTCGTGTCCGAAATCAGAGATATTTGAAGGAGCCTCCAAACATACGTAAGTATTCTAATCCTTGAATGGATTTACTTTATACAGATTTTGTTTATAAACATATAAATGGTATAATCTATATTCAGATCTTGGCGAAGAAAGATGATTGATTTACCGATTGAATTTTTGTTTTCTACTGTTTATGGTAGATCAATTACTTATAGTGGTATCAGAGCCTCGGGTATTAGATTATATTGTTTAATTGATGTTTGATAACATGTATATTTGTTTGACAACATGTTATTACATGATTTGAAGTGTTTTTAAATCTGGAAAAATTATGTATGTTGAATGTCTTAATTAATCAATTGATTAACTAATGTGTTGATTGAATGTGTGTTGGTTGGTTGGTGTCCTGGTTGAATGTTTGAGCATTCGATTTAATTTGGATCCGTGTCATTATATGAAAAAATTGCAAAGGATGTTACTGTGCCTGATTCACTATTTTACGGCGTTAGCCGCAACGAAATAACACTTCGCCGCTGCGAGATGCAAAAAGTGAATATGGCCGTGGAAAAATGAAACTTCGCTACGGTGAAATTCTAGAAAAGTAGATTTAGTTGCGGTGAAATAAAACTTCGCCGCGACATAAAACTCTCTGGAACGATTTGTGTTTTTTGGAAGTTCACGGTCATCGTGGCAAAACAAAACTTCACCGCAACGACCATGTGTGCATGAACTTCGCTAGGGTGAATAATTTATTTGTCGCGGCAAGAAACCTATTGTTCCATTTTTGCTTTCCGTTTTTCGCACAGGGACTAAATTGTAGTTTTTTAACCTTTAAAGCCAATATTCATTCTGTACGTTTAAGGTGGTAATTTGATAATTCAACCCACACTATTCAAAAATTGATTGTTTTTGAATGTATGCAATGTTCTTGTTTGATAATTGTATGGTGCCTGATACATGAGCTTTAGACGTATTGTTTATTGTTTATGGGGTTTGTTTGTAATTTGTATAAACAAATAGGACCTGCGTGTCCTGCCTCTCTCTCTTAAATCTCCATGTATATCTTCTCCTCATCTCACTCCCCTCGTATGTAACGCGAGGTTTCTATTTTATTGATGTAAATTAGAATAAGATTTTTATTATAAAATTATTTGTAATGATCATGAAGAAGAAACAAAGGAGCTATGAAGAGGAATGACTTGAAGACCCAAGATTAACTTTTAAACCCTAGGTTGACCTACCGATTCTTTTAGGTTTGAGGAAATCGGTTTCAGTGGGCTATGTACTGACATGTTTTGTTTTGTTTAGAATGCATGCTAAGGTTGAATGTTCAATAACATGCCAAACAATGACATTTAATAAACCACTATTCGTCGAAACCTTGTTCGCCACAGCGAAGGATACACTTCTACCAGTGGGAGGTTAAAATTCATTTGAGTTTTCCTTAATGATGATGGGTCGACTTAAAATGACAGTTTTGCTTGTTCGCCACAGCGAAGGTTGATAAACACGTCATAGGCATAGTAGAGAAGTACACATGTTGAGTGTACGTGGCGACATGTAGTGTCCACTTTACTGATACTAGGAATCACACTTGAGGACGATGGCCAGGCTGTTGGATTGTGTGATTGGCTTGTTGGCTTGCTTCACATTTGAGGTTGGTAGTGGGAGCTATCAACTGGTGTGGATTAAGTTTGTTGGTCTACCTAATCAACTCATTTTGGCTTGTTCGCCACAGCGAAGGTTTGAAATGGGTCAGATGGGATCTCAGTCCACTAGGAAAGCTAACGGGTTTTCCCGAGTTAATAGTGAGGGCTATTGGCTTGAGGAAAATAGTGGGAGTGTTTTTTAATAAAAGACCATATTAAGAAATAATAAACATTATATTGACTTTATTTTCTGAATTGTAGATTCACTTAAAAATGAGCATTATGAACCTGCAACAAGAAAACAGTTTGGATGGATCCAATTTCTCGAATTCGTATCGTAATCTTTGGATTATACTTAAGTCCGAAAATAAATTGTATATCCTTGATAGCCATACATGGTTGAGCCTGATCCCTATGCCACTTAAGAAGTAAAGGATACTTATCAAAAGTTCCTTGATGATGCTGATGGCGTTCAATGCTTGATGTTAGCATCAATGAAACCAATGCTGCAAAAGCAGCATGAGAATATGGACGCTGTTGCCATCATTCTACACCTCAATGAGCTTTACAAAGGGAATGCTCGACATGAGAGGTACAAGGAGTCAAAAGCATTGTTTGGAAGTCGCCTGACCGAGGGAGCCCAAGTTGGCCCTCATGTGCTCAAAATGATCGAGCACATAAAGTGGCTTAAGACTTTGGCGTTTGAGTTGGATACAGAATTACAAGTGGATTTAATTATGCAATCATTGCTTGACTCTTATGCACCGTTCATAATGAACTTCAATATGAACGCTATGGTGAAAACCTTGTCAGAGCTTTTGAACATGCTAAGGACTGCAGAGCAGGACTTGAAGAAGTCCAAGCTTGTTTTACTGGTAGCTGCCAGTAAAGGAAAGGGTAAGGGCAAAGGAAAGGCCAAGGCCAATCCCATGCCCAAGCCCAAGCCTAAAGCACAGGATGCTCTCAAGCCTGCGGGTGGCGTTGGGAAAGCTGGGAAGGTAGTCTGTTTCTATTGTGGCAAGCTTGGCCACTAGAGGAGGCACTGTAAGGCTTTCCCCGCAAACAAGAAGAAGTCAGATGCTTCGACTTCAGGTATGTTTATGATTGGGATTAACTTCTCTCCTTCAACATTTTGGGTTATTGACACAGAATGTAACATTATTTCAGTACCCGCTTTGGATAATATAGGATATCGTTTTGAGATTTCTAATGGATTGTTGTCCTTTAGTTTGAATGATATTCTATTTGGAATTGCAAGGTTATGTAACGAATTATATGTTTTTGATTTGAACAATAAGGATATTCTCAACGTTGGAATTAAGAAAGCTAAACATAGTGAACAAAACCATACATACATCTGGCATTGTAGATTGGGTCATGTTAATCAGACTCGCATTGCAAAACTTCAAAGGGATGGAGTTTTGGACCCTTTTGACTTCAAGTCATTTGAAGTATGAGAGTCATGACTTTTAGGCAAGATGACAAAATCACCTTTCAAAGGACAAAGTGAAAGGGCTACTGAACTGTTAGGCATCATCCATAGTGATGTATGTGGTCCACTAACAGTTGAAGCTAGAGGTGGATATTCCTATTTCATCACATTTACTGATGATTTCAGTAGATATGGTCATATCTATCTCATAAGACATAAATATGAAGTCTTTGATAAGTTCAAAGAATTCAAGAATGAAGTATAGAATATGTTGGACAAAAGTATTAAAGCACTTCGGTCGGATCAAGGAGGTGAATACTTAAGCTCAGGGTTTTCTGAATACCTGAAGGAATGTGGGATAGTATCACAACTTACCCCTCCATAACACCCTAACACAATATAGTGTCTGAAAGGAGGAATATGACCTTACTTGACATGGTTAAGGCCATAATGAGTTTTAGTGATTTACCTGCATCATTCTGGGGTTATGCCCTAGAGATTGCAACTCACATTTTGAATTGTGTGCCATCAAAGTCTGGAGACAATACTCAATTTGAACTATAGAATGGGCGAAAGCCCAATTTGTCTTATCTAAGAATTTGGGGTTGCGAAGCTTATGTCAAGAAATTGACTTCGAACGAGGTGTGCCCAAAATCCTACAAATGTATATTTATGGGGTATCCTAAAGAGACCAAAGGATACTATTTCTACCACCCAGAAGAGCACAAAAATTTTTGTTGCTAGTATTGGTGTCTTCCTAGAAAATGAATTTTTTCTAAAAAGTACTAGTGGGAGAAAAGTAAAACTCGATGAAATTCTAAAGCTATAAGATATACTAGACGAAGGACGGGAAGATGTGCCACAAGCAGTGGTTGAACATCAGGAGGAGGTTACTCCACAACTTATGGATCAAAGTGAACCACCTCAAGTAGCACAAGAGTTACATAGATTTGGAAGAGTACGCCATGAGCCTGAGAGATACGGTTATCTCGTGACTCAACATGGTGACGTACTTGTCTACCAAGACGATGAACCCAGAACCTACGAAGACGTTATATTGGATCCAGATTCTGTTAAATGGCTTGAAGCCATGAAATCTGAGATGGACTTCAAGTACCAAAACCAAGTATGGTCTCTGGTGGAACCACTTGAAGGGGTAAAACCCATAGGGTGTAAATAAGTCTTTAAGAAGAAGACTGACATGGATGGCAAGGTTCACACTTATAAAGCACGACTAATTGCCAAAGGTTTCAAACAAATTCATGGTATTGATTATGAGAAAACCTTTTTGCCGTTTGCCATGATTAAATCCATCTGGATTATGCTTGTGATTGCTGCATATCATGATTATGAGATTTGGCAAACAGATGTCAAAACGGCTTTCCTGAACAGAAACCTTGAAGAGGATGTGTATATGACACAATCCGATGGTTTCGTTCTTGATGGGCAAGCTGAGAAGGTATGCAAGTTTCAGAGATCCATTTATGGACTTAAGCAAACTTCAAGGAGCTAGAACATTCGTTTTGATGAAGCCGTAAAAGAATTCGATTTTATTAAGAACGAAGATGAGCCCTGTATTTACAAGAAAGTGAGTGGTAGCGCAATGGCATTCCTAGTGTTGTATGTCGATGACATATTTTGATTAGGAATGATTTACCGAACTTGTAGTCGATAAAGACTTGGCTATCCAAGTGCTTCTCCATGAAAGACTTAGGAGAAGCAACCTACATTCACAGAATAAAGATCTACTGAGATAGATCACATAGGTTTCTTGGCCTAAGTCAGAGTACATACATTGAAAAGATACTAAAGAGATTCAGTATGGAAGAATCCAAGAAGGGATTTCTTCCGATGTCACATGGTGTCTATCTCTCTAAGGATATGTGTCCTAAAACACACGATGAGAGAGATAGAATGAAGATGATCCCATATGTGTCAGCAATTAGATCCATCATGTATGCCATGTTATGCACTCGGATTGATGTCTCATGTGCGTTAAGCACTTGGAGTAGATATCAACCAGATCCAGGTAAGCGTCACTGGATAGTTGTAAAAAAACATCCTTAAGTACCTAAAAAGGACTAAGGACATGTTCTTGGTTTATGGAGGGGAAGATGAGCTCACTATAAGAGGATACAGTGATGCTAGTTTCCAAATGGATAAAGATGATTATTGATTGCAATCAGGGTTTGTATTTTGTCTCAATGGGGGTGCAGTGAGCTAGAAGAGCTCCAAGCAAAGCACTGTAGTAGACTCTACAATGGAGGTTGAGTATATTGCATTATCCGATGCGGCTAAGGAGGCAGTCTGGATTAAGAAGTTTGTCACCGAACTTAGTGTGGTTTCCACGATTGTTGATCTGATAGATGTCTATTATGACAACAATAGAGCAATTGCTCAAGCAAAGGAACCACAGTCTCACCAGAAGTCTAGACATATACTCAGACATTTTCATCTCATCAGAGAAATGGTTGAGAGGAAAGATGTATAGATCAGTAAAGTGCATACTGATGACAATCTCACTGATCTATTGACGAAGCCTCTGTTGTAGCAGAAGCATGAAAAACACTTAAGGTCATTCGGTATTAAATACATGAATGATTGGCTATAGTGCAAGTGGGAGATTGTTAGAGTAGGTGCCCTAGAGCCTATCAATTATTGTAAAATTGACTTTGTAATAAATGTTTATTTATCAATAAAAGGCATATTCTTCTATATTGTGTATGTAATGATACATGTCCTTAGGATGGTAGAACTATGACGAGGGTATCAGTGTTTCAAATCTTGATAGTGAGAACTCTAAGATCAGATATGGTGGCCATTCTAGAAATGCCCGTAGCCCCAGTATTATTCTGACCAAAGACACAGATAATACGGTAAGACTATCATAGTGTTAAACGGCCCTGTCGAAAGGTAATGACTGATCTCACTTGTCAAGGTTGTTTGCCGACAACTTGGTGCAACGCATGGGTGCTTGCTAGAGGCAAGTTCACTGGACAGACCCACCAGAGGATTCTATATGGATGGTAACCCTAGTGTTTATGGAATAAATCCTCTAACGGATGGTGGTACATGTGATCCTTAGACTTGAGATCACTGGAGTGCCTTGTGCACCAATTGGTATAGTTTGACACCAGCCCAATGTCGTGTGCCAATGCTGCAAAAGCAGCATGAGAATATGGACGCTGTTGCCATCATTCTACACCTCAATGAGCTTTACAAAGGGAATGCTCGACATGAGAGGTACAAGGAGTCAAAAGCATTGTTTGGAAGTCGCCTGACCGAGGGAGCCCAAGTTGGCCCTCATGTGCTCAAAATGATCGAGCACATAAAGTGGCTTAAGACTTTGGCGTTTGAGTTGGATACAGAATTACAAGTGGATTTAATTATGCAATCATTGCTTGACTCTTATGCACCGTTCATAATGAACTTCAATATGAACGCTATGGTGAAAACCTTGTCAGAGCTTTTGAACATGCTAAGGACTGCAGAGCAGGACTTGAAGAAGTCCAAGCTTGTTTTACTGGTAGCTGCCAGTAAAGGAAAGGGTAAGGGCAAAGGAAAGGCCAAGGCCAATCCCATGCCCAAGCCCAAGCCTAAAGCACAGGATGCTCTCAAGCCTGCGGGTGGCGTTGGGAAAGCTGGGAAGGTAGTCTGTTTCTATTGTGGCAAGCTTGGCCACTAGAGGAGGCACTGTAAGGCTTTCCCCGCAAACAAGAAGAAGTCAGATGCTTCGACTTCAGGTATGTTTATGATTGGGATTAACTTCTCTCCTTCAACATTTTGGGTTATTGACACAGAATGTAACATTATTTCAGTACCCGCTTTGGATAATATAGGATATCGTTTTGAGATTTCTAATGGATTGTTGTCCTTTAGTTTGAATGATATTCTATTTGGAATTGCAAGGTTATGTAACGAATTATATGTTTTTGATTTGAACAATAAGGATATTCTCAACGTTGGAATTAAGAAAGCTAAACATAGTGAACAAAACCATACATACATCTGGCATTGTAGATTGGGTCATGTTAATCAGACTCGCATTGCAAAACTTCAAAGGGATGGAGTTTTGGACCCTTTTGACTTCAAGTCATTTGAAGTATGAGAGTCATGACTTTTAGGCAAGATGACAAAATCACCTTTCAAAGGACAAAGTGAAAGGGCTACTGAACTGTTAGGCATCATCCATAGTGATGTATGTGGTCCACTAACAGTTGAAGCTAGAGGTGGATATTCCTATTTCATCACATTTACTGATGATTTCAGTAGATATGGTCATATCTATCTCATAAGACATAAATATGAAGTCTTTGATAAGTTCAAAGAATTCAAGAATGAAGTATAGAATATGTTGGACAAAAGTATTAAAGCACTTCGGTCGGATCAAGGAGGTGAATACTTAAGCTCAGGGTTTTCTGAATACCTGAAGGAATGTGGGATAGTATCACAACTTACCCCTCCATAACACCCTAACACAATATAGTGTCTGAAAGGAGGAATATGACCTTACTTGACATGGTTAAGGCCATAATGAGTTTTAGTGATTTACCTGCATCATTCTGGGGTTATGCCCTAGAGATTGCAACTCACATTTTGAATTGTGTGCCATCAAAGTCTGGAGACAATACTCAATTTGAACTATAGAATGGGCGAAAGCCCAATTTGTCTTATCTAAGAATTTGGGGTTGCGAAGCTTATGTCAAGAAATTGACTTCGAACGAGGTGTGCCCAAAATCCTACAAATGTATATTTATGGGGTATCCTAAAGAGACCAAAGGATACTATTTCTACCACCCAGAAGAGCACAAAAATTTTTGTTGCTAGTATTGGTGTCTTCCTAGAAAATGAATTTTTTCTAAAAAGTACTAGTGGGAGAAAAGTAAAACTCGATGAAATTCTAAAGCTATAAGATATACTAGACGAAGGACGGGAAGATGTGCCACAAGCAGTGGTTGAACATCAGGAGGAGGTTACTCCACAACTTATGGATCAAAGTGAACCACCTCAAGTAGCACAAGAGTTACATAGATTTGGAAGAGTACGCCATGAGCCTGAGAGATACGGTTATCTCGTGACTCAACATGGTGACGTACTTGTCTACCAAGACGATGAACCCAGAACCTACGAAGACGTTATATTGGATCCAGATTCTGTTAAATGGCTTGAAGCCATGAAATCTGAGATGGACTTCAAGTACCAAAACCAAGTATGGTCTCTGGTGGAACCACTTGAAGGGGTAAAACCCATAGGGTGTAAATAAGTCTTAAAGAAGAAGACTGACATGGATGGCAAGGTTCACACTTATAAAGCACGACTAATTGCCAAAGGTTTCAAACAAATTCATGGTATTGATTATGAGAAAACCTTTTTGCCGTTTGCCATGATTAAATCCATCTGGATTATGCTTGTGATTGCTGCATATCATGATTATGAGATTTGGCAAACAGATGTCAAAACGGCTTTCCTGAACAGAAACCTTGAAGAGGATGTGTATATGACACAATCCGATGGTTTCGTTCTTGATGGGCAAGCTGAGAAGGTATGCAAGTTTCAGAGATCCATTTATGGACTTAAGCAAACTTCAAGGAGCTAGAACATTCGTTTTGATGAAGCCGTAAAAGAATTCGATTTTATTAAGAACGAAGATGAGCCCTGTATTTACAAGAAAGTGAGTGGTAGCGCAATGGCATTCCTAGTGTTGTATGTCGATGACATATTTTGATTAGGAATGATTTACCGAACTTGTAGTCGATAAAGACTTGGCTATCCAAGTGCTTCTCCATGAAAGACTTAGGAGAAGCAACCTACATTCACAGAATAAAGATCTACTGAGATAGATCACATAGGTTTCTTGGCCTAAGTCAGAGTACATACATTGAAAAGATACTAAAGAGATTCAGTATGGAAGAATCCAAGAAGGGATTTCTTCCGATGTCACATGGTGTCTATCTCTCTAAGGATATGTGTCCTAAAACACACGATGAGAGAGATAGAATGAAGATGATCCCATATGTGTCAGCAATTAGATCCATCATGTATGCCATGTTATGCACTCGGATTGATGTCTCATGTGCGTTAAGCACTTGGAGTAGATATCAACCAGATCCAGGTAAGCGTCACTGGATAGTTGTAAAAAAACATCCTTAAGTACCTAAAAAGGACTAAGGACATGTTCTTGGTTTATGGAGGGGAAGATGAGCTCACTATAAGAGGATACAGTGATGCTAGTTTCCAAATGGATAAAGATGATTATTGATTGCAATCAGGGTTTGTATTTTGTCTCAATGGGGGTGCAGTGAGCTAGAAGAGCTCCAAGCAAAGCACTGTAGTAGACTCTACAATGGAGGTTGAGTATATTGCATTATCCGATGCGGCTAAGGAGGCAGTCTGGATTAAGAAGTTTGTCACCGAACTTAGTGTGGTTTCCACGATTGTTGATCTGATAGATGTCTATTATGACAACAATAGAGCAATTGCTCAAGCAAAGGAACCACAGTCTCACCAGAAGTCTAGACATATACTCAGACATTTTCATCTCATCAGAGAAATGGTTGAGAGGAAAGATGTATAGATCAGTAAAGTGCATACTGATGACAATCTCACTGATCTATTGACGAAGCCTCTGTTGTAGCAGAAGCATGAAAAACACTTAAGGTCATTCGGTATTAAATACATGAATGATTGGCTATAGTGCAAGTGGGAGATTGTTAGAGTAGGTGCCCTAGAGCCTATCAATTATTGTAAAATTGACTTTGTAATAAATGTTTATTTATCAATAAAAGGCATATTCTTCTATATTGTGTATGTAATGATACATGTCCTTAGGATGGTAGAACTATGACGAGGGTATCAGTGTTTCAAATCTTGATAGTGAGAACTCTAAGATCAGATATGGTGGCCATTCTAGAAATGCCCGTAGCCCCAGTATTATTCTGACCAAAGACACAGATAATACGGTAAGACTATCATAGTGTTAAACGGCCCTGTCGAAAGGTAATGACTGATCTCACTTGTCAAGGTTGTTTGCCGACAACTTGGTGCAACGCATGGGTGCTTGCTAGAGGCAAGTTCACTGGACAGACCCACCAGAGGATTCTATATGGATGGTAACCCTAGTGTTTATGGAATAAATCCTCTAACGGATGGTGGTACATGTGATCCTTAGACTTGAGATCACTGGAGTGCCTTGTGCACCAATTGGTATAGTTTGACACCAGCCCAATGTAGTTCTATTCAAAGCTATCAATACGGTAGTGATTGACTACATTGAGAACTGTATCGAGACTATGGTGGATCGACAAATTATTCATCATTCCTGGGTACGAGAAAAGTTATCTCACTGGGTAATTTAGTAAACGGCAATGACACTAAATCTGTGGCTATAGTGGGATTGAGTTGATGTTCAATCCAATTTAATATTCTTGTCATTAGTCTAGTAACTAAATACAAACATGTTGAGGATATTTGAGGTTGACACTATTTCTATACCCCAGTCTCGATGAGATAACAGCTGATAAAAGGATTTGATTGCACAGTAACCATATCATTGATAGGTTGTGGTTTCGCTAAATCCGAGTCTATCGGGTGGCCATGATGCCTTGTTAGGGGCCAATCTTGGTCTATGTGTAGTGAGACGATTAATTGGTATTAATCGCGATACTATACACTTCCGATATGATGAGGAGCCTACGGGTCACACACTTAGAAGATAATTTAATAATCAATTTGTGAGAAGGGTATTTTCGTCTTTCAAGATGAAAGGGTATTTTGGTAATCTCATAGTGCAATTAAATTTACTGAGGTTTTTGCATGTATTTAATTTTAATATTAAAATTAAATTAGTGGGATTATATTTAAATATATCTAAGTATATATTTAAATGAATTATTATTATTAATTGAATGTTAATATTTAATTATAATAATAATTAATTAATTAAAATGCCATAAATGGTGTGTTTGGTTGTAAGGGTGAACTAGGGTTGGAGCCCATGGTTATTCCTAAGTGGAATAGGGTTTTAATTGTTGCACTATATAAGTGCAACTTAAAAATTAAAACAAAATAGTTTTATTCATTCAATTAAAACCCTAGCCACCCTATATCTCTCTCTCTCTCAAGAAGAAAATTTTTCTTGTTCTTCTTTCTTGATACTTGAAGCCCTTGATTGTTCTAGCAAAATAATCAAGGGTTCTACGGATTATCTTCGTGTGGACTTTCGTGAGTATGATCCTACTTTGGATCAATTAGAGAAGAATTACATGAATAGTAGACATGAACAGTAACTGTAAATAGTAACTAGTGAACCGTGTTCGTGTCTGAAATAAGAGATATTCGAAGGAGCCTCCAAACGTATGTAAATATTCTAATCCTTGAATGGATTTACTTTATACAGATTTTGTTTATAAACATGTAAACGGTATGATCTATACTCGAATCTTGGCAAAGAAAGGCAATTGATTTACCGATTGAATTTTTGTTTTCCGCTACGTATGGTAGATCAATTACTTACATACATATCCTTGATTTGGTAAGTGAGAATATTAAAGAATATGTTAGCAAAGAATGAGAGAAAGAAAGAAAAGAAAATGGCTTCTAGATTTTTTTAAGCTAACATGCAAATATGTATATTTTCTTATTTATTAAAGAATGCAATTATAGAATTTCCATAGCTTAGAAATTTATTTAGAAATGTGTATAGAATCTCTTTCAGAAATATAGAATATTATGTTAGAAGGTTGTTGCGATAGGGAACCTGTGAGTGATAGAGATGCAAAAAATTCCTATATGCATGCCACCATCAGTGAGCGGCCTCAGAATGGAAAAACAGAATTAGTACAGTCCGCCAGAAGTGCATGTGGATGAGGACTATACCGAGAAAGAATTTCGGAATACACTCACACGGCCAGGGTTCCAAATCCATGCCTTAGCGTAGTCCGATCGGCAAACCAGAATAGAATAAAGAAAAGAAAGAGAAACAGAATAAGAGACAGAAAACAAAAAAGAAAAGAAAGTTTATTTCTTAGAAAAAGTTTATTATTTTGCATATGTATTACGCTACTTGCATTATTTAGAATTTCTGATGTGCTCGACGATGTACATTTTTATTAATTGTCCTTGCACGTTGGTAAGTAGCAAATTAGAATAATAGAAAAGAATGAAGAATATTAGAAAAGAATGAAGAATAATAGAAAAGATTGAAGTGAGAAACAAAAAGTCAGATTGTGAGTAACGGAGGAAAAACAGTAGTGTAACTTGGTTTACTTACTGAGCAATTAGGGCTCACTCTGTTATTTTACTGTTTTGCAGGTACTAGATGAATTACGGTCGGGTGGGATGTCAGTAACTGGTGGAGTTTGGTAGCACTGTCCAAGGATATTTTTGTACTTATTAATGTATATTAGTTGTTTTATGTGTATATATATATATAAATCAAAGTTAGTGTTTTTGGATTTTACATCATATACATATATTTATATATGTTTTCAAAAATTATTTAGTGGATTTTTATCATAAACCTCTCAAGAATTACTAGCTAGAGAGACTATTACAAGTCACAAGCGGTCCCACTTAAGACCCACTTTCCTTGGACTCTTATTGTCTTGTTAACAGAATTTTCTTAGACATGCATATGAATTAAATAGCCACTCACTGTCCTAAACCAAAGTTCTATAAACTAATGACTTGGAAAAGGAAAACTAAAATAATGGCTACTTGAAAATAAAAGTGAGAAGGAGGAAAAATACCTGAAGAAGAAACCAAAGCTCTGATATCAAGTTGACGTTGAGATGTCGTGAGAAACTCAATCTTAGCAAGGTTGGAAACCCCACTATTGATGTCAATCGTAGTGAGGTTAGAATAAACCCCACTATGACGAGATTAATCAAAAAGGCGACCTTGGTTGGCTAAGTCAATGATAACTATAATCTCAAAAGAGGAAGAGAAGCAAAAGCTTTACTCAAAACTATATTTATTAATATTTCTAGGATGATCATGTGGGACAAAAACAAAAGTCAAACATAACATAATAATTTTTTTTTCTCTTTTCTTCTTTGCTCTTGCATCATATCACATTTATCTACAATGCTAGACAAATGTTTTCAGTGTAAGTTGTATTATCTCTAGTCATCCACTCATTTACCTGTAACAACAATTGCCTTCACATCAATTCTGTGTAAGGCTTCGTCATAATTCTCTTTCAAGCTTCTTATTACTGGGGAGAGGTGAAAGATGAATTAGACAATTTACCACATTTTTTAGGAATGTTATTCATTCAAAAATATAAATAAAACACTCTTACAACAATGACTTTGAAAAGACTATCTGAAATAGACAAAGAATTAGGGTACATGATACAATTCCAAATGAAATTCAATTATAATCAATCTCCTGGATTTACATTAGAAGCTCTTCAAATAGTAAAGTTCACAATCACTCTACGACCAAACAGTTAAAAAAAAAAAAAAAAAAAAAAAACAGAACTGTTGATGAGTGATTTTGACACCAACAACCTCGCACGTGCAAAGTGATAAGCAAGTCTTAGAAATTACACGTGTTTAATGTGAGATTTAGGTTAAGGTTACAGTTGCATGCAAAGATTGAATAATAAATGAGACAGTGAGAATTTTTATAGTGGTTCGGATGCTTAAAGTGATTTGTACATCCAGTATTTTCTTTAATATGAGTGTTCTTGGTTATTACCCAAGTTACAAGAGGTCGCGAACTACGAACAGAATTACAAGAGCTTGGTATTCAGAGAGAATATTAAGCCAGTCTCTTTCCCGTAGATTGTCTTTGCTATTTATTTTGTTTAAGTTAGAGATCCCGATTTTGCGAGGGGAAGTCCTTTATTTATAGCCGTTGAGTGATTACAAGTCTAAAAGTGAGTAGGTGTCGTGCATGTCCTTCCTTGTGTCACATTGGCTGATAACTTAGGAAATATCCTTAAATTATATGGGGCTTGGACATGTGTACGAACCACATTCATTCATAGACAAAACTTGAGCCTCCTGAGTTGGTGACAACCATATTCTCTATGTTTTGCGGCAACGTGGCAGATTCTGGGAGGCTCAAAGCCTTCTTGAACTCTGATTAGTGCTCGTTTATGTAAGTTTACGTCAGCCCTGATTTTTTTAGGCATAACAAGAACAAATGCTTCTATCAGTATAAGTTTTCAAACGGAAGATAGCATGTGCAGGTTATAGTTTAATCAAGCTAACTTCTATTTATCTTTATGTAATCCCCACAAGTGGATTTATGAAAAAAAAATCACTGCAAACGTTATAACTTCATATATTTACATCACTCAACTGTTAGTGAACGACCCAGTTACGCAGCGGAAAACAAAAACATAAACTACATGGATCGTTCCTTAGAACCAAGATCCAGGTACAAAAATCACAGTTTATACATTATAAGAATCTGCAGAAAAATCAGTTTGAAGTTTAGAAACCATACCCACGTTTGGAGGCTCCTCCAAGTTGTCTCTGAACATATTTTGCTACCGACCCAAGTGTAGGATCGAACCGACGTAGTCCACACGAAGACAATCGCAAGGAACTAAGGAAGGATTTGCTAGATCCTCCTTAGCCTTAAAAAACAAGAAGAAAAATGAAATGTATTTGATTTTGGGCAAAACCAAAACTGGCGTGGGAGAGAGATTTGGGGGCTGTATTTTTCTTTCTTTTCAATGAAAATAATGATGAATGAAAAACTTAACCTTTTTCCATGAAACATTTTCTTTTATAGTGATCTTTCAATTGCCCTATTCCCATATGGAATGGGCTTGGGCTCCAACCCAAACACCCCATATTTCCAAACACTCCCAATTAGATATTTATTTTAATTCATCATTATCTCAATTAAAATCCATTAATATATATATTAACATTTAACAATAATGATAATTTATTTAAATATATGCTAACACATATTTAAATGTAATTTCACTTATTTAATTTTTCTAACAAATTAAATAAAAAAGGCTACGACCTCAGCAAATTTAATTACACTGTGAAATTACCAAAATACCCTTTCGCCTAAAAAGACGAAAATGCCCTTCTTACTTTCTAAGTCTTAAATTATCTTCTATGTGTGTGACCCATAGGCTCCTCATCATACCGACAGTTTATAGTATCGCGATTAACACCAATTAATCGTCTCACTAATACAAAGACCAAGATTGGCCTCTAGCAAGGCATCATGGCCACCCGATAGATTCGGATTCAGCAAAGTAGCTACCTATCAACGATATGGTTACTGTACAATTCGATCTTTTCATCATCCGTTATCTCGACGAGACGAAGGCATAGAAATAGTGTCAACCTTCGGTTACTCTCGATATTATGTATTTAGTTTCTAGAGCAATGACCTGTATTATGAACTTGATAGAGCAACAACTCAATCCCACTGTGGCCACAATTTTAGTGTCATTGCCATATACTGAATTGCGTCGTGAGATAACTTCTCCTGTACCTGGAAGTGATGAATCCTCTGTCAATCCACCATAGTCTTGATACACTCCTTGATGTAGCCAATCACTACCGTATTGACAGCTCTGAATAGAACTGCGTTAGGTTAGTGTCAAACTGTACCAATCGATGCACAAGGCGCTCCGGTGATCTTAAGTCTAAGGATCACATGCACCACCATTCGTTAGAGGATTTGTACCATAGACACTAGGGTTACCATCCATATGGAATCCTCTGGTGGGTCAGTCCAGTGAACTTGCTGTGGTATATCCGCCTACAGCAAACACCCATGTGTTGCACCAAGTTGTCACCAAACAACCTTGACAAGTGAGATCAGTCACTGCTTTTCGACAGGGTCGTTCAACACTATGATAGCCTTACCGTATTATCTGTGCCCTTACTTCAGAATAATACTGGGGCTACGGACGTTTCTAGAATGGCCACCATATGTGCTCATAGGGTTCTCACTATCAAGATTTGAAATGAAGAATAATAGAAAAGATTGAAGTGAGAAACAAAAAGTCAGATTGTGAGTAACGGAGGAAAAACAGTAGTGTAACTTGGTTTACTTACTGAGCAATTAGGGCTCACTCTGTTATTTTACTGTTTTGCAGGTACTAGATGAATTACGGTCGGGTGGGATGTCAGTAACTGGTGGAGTTTGGTAGCACTGTCCAAGGATATTTTTGTACTTATTAATGTATATTAGTTGTTTTATGTGTATATATATATATAAATCAAAGTTAGTGTTTTTGGATTTTACATCATATACATATATTTATATATGTTTTCAAAAATTATTTAGTGGATTTTTATCATAAACCTCTCAAGAATTACTAGCTAGAGAGACTATTACAAGTCACAAGCGGTCCCACTTAAGACCCACTTTCCTTGGACTCTTATTGTCTTGTTAACAGAATTTTCTTAGACATGCATATGAATTAAATAGCCACTCACTGTCCTAAACCAAAGTTCTATAAACTAATGACTTGGAAAAGGAAAACTAAAATAATGGCTACTTGAAAATAAAAGTGAGAAGGAGGAAAAATACCTGAAGAAGAAACCAAAGCTCTGATATCAAGTTGACGTTGAGATGTCGTGAGAAACTCAATCTTAGCAAGGTTGGAAACCCCACTATTGATGTCAATCGTAGTGAGGTTAGAATAAACCCCACTATGACGAGATTAATCAAAAAGGCGACCTTGGTTGGCTAAGTCAATGATAACTATAATCTCAAAAGAGGAAGAGAAGCAAAAGCTTTACTCAAAACTATATTTATTAATATTTCTAGGATGATCATGTGGGACAAAAACAAAAGTCAAACATAACATAATAATTTTTTTTTCTCTTTTCTTCTTTGCTCTTGCATCATATCACATTTATCTACAATGCTAGACAAATGTTTTCAGTGTAAGTTGTATTATCTCTAGTCATCCACTCATTTACCTGTAACAACAATTGCCTTCACATCAATTCTGTGTAAGGCTTCGTCATAATTCTCTTTCAAGCTTCTTATTACTGGGGAGAGGTGAAAGATGAATTAGACAATTTACCACATTTTTTAGGAATGTTATTCATTCAAAAATATAAATAAAACACTCTTACAACAATGACTTTGAAAAGACTATCTGAAATAGACAAAGAATTAGGGTACATGATACAATTCCAAATGAAATTCAATTATAATCAATCTCCTGGATTTACATTAGAAGCTCTTCAAATAGTAAAGTTCACAATCACTCTACGACCAAACAGTTAAAAAAAAAAAAAAAAAAAAAAAACAGAACTGTTGATGAGTGATTTTGACACCAACAACCTCGCACGTGCAAAGTGATAAGCAAGTCTTAGAAATTACACGTGTTTAATGTGAGATTTAGGTTAAGGTTACAGTTGCATGCAAAGATTGAATAATAAATGAGACAGTGAGAATTTTTATAGTGGTTCGGATGCTTAAAGTGATTTGTACATCCAGTATTTTCTTTAATATGAGTGTTCTTGGTTATTACCCAAGTTACAAGAGGTCGCGAACTACGAACAGAATTACAAGAGCTTGGTATTCAGAGAGAATATTAAGCCAGTCTCTTTCCCGTAGATTGTCTTTGCTATTTATTTTGTTTAAGTTAGAGATCCCGATTTTGCGAGGGGAAGTCCTTTATTTATAGCCGTTGAGTGATTACAAGTCTAAAAGTGAGTAGGTGTCGTGCATGTCCTTCCTTGTGTCACATTGGCTGATAACTTAGGAAATATCCTTAAATTATATGGGGCTTGGACATGTGTACGAACCACATTCATTCATAGACAAAACTTGAGCCTCCTGAGTTGGTGACAACCATATTCTCTATGTTTTGCGGCAACGTGGCAGATTCTGGGAGGCTCAAAGCCTTCTTGAACTCTGATTAGTGCTCGTTTATGTAAGTTTACGTCAGCCCTGATTTTTTTAGGCATAACAAGAACAAATGCTTCTATCAGTATAAGTTTTCAAACAGAAGATAGCATGTGCAGGTTACAGTTTAATCAAGCTAACTTCTATTTATCTTTATGTAATCCCCGCAAGTGGATTTATGAAAAAAATCACTGCAAGCATTATAACTTCATATGATTACATCACTCAACCAGAGTCTAATACTAAATTCAACATTGCACCCTCTTTTCTCTAAGCTAATAATCGACACTCCAACTCTTCTCAATTCCACCATTGCTATACTAATAAACCAAATCATTATCAACACCACTCCACTTGGCTTTGCAAGCCAAAAAGAAAAAGTTTAGTTTCAATGAAATGTACAGGAACTTATTATTAAAACAACAGCCACGTTATCACCAAACTTTTGCTATTTCAATGCTTTGAGAAAAACAAGCTTGTCGCATCATGTAACAGCCAAATTAATAAACCTAGGAGACAAAACATCAAATTTAGTTTAATTGGAAATGGGTTCAAAGTGATACAAGCAAAATAAATTTTCATATAATAATAATAAAACTAATAAAAAAACATAAGTTAGAAATAGTGAATAACATTAAAAAAAAAAAAAAAACATTTAAAGTAAGTACCCTCATGAGAGAGAGAATTGATGTGGTGATGAAAGCAACTCCATCAGCTCCAACCTCTATCGTTGTTCTTCTCTTACCCATCTAGCTTTTCTCTTTGCTATAAATTTTACACTCCTTTTATGGAATTTTTGTAGTAAGTGTTTCTGTTAGTTGCAAAGAGATTGAGAATCCTTAAGCCTTATTCCGGTGAACTGTACATGTACGAGTTTGTTTGTTAAGGGAGACGCTGGCTTTGAAGTTTTTTTTTTTTTTTTCCTGTAGCATATGTTTTGATTTTATTTTTATCTTGTAGTGTGTGCAGACAACATTAATGCAGATAACATCAATGAAGACTTCCAAGTGCAACTATCTGGAGAACACTCTTAAAGAAACATATTGTTGATGCTCGATTTGGACACTAATTACTCGCACGTGAGAAATGCTAAGTGGGCTTAGAAGTCACACATGATATGGAGATATTTAATTTAGTAAAGAGTGAAGAATAATGTTTAAAGTGATTCGGATACTCAAAGGCGAATCCTATGTCCACTAATATTGTATTAATGAGAGTAAGGTCAGATCGCGTTCAGCGAGTTGAGCTACAACCTGGAGAATACAAGAAGGAGAGAGAGAGAGAGAGAGAGTATGCTATTCCAGAGTGAAATTAGTCAATCCCACAAATGAGAGAGAAGTCCTCTATTTATAGTGGAATAAATCAAGGTAATGATTACTAAATCTGCGAGTGGGGTGGATGCCATGCAAATCCTTCTCTACGTCCCATTGCTCACCTGCCTGACTGATTTCCTCGACTTATGTAGGGATTAGACACGTGGACCATTTCCAACCATTTGCCAACCTGACATTCACCCACTGCACTGGCAGGAGCATGCCACTCACGTCATCACGCGATGTGGCCGCATCTGAGCGGTCATGGAACCTTCTTAAGTTCTGACCACCCTATGCTGACAAGACTCTGCGTCAGCCCTACTTTTCAGGCATAACAGAAGTCCCTTGGTTTTTAAGGTTTGAGAATCAAACATTGAGAACTTCACAATTATGCCTTGATCTGATATGTTCCGAATGACGCTTGATCAACCATACCTGGATACAAGGAGGTTGCAAGACATTTCCATATGGGCCACTTGAAGTGGTCTCCTTCCACAAGGTCTACGACCTGGACCAGACCTTATTCAGTGTTGTATTGATGCGCCTCTTATCTTGACCAAGGTTTACGACCTGGTTATACTTAGCATTTTTTTGCTGAAGGCAAGGAGTCATATCGCTTCGCAACTGACTGTCACATCGCTTCGCAACTGACATGTGACGAAGAATGTTTTGTCCTAACAACCTCTTCAGATGTTATCCGTTGCGCTTTGGCAGCTAATCCATTAATGAAATACCTTTTACTCTGATAGACGTGTCTTATGCGCAATAAGTGTCAGCCATACGCATTAAATGTAAGCCATACTGAAACGACATTCCTTATCAGAGCATTAATGCGGATGAGAGCGCATTTAATAAGGAGTAGGGAAACGAGCCGTCGCTCGATCATTTCAACAGAGAGAAGCGACAATTTGATTTCTCAAAGCGTGACGGTTACTCCTTCCCATTGATTGACGACATGTGGTCGCGATCAATGGTGAGAGATGATTTTCGTCCAAACGTCGCTTGGCTTTGAGAAAACTAATCGCCACTTCCTCCACTATAAAATCCCAAGCTCACCTTAAGCAATGTCACAATACTCACTTTTTCAGAAAGAGCAAGAAGCTTCCAGATTTTTCATTTTTCAGATTGGTGCGCACTTGACGTTCTCAACAGGAAGTTCAATCCCCGCACTTAAGAGGTAAAGAAGATCCTTCCATTACTTCCCTTTTTTTTTTCCTTTTGTTTTTTAGATAACCATGCGATAACGATGGACGTTTGTGGGTGGTTGAATGGAGAATTAGCTTTCTTATAGGGTTTGAGTCTTTGGGGGTGATTCCTAAGGATTCTTAGGGTTTTTCTAGGGTTTAAGGAAGACAGTGTTTATCTTTTCTTCCACATCATCGTACAAAACTTTGTACGACGACTGAGTAATTCCTGCATGTCGCTCTTTTTTAGACCGTAGAAGAAATGGACCCTTCAACGACCATAACAGATGAAGGAATAAGCTCACTGGTGTAGGACGCCTTAGTGTGTCCCTCATAGGAAATCCTGTCAATAGCCATAGCGAGGAAATCTAAAAAGCGGTCAACCAATATGCAATTAGCGTAGATGTCTACCAGCATAAGACATACACAGCTTGGAATCCACTAGAGAGAATGGCTGCGATCTCCGAGAACATTTTCAAATGTGGAGCATTGATTCCCTTTCATCCTTTCATAAGGTTGATCCTCGATCACTTCGGGGTCGCACCTTTACAACTGACGCCAAATGCGTATACAATAGTCATGGCTATGTATATCACATATGGTGAGAACGGCTTCGGCTAGTTGATCGCGCTAGAGCTTGGCTACTCGTATTATTTAAAGAAAAGCAAAGACAAGGAATCTTATTACCTCTCGAAGCAATCTACGATCGAGGGAGGGATACATAGTTACCCCAATAACATCAAGACGTATGAAACAAAATTTTTCTTTTTCCATTACGATGGCATTTGCCATTTTAGGGAGCCAAGTAGGTCTTCCTTTCTTTTATTTGGCAAATTTTCTTTCTTTTAATTTTTGCTAACGAACTCTTCTGTTTTTTTGCAGTAAACAAGACGACCAGGTTGTCGGCTCTCGTTGACTTCAACAAAATAACCTCCTCCGATCTTCTGCCTGAACAAAGTCACGACGCAAAGCTGCTCTGACAACAGCCAACTTGCGGAAGTACGACTTTTTCAACCTCGAGGCGACCTTGGAATCCTTACTGAGTAACTGTCCATAACCTTAACCAATTTTATGGTTTGCATGTAGCGAACTGTTTTGCTAATGATATTCGCATGCAGCGACCATGCCACCCAAAGTGCCTAGGTCGTTGAGAGCTAGAGAATTCACCTTTCCTCGGGTCTATGCCATGGGGCTAACCGGGACAAACCCCAGTGGTCCTTCCATCTGAGGAATGCCAGTGGGGGCATCGGCTCAGCTAGCAGATGCTCCCCAGCTTGCAACTACTCGTTCTAAGTAGAAGACTGTGGTCTAGAAATCCAAGAAGAGGAAACAACTTCGGGTCTAAGAGTCAGAGTCAAAGTCAAAGTCAGAGTCAGAGCGCTTGGGCATTCAGTCTCAGAGGTTGCAGTCTTACCAAGCCTTCCGCTCGGGAAGGCCCCCCAGGGTCGCGACCGACATTACACATGCCCCTGAAGGTTTGCATAAGGGGCAAAGGGAGGTCGCGACTCTTGGGAGGAGAGCGGGCAAGGAACCAGTGGGTGAGATGCCACCTGCTACGGGTACGGGCACGCTTGTGTTGGACTCCATGGGGCACTCTTGAAGCATTTGTAGCCGGTAATGTTCACCCTGCTAGAGTGCCAACTCATAGATGCTTTTGAGCAGTTCGTGGCCTCCAACCCCATGGACATGATAACCATGGCGTTTCAGCTGCAAAGCCAGGTAAAAAGGTTTGTCCTCGTCGAAGATTTTCTTATATTTCCCTTACTTTTTTAATGAAAAGGAATTTAACCTTTTGTTCCCTTCGCTATGCAATCCTTGCTTGCCATGCACCTGGCCCAGTAAAAGACTCAATTGGGAGCTGTTGAGGGGCTCATCGAGCTGAGAGAAGAGAACATGCGGCTGAAACGGGACTTAGAAGCTGCACAGACAGAGATGAACCTATCCACCATTCAGACAAACCAATATCTATCAGAGAGAAATGTTGTGCTTTGCATGGTGAATTTCTAGAAGGCCGAGCTGGAGAAGAGGGGGGAGGAAGTTAAAGAGCTCCAAAGGACAGTGGCCAAACTCAACAAGGAGGCTGGCGAGAAAGAGCTGAAGCTATGAGCGAACTCCAAGCGGGCCTTGCAAGCAGAGCAGGATAGAGCGCAGCTATGGGAAACCACTGAGAAGCAGAGGTGGGCACTTGAGGTAGAACTCCAATTGTCCTAGGGACGTGTCGCTTCGCTAACCAAAGAGATGAAGCAACAAGAACCAGAGATTGAAAGAAGGGTCGCCGACTGGTCAATCCAGTCCATCTATGCCCTTCGACTAAAGAATCTGAATATAGACCTCACCGACCTCCCGGATGACTACTAGAGGATCCTCGCTTCCATGGCACAGGCCGATGACGAAGAGAAAGGTCAAAGGCCTGATTTGGAGGATGAGCATCCGGAGGAGTACGTCCCGGAGGAACCAACGACCGACCAAGTGGTCGGCGACCAACCTGGAGATACTGAGGTCACACCTTCAGGGCCTGGGAATGAAAGCCAGTGATGGCTTCTGCTTCTACTTTTTATAACTGTTCATGTTCACAAATTTGTACTTGCTTTTTTAATTTACAATAAATAAAGAGATTATTTCCTTAATCATTCGTGAGTACTTATAATTTTTCGTACCTCACAAACATTACACATGTGGACACAAGGTCGTTTTTCCAACTATTTGCAATAGTATTTGTACAAATGATATATATACGAACAGAAAAACACACATGCTAGAAACAATATTACATAAGAGCTTATCTCATTTACAAGGCTTAAAAGAGTAAGTCTTTACAAGAAATTTAGAAAATGAGTTCAGAATTACTGATAATAGGGGCAAAGATGTTCAGCATTCCAAGTTCGCGGTACTTCAGAACCATTGAGCCTTTTAAGGTGATAAGTCCTTGGTCATATCACCTTAGCGATGCGGCACCAATACTCCCTTACTTGGTTCTCTTGTACTAAGAAGGACTTCTTTCAGAACAAGGTCGTCGACCTAAAAGTCTCTTCTCCTAACCTTAAAGTCGAATAACCTTTTTTGTGCGCTGTTGGTAGGTTGCTATCCTCAGCTGAGCCTTTCTGCAATGTTCTTCAACTAAATCCAGACTTGCGCCCATAAGCGCTTCATTGTCTGTTTCATTGAACATGTCTCTCTGAAGTGAACCAGTCCCTACTTCCACTGAGATCATTGTCTCGCAGCCATATGCTAGTGAGAAAGGTGTTTCTAAAGTAGAGGTTCTCAGAGTCATCCTGTATGCCCATAGGACTTCTGGGAGGTCGTCGGCCCAATTACTCTTGGTAGCGCCAAGTTTGGCTTTCAAAGTATGCTTGATGGTCTTGTTGACAGCTTCAACTTGGCCATTTACTTACGGTCTTGCGATGGAGGTGAACTTTTTATGGATCCCCAGCTCATCGCAAAACTGTTTGAATTCCTCGTTATCGAACTACTTCCCATTATCAAAGATGAGGGTATGAGGAATTCCGTAGCGGCACACAATGTTTTTAAAGACGAAGTCATTGAGCTTTTTGGTAGAGATCACGGCCAAGGGTTCGGCCTCGGCCTGCTTGGTGAAGTAATCCACCGCGACCACCGCATACTTAACCCTTTCCCTTCCAACTAGCATGGGTCCAATAAGATCGATTCCCCACATGGAGAATCGCTAGGGGCTGGTCATAGTTATCAGCTGGTGGGAAGGAGCTCGCGGTATGTTCGCAGACCGCTAGCACTTGTCACATTTTTTCACAAAATTGAAAGTATCCTCTTGGAGTAGGGGTCAGTAATACCCTTGACGAACAAATTTTGTTTGTGAAGGATTGTGTGACAGTGTGATTACCGCAGATCCCTTCATGTATCTCCCTCATAATATAGTCTGCTTCCTTATCGGTTACACATCGGAGGAGAGGAGCGATAAACCCTCACTTGTACAATTGATCTCCTATAAGTGTGTAACGAGCAGCTCTAGTTCGCATGGTTCTTGCCTCGATCTTGTCATTAGGCAAGGTTCCATCTCAGAGATACTGAATAATTGGGGTCATCCGAGAAACTGACTCCGTCATATTCATGGCCTGTTCAGACGAGCTGATACTAGGAATCTCTATGAACTGAACAGGAATACTTTCTAGCGCATCTGAGTCTAGCAACGAAGCTATCTTTGCCAAGGCATCCGCTATAGAATTATTGTCTCTGGGGATCTGCGTGATCGTGAAGTACTTGAATGGATCGAGCGCGACCTTAGCTTTCTTCAGATAACTGATCATGCTTTCTTCCTTGGCCTGATATTCTCCCAAGATCTGGTTAACAACCAGAATGGAGTCGCTATGAATGCTGATCGTGGTTGATCCCATCTCTTTTGCCAACCGTAGACTAGAGAGCAGAGCTTCATACTTAGTCTTGTTGTTGGTCACTTTGAACCCAAATCGAAGAATGTCGTGGATGCGAGTCCCTTCGGGACTAAGGAGGAGAAGGTCTGCCCCAACCCTTTTCCTATTCGAGGATTCATCGACATAGAGGCTCCAGGTCGATAGATTCTGAATGGTTTCCTAAGTGACTTCGCTGGCTTGTTGCTCGAATTCCTTAACCAGTTGATATGAGGATTCCGAAATAAAATCAGCAACAACCAGCCCTTTAATAGTTGCTTTCGGTCTATACTGCAGATCAAACTGACTTAGTTCCATAGCCAATTTGAGCAATTTACCCGAAGCCTTTGATTTCTAGAGGACTTGCTTGAGCGGGTAGTTGGTCAATACATGGATTGTGTAGGTGTGGAAATAAGATCGTAACTTCCTGGAGGCGATCAACAGGGCATAGGCTAATCGCTCTTATTCTGGATACAGTATTTTGGCATCCAACAGACGTCTGCTTGCGTAATATACTAGCCATTAGACCTTGTCTTCTTCCTGGATTAAAGTTGCACTGACTGCATATTGAGAGATGGATAGATACAGAAGAAGAATTTCCTAAGGAAAAGGCTTGGACAGAAAATGTGGCTTTCCGAGGTGTTCTTTAATGCTTTGGAAAGCCTGTTCGCACTCAGGAGTCCATTCAAACTTTTTGTTGGCCCTAAGTATATTAAAGAATGGCAAGCAGCGATCTGTTGCCTTTGATATGAAGCTACTGAGTGCCACTATTCACCCATTGAGACTCTGAACTTGTTTTCGGTTGGTCAAACTTTTCATATCAAGGAGAGCTTGGATCTTTTCGAGGTTGATTTCTATTCCCCTCTGGTTAACTATATACCCCAAGAATCTTCCCGAGGATACTCCAAATGAACACTTGAGAGGATTGAGCTTCATTCTGTACCTTCGGAGTGTATCGAACATCTCAGTGAGATGCACTATGTGATCTGAAGCAACATGCGATTTGACCAGTATGTCATCAACATAAACTTCCATTGATTTTTCTATCCGCTCGAAAAACATTCGGTTAACCAGTCGTTGGTAAGTCACCCTAGCGTTCTTTAGGCCGAAAGGCATAACCTTGTAGCAATACAACCCTCAATTTGTAACAAATGAGGTATGCTCTTCGTCTGACGTGTACATCAGAATCTAATTATATCCTGAGTAGGCGTCCATAAAACTCAGCAGCTCGTGCTTGGAGGCGGCATCAACGAGCTGGTCGATTCTCGATAAGGGAAAGCTATCCTTCGGACAGGCTTTGTTGAGGTCGGTAAAGTCAACGCAGGTCCGTCATTTTTCGTTAGGCTTCTTTACCAGGACCAGGTTAGCAACCCAACTCAGGTAGAGTACTTCCTGGATGGATCCGTTTAGGAGGAGATTATCTACCTCAATTTTCAAGGCAGCATATCGCTTCAGGTCTATCGCTCGTCTCCTCTAGCGGACCGGCCTGACCTCACTATCGATATTCAGGGCATGATATGTGATATTTGGGTTGATCCTAACCATGTCGGCATGAGTCCATGTGAACACATTGATATTTTCCCTGAAGAAGCTGGTTAAGTTGCTGGCGAGCTGGGGGTTGAGATTACTTCCAATTCTCAACACTCAGCTCGGTTCGGCTCGGCTCGGCTCGGCTTGGCTTAGCTCGGCTCAGCTCAGCTCAACTCGCTTTGATCAATCGATACTTCAGATAGGTCCTCAACCAGCCCACTGCAAGGGCATTCCTGGATACGAGGATCCATGTTATCCTCAGCTGGGCAGGTTGTGGCTCGATCCTGCTAATCGCCATTGCCTGTTCAGGGATGCCGATTGGAGTACCTTTTCCCTTGCACGCCATCTACACTGCCCTTACATAGCAGTCGTTAGATATGTGTTGAGATCCACTTACTTTTCCTATCCCCGTTGGGGTAGGGAACTTCATCTTTAGATGGTAGATTGAGGTGACTACTTTGAAGTTTCTTAGTAGAACTCGTCCCAGGATGTCATTGAAAGCGGATAGACAGTTTACTATTAGGAACTCAGTCATTTTGGTCATTTCGTCGGTATCACCCAACATGATCGAGAGCGAGATCGTTCCCTTGGGGATCAGGTGATCCCCGGTGAAACCTTACAGAGGGATGGATGTAGGCTTTAAATCGGTCTCATCTAGTTTCATCCTTTCAAAAGCTCATTGGAACAAGATGTTAACGGCACTTCCATTGTCCACAAACATTCTGTGGACTTCACACCGCCTTATTTCAAGCGTGCTGACAAGAGCATCGTCGTGGGGATGATGCAATTGTTCTGCGTCTTTCTCAGAAAAGGTGATTTCCTCTTCTTTGCGAACCTTTGCTGGCCGCGCTGTCGTGCTCATCACACTAATGGGGTCATGACGGGCTATGCAAGCATACCTTTCATGGGCACCTTGCGAATTTCCTACGAGGTGTGGTCCCCCAAAGATGATCCCTAGACTGTAGAGACCGTTGCGACGACGAAGCTTCTTTCCCGGTTCCTCTAGATTTTTCTCCTCGAACGGGAGTAGAGTCATCGACATACTCTTTGAAGTGCCCTTGCTTAATGAAGTCCTCAATTGCTTGCTTGATGGCCCGACACTCATTGGTGTGGTGCCCATTATCCCCGATGGAAGCGACAATATTTTTTATTGTTTCTAGCTGAAGAGGGATTTTTTATGGGCTCGGGCTCTCCGAAGCAAACCGGCCTCCTCTGACTTATCCAGAATAGTTTTCAATACGGAGGTACTTTTCCATAAGGTTATAAAAGCGGGTGAGGGAAACATCGTTTTCAGACTGCAGCTCCTTCCACAAGTCTGTCTGTGGGTGAACTCTCACGATAATGAGAGTTCGAACGGACTCTTCGGGAGTGTGAGCTACTTTGTGGGGCTCCTTGTGGAACCTGTCAATATAAGATTGAGGGGCTCATCCCTCTCTTGCCTTGTGTTGCTTAGGTAGCTTAGAGGCATTGAGAACTTCCTGTTTGCCTGGAAATGTCTCAAAAATGTCAAGCTCATTTGAGGTCACGAGCTGATTGATCCTACTAGGAACGACCTGAACCATCGCTTGGCATGGGAGGTAAGGGTTACCGCCAAGCAACGACATTTTGCCAAGTTAAAGACTTGGTGGAGGTCCATGAGCTCGTACAAATGATCTTGCGGATTGGAATTCCCATCAAATGCTCGCATATCGGGCATTCTGAATCTTGATAGGAGGGGAGCAGCTAACAATGCCGAAGAAAAAGGAGACGCCTCTATGACTTGCCCTTGCTCATTTCGCTGAGCCTTAAGCTGATCCAGAGCTCGCTGTAGCTTCTCAATTTGAGGCAGCTGAGCTATTTGGGAATCACTTTCCGCGACGTGGGTTCGACTCTCATGGTTGCAGTTGAGGAAAAACCGCAAGTCGGATTCCTCCTCGCCTCGGTCGGTAGTTCTAGTCAATCTTGACACACGCTGGCTAGAGCAGTGTGATGGCATTGAGTGGTTCGGGGAACCTTCCCGACCTTTGTGGTAGTACGAACTGACCCGCGGGCGTTGGAAATCCCCCGCACGATGACGATCAAAGTCGTCATTTTGGCGATAATGGGAATCTCCCCGCCTTGCACTTTTGTGGGAGTGCTCGTGTGACGTGGCACGAGACAGCTCAGGCCACGACATGTCACCGAGTCGCAATGCCAGTGGTATTCTACCTAGGGCACGATCGGTGTTCATTGGTCACTCAGAACCTTTGGGTCCGCTGTGCGCCACTTGCTTTCCCTTTCTTTGACGCACTGCAGTGCACGCGGTATAGGCTTTTGCCCTTTTTCGCGCGACTTGCAGGCGTTTTCAGTAGTAGCACCGCCTCATTTGATTTGAGTGGTACAACCCGATCCAATCGGTCTAACCTTTGGCTGATTGTTTGGAGAGTATTGTTGAACCTCTCCAGGTAACTCATGAAGGTTGGATCAAGCCATGAGCTTGAAGGGATATCCTCCATGATATTTTGCTGGGTTGGGGGCACATCAGGAGAAGTGTCCTCCTATGCTCCAGAGTGAAATTAGCCAATCTCGCAAATGAGGTAGAAATCCTCTATTTATAGTGGAATGAATCAAGGTAATGATTACTAAATCTGCGAGTGGGGTGGATGCCGTGCAAATCCTTCTCTGCGTCCCATTGCTCACCTGCCGGAGTGATTTTCTCAACTTGTGCAGGGATTGGACACGTGGACCATTTCCAACCATTCGCCAACCTGGCGTTCACCCACTGCACTGGCAGGAGCATGCCACTCACATCATCACGCGACGTGGCCGCATCTGAGCGGTCGTGGAACCTTCTTAAGTTATGACCACCCCATGCTAACAAGACTTTGCGTCAGCCCTATTTTTTCAAGCATAACACATATAATAACCAAAAAAAATAATTTGAAATATCCTTTTCCAAAACTTCTCATTCTAAAATCAGGATTTCTATCACATTAATTATAATGAAAACCAAATACACTCAGATTATTAACAAGTTCATCAAGACAAAAAAATAAAATAAAATAAAATATGATGGTGATTGTGTGGTGGCTGAAAATTAAAATAAAAAAATGGCCGGAAGTGGGCTGATTTAGGGCTGCCAAGTGCCAACACAACCACTCTAGGCCGGTGGCTAGGCTTCGGCGCTGCCACCAGCAAGCCGCCGGTTTATCATGCCAATTACATAATTTCATAATTAACATGTAAAATTAACTCATTTTATTGACGTGGTGAAACATTACATGCATTTAACTTTATGTTTTCTAAAATAATTTGAACATGATAATGATCAATTTAAAAGAGAATATAAATTGGATGCGTTAATATTTTGATGAATGCATCTAACATCTTCTTATTTCCAATCCATTTATAAGATGATTTCCCCGACAGAATTACTTCAGATCACGACTGCGCAAGTAACTCAAATTATGGCAAGCAAAAAACTTTAGAGCAAATAAACTAAACTAAACAGGAAGATTTTAGAATAATCAAGCTCAGTGATAAGACAATTGGCTTCAAATTACATAAGGAGAAAGAATAATAAATAAAGTATGTTTTATAGTTTAGATTAACTACAAAACCTTCATTTCTTACTTTACATGGACATTAATGACCATACAAAAAGCAATATCTAAAACACAAACTTGCAAGCATCTTCATCTATCGAATACTGATAAAATGACAGACTTCTGAGAGTAACAAAAGTTGAACAGTCTCAAAACTATAACTATAATACAGAATTACGTATACACATAAGCTAATTTATATGCATGACGGTGTAGTAACGTTTCACCCCTTCTCCTCCCGTCAAGCAATGAATGACCAAGTTAAACCTCCAGAAATATATATATATATATATATATAAAGGATACTCCTGGCTTTAGGGTTTGTTTACGCTTCATGATAATTTGCAAATGATGGTTTTTATGAGGGAGAGATTAGAGGTTCGTGTTGTGTTCCTTCTTCTAATGCATTCGCAACATTCTTTGATGGCTTGGAGTTTCTGTAGATTGCGTAGAGTACTAGCTGAGCTGTTCCCAGTACAAACCCTGCCCCNTATATATATATAAAGGATACTCCTGGCTTTAGGGTTTATTTACACTTCATGATAATTTGCAAATGATGGTTTTTATGAGGGAGAGATTAGAGGTTCGCGTTGTGTTCCTTCTTCTAATGCATTCGCAACATTCTTTGATGGCTTGGAGTTTCTGTAGATTGCGTAGAGTACTAGCTGAGCTGTTCCCAGTACAAACCCTGCGCCACTTGGTACCTGCATCATATTATATAATTAACCACACATTAATAAATAGGACTAATATTTAATTTCAGCTATTTAATTCCTAAGGAAATCTATCCGCTACATGAACTATGATTTGATAATTAAGCCTGAGGAAGGTAAAAACCAATCATATTCATATGTTGATGGAGGGAGCCCAATAATTGTCCTGGAATTCAAAAACGTGCGGGTGAGAAAAGAAGAGGACAACACAAATTATAATTGGATGGACCCTGGAACGTGTGATAAGAGAGACTGTGGATCCCTTTTTGTAAACTGCAGCAGTTCAAGCAGATTATAGATTTCGGTTCTCAGATATCAACACTTTCTGCATTTCTCCCGAACAAACTGCAAGTGGATCAAATCGTTGAACAAGTTGACAAGTTGCGGTTGATATTGTTATGCAAGTTGACAAGTTGTTATTCATTTGTTATGCAAGTTGATAAGTTGTTATCCATTTTTTCTTTTCTTTTTTAAATTTTAATTAAAAGAACGTACAATTAAAAAAAAGAAAAAGTCTTAAAATTTGGTATAAGTCTTAATCCGAATACTATAACACCTAAACTTGATCCAAAGGTCTATCATTTCAATCCCATAAATGTTTATCAATCCTAGTCAGTTCAACGGATAATCCTTTTTTATCGGATAAGGATAACAACAGTTAATGGAGTTGAATACGTGGAAGAAGTAAGAACCCATCTTTGAACCACATCTTAAATTTTGTTTTATAAATAAGCAAGTCCATTTTCTTGTCACCAAATAAAATCTAACTCGCTGTTTGTTTAATTTTTCGAACCCTATTCTATTATGTTATCTGATCTAAAAAAAAAATGAAAAAAGTGAATATTTACTATTAAATTCAAAATCTAATCATATTCTATTCAACTCAAAACATTTAACAATTACCTTTCTTAATAAAAGTTTATAAATTAACAAAAACACTCATACCCACCCAATTGATTGCTAACTGCCAATTGTCGCTGCCAAACGGTAGCCAAAAATTGCCAGAATGATGCACAAATGATTAGATCTAGTCGGTCATGTACCGATCTAGCTATTGACGACAACCATATATTGGTTGTCGTTGATGGCCAGATTTCTTACTATAATTTGGTCGTTAACGATGACCAAGACCTGGATGTTATCAACGACCAGACCTTTGACGTAGATTTGGACGTCGTCAACGGCCAAATCTTTAGTTGTAGATCTGGACGTCGTCAACGACTAGATCTTTAGCTGTAGATCTAGTCGAAAACGGCCAGATTGACGCATCATCAACCAGATCCAGTCAGTCATGCACCATTCCAGCAACTTACGGCCACCGTCCGACGGTGGTGGCCAACTGTCGATAATCAATTGGATGGATGAGGATGTTTTTGTTAATTTATAAATTTTTATTGTCAGAGGGTGTTTAGCTAAATTAACAAATATAATGGATTAAAAATAACCTAAAAAAAATGCACCACATACATTTTGTAGATACCTAATTATCATTAGTAGATCTCTCAGTAAGTAAGTTTCGAACCTAGGTAAAATTCTAACCATCCATTTTGTAGTTATGCAAGTTGACAAGTAGTTATCCATTCTACTTGTATCAACGTAAATAAATCCAATGGTTAAGAGTAAAAACTCTGTATTATAGATTGAGCGGCTGAGATTCCAGAGAACTGGGACAGCACCTGACTTGCTTTCTCTATAAATTGTAGACGTAAAAAGACAGATTGTTATGTGGAAAAACAAAAAAAAAGAGAAATATAATGGTTCAGTACTGATTTTTTTAAAGTTTGTTCGCATTCTCTGTTTTTGAGTCTTTATACTCTGTTTTTGTCTTAGTATTTTCATACTTTTCCTAGGTCCACTCTTGGAATTCTCTTAGCTTCATCACACACTTGTATATGTGAGGATTGTGCTGGGACCATACAATAAAAAGAAAAATCTTAGATATCAGTGGACAAAAATAGAATTGACCTACCCCAAGAAAAATATCACCAAGCAGCAAGGCATAGAAAGCCCAGATCCCACCGTTCAAAAATAGGAAAAATGAGAGGAAAAATGGCATGTATTCCACACTCTTGGTAGTCACCACTGTTTTCTGCAATCACACAAACAGACATATATGCCTCACCAAATCAGTAATAAATGTAAATGAAACTTTTGGCCTGAATGTAAATCAATTTATTGAACGAATTGATAGTTGCTTTAGATTAGAGCTTAGGCCCCCCAAGTGCCCAAGTGATGTATGGCAGCTATTTAGCTGTCCAAAGTAAGTGACAAAATGACCAGTATATTTTAGAATGCCACCATTTTTTACCGTTTCTCAATTATGAAGACACTCTTTGTGCTGTGTGTTTCCTCTAGAGATGCTTAGCTTTATGGGATGTGTTCTTCGTAAACCAAACAGTCACATTCTCTCAATCACTTCATTAATGGCTGCCACGCGCTCCTCTTTAGTCTATCTAATAAGCAAGGAAGTTGGCCTCCAGTTCATTATTTTAATTGGAGGTTTCTTTGGGAGAAAAAAAAAGCAAGTTGACTTATCGGATTTATGAACCACCAATAATGCAAGCTTAAAATACTCCTTAATCTTTATCTATAGGAAAATAAAATAAAACAAAAATCTGAACGAATATCATGAAGCAAAATATAAAGACGATTGAAGTGTATTACCATGGCAGAAAGAGGCGATGCATACATAATAACATTGACGCCTGCACAAATGAAGCCTAAGGCATCAATACGTAACTCTCCTTGGAAAGCTAACCGAGTAAAGAGAATCGCTGTTGCCAAAAAACCCACATCCAGGATCCCAACAAGAGCGGCTGTTTTGCACTGGAATTACCAAAAGATAATTTAGGGAGTAATTTCATGCGAGTTTCTTTCTGATATTGAACTGAAGATAAACATTAATATTATAAGTGCGAACCCTGATCTGTTTTGATGGAGCGTAGATGAGGAATAAAGTAACATAGATAGCTTCAACTAGAATGCCAAAACCATTAATAGTGGCTACAAGATATTCTCCAGGTTTTGTGATGCCATAGTAAGTCCATAGCGAAGCATTCAACAATGTGCAAATATAAGGAAGGCTCTCAAAGTCCTCAGTTGATTTGTGCTTTATTATTTGCCAAAATGTTCTACTGCATCCACAGATCATGCACTTCTATCATCATCAAATTAAACTCCGAATTAACAGATATATATAGATCATATAACAGAAGCTTAATTAAAATTTAAGAGCTTACGCTGGAGAAAGTAACACCAGCACTGCAATAACATTACCTGCAACATATATGACCATGCATATTTTCTCAGCATACATATATATACAGAAAATCGTACAGAGATAGAAATTGCTTATGCTCACCTAAGACTCCAATATAAAAGCTTAAGTCTTCCATATTTAGGAAAAACTAAAGCAGAAGATACTTATTTTATCTGGAGATTGGATGTTGAAATATCTTGTAAGAGGGAAGAGGAAAGAGGAAAGAGAGGTAATAAAGTTTGTTTTGGTTGGAGTGTTTCTTGTATTTGGTCATCCGAATTGTTAAATAAATTAAGTCTCTGTCTAAATCTCTACAATATCAAACTAAATCTTTTTAATACGTTTATTTAATTATACCACCTCATCATCTATCATATTATATTAAAGACAAAGTTTAGACATTTAATTTACACAACTAAATTTTATTTTAATGTTTTACCATATAATTATACATGAAAGAACATTATCTTAAACCAACTCCTCGATGGTCAAGTGATTAAATAAAGGCTCTCAAATATAATACTGAAGAGATCCTATATTCAATTCCCCTTTATCCCTATAGGGATGGTTGTAAGAATGTTTCGTTTTATATTTGTTTACATGTAAAATTTTTGCATAGGTAAATTTTTTCTGCAGCACGATGCCCTGTCATACTCCTAGCTTATTGGCCACAGAAACTTGTAATTAAATGGTATTAAATTCCATTCTAGCATGAATAATATCTATCTAAAATAGAGGGGTACATAGAGCGATTTCATCAGTTGGTTAGTGGCTGGTGAAACACCATCATTACCATCTCCAATGTTTTCAAAGTCAGCTTTTTTGCAAGTTGAATGTGATTTTTGTTTGGAATCAGCAACAGATAATCATCGCACTTCATACTATTACCACAAAGATGGCCCCATTAATCTCTCTCATAGTTTTAGTCCCCAGCTTTATCATATATGGCATGGGTCCTCTCTAATTTGTGCACAAAAGAGCTCCAATTTTTGCTTATCAGTTGCTCTTTTCTAAGGTTGACAGCAAAAAGGACAATAGTTATGAGAGCTAAAACAAGCAAATGTATTATTACCTTTAAAAATGCCTAAAGAGACTGATTTTTTGAGATGTCAGGCCATTTGCTAAACATCTTTGCAACAATTTATTATCTCAAACATTATTTGGCTCCTCCAGAACTATATAATGCATCTCCGGAGTTGGGAAGAGATCATGCAAGCAACAAAGATCGAACCAATGCCCACCACGACGAGCTAGTAAGGCTTATAATTTTGATTTGGTTTGTTCCACAGGCGCACTCTGCAAAAGTCAGTGCAAAGTGAACCTAAGACGAGTTATTAAGTAAAGCTATGGAACAAAATTTAAGTACAAGTAAATATTCTCTGGGTCTTAAATCTGGTGGTCCACTTTGTGACATTCAGCATGCACAGCCAGGACCAGGAGATGGAGGAGTCATGGGTCCCCAATTAAATCATTTATTTTCCTAACGGAAACAAATGGATATCATAGTAGCCTTTCAAATGAACTAAAGGTCGAGTGGTTAGCATTGAAAAGGCTTTTCTCGAAGATTAGGCTGGCTTAACAGGGTCCATCAGATGATCCTGGTCCATGACATGATGATGTAAGCATAAACTGACCATTTCATAGCTTCATTAGAGGAGAAGCTAAGGCCACAGGGGCAATACAATAGGAGTCTGTGATCCTCTTAAATTTTTAGTATGAATGACATGAAAACTAAAGGATTTACAGAATACCCACCAGAGGAGCCCCCTTTGATGTTCTTTCAGCCAAGAAGGCACAAGGCTTGAAAAATTCTCCATACAGCTTTGACCATTCCTCCAATTATTTGGATCCTATAGAGTCCGCCCAAAACATGATTCCTCCCCTGATAAAAATATATAACAGCATATTATTAAACCCAGTATTCTAAAGAGTTCAGAAAGGAAACACCTAAATAACAAAAAAAAAAAAAAAAAATACAAACCTGTAAGGTGGAAAGCCCATACCCATAACAGCAGCAACATCAAGGTCAGCAGCTTTAACTGCAATACCTTCGGCAAAAGACTTGACAGGCCTCATTAACCACGGGGAAGAATATCATCTCCACAATGTCCTTCTCTGATAATTTAGAAAACTGTATGCCGAGTTGATCCCATAACATGTGAGTGCAAGATAAATTTATACCCCAAGTAGAGAAATAGAGAGAAGGGATTAGAGAGTTTGACCTTTGGGTCAACGGCAACACTGGAAACACTCCGAGCCTTCTCAATGTATTTCTTTAATTCAGGATCTGGTCTAGCTTTGCCTTTATCATCATACAAGTAGAATCCTTTGCGGGTGGCTTCACCTAAAATAAGTGCATATTAAATGCAGAACACTTAACAAGAAATTCTGCCCAGAAGTAAAACGAATCTTGGTTAGAGGCAAGTTTCTAACTCCATTGGGTTTAACAAAACTCAACCTGCTCTCTTATCCTCTTGCATGATTGGAATAATCATTGATCTATAGGTTCTTTCAGGAAAATTCTCAACAAGTTGCATGCCGGTTGCAATTACTGTTAAGAAAATGAAATTGAATGAACTGATAGCAGATGGAAGAAAAAAGAATACTCTTCATTAAAAAATTAATCAGTACATCAATATACATATATATACACTTTGTAGAATAACCGTCTAACTAACTCTAACTAAAACTTCCAGCTCAGCGTAACTAATTTTGCCAGCTCAGCTTCTCCTCTGTCAACTTGCTTCTTAACAAACTCAACACTCCCCCTCAAGTTGACACTTTGTAGATGTCTTTAATACCAAGCTTGGCCATCAATTTCTCATGCTGTTGTACACCTAAACCTTTAGTCAAAATGTCTGCAATCTGATTTCCGGTTGCAATATACTCTGTGCGTATAACTCCTTGCTGAATTTTTTCCCTTGTAAAATGGCAGTCAATCTCAATGTTTTTTGTCCTTTCATGATACATTGGATTGGTTGCTATTTGTAAATGCAGCTTTGTTATCACAATATAGCATCACAGGCTTCATTCCTTCTACTCCTAATTCATCAATCAAACCAAGTAGCCAAATTATCTCAGATACACATGCTGCCATGCTTCTGTATTCTACTTCAGTAGATGATCTGGCTATGGTACTCTGTTTTTTTGACTTCCATGATATAAGAGACTCTCCAAGCTTGACACAATACCCACTTACTGATTTTCTACTCATTTGATAAGCTCCCCAATCAGAATCGCAATATGCAATAAGTTTCATTTCACTACTTGAGGGCTTTAACAAACCAAGACCAGGACTTTGTTTAATATACCTGACAACTCTTAATGCTGCTTCTAAGTGAGACTCCTTAGGTGCATGCATGTATTGACTAAGTGTTTGAACTGAAAAAGCTATGTCAGGCCTTGTCATGGTCAAATAAAGCAATCTACCAATCAACCTCTTATAAATGGATGAAACTTCCAACAGCTAATCCTCTGATGCAACGTTAAACTGTTGATCATATTCAAATGAAGTGAGTTTTGAATTCTGTTCGAGTGGAATCTTAGCAGGCTTGGCATCTGCCATTCCAGCTTATGATATGAGCTCCAATGCATACTTCCTCTGACTCATAATCAACCCTTCCTTTGATCTAGCAATCTCAATGCCAAGGAAGTACTTCAACTCACCAAGATCTTTTATCTTGAAGCTCCTTTGTAGAACATTTTTCAAGTCTAATAGCATTTTCTGATCATTCCCAGTGATTAGAAGATCATCTACATAGACCAATAGAATCACTATCTTACTGCCATTCCTTTTAGTAAATAGGGAATAATCATGTTTGCTCTGCTATTATCCATGCTTGATTAGTGCTTCTGTCAGCTTGATATTCCATTGTCGACTAGCCTGCTTCAATCCATATAAGGATTTAAGCAATCTACAGACCAATGGCTCCCCCTGATTGCGAAAACCCTTAGGCAATTCCATGTAAACTTCTTCGAAGAGATCCCCTTGTAAAAAAGCATTATACACATCCATTTGCATAAGTGGCCAACCATGAATAGATGCTAAAGCCAAGACACTCCTTACTGTCACCATTTTAGCAACTGGACTGAAGGTTTCAGTATAATCAATCATTTCCTGTTGTTTGTATCCTTTGGCTACAAGTCATGCCTTGTACCTCTCAAGGCTTCCATCTGAATGATATTTGGCTTTAAATACCCATTTTCAGCCTATGACAGATTTGCCTGGTGGAAGAGGAACCAAGGTCCATGTCTCGTTAGCCTCTAAGGCATCTATCTCTGCCTGCATTGCAGCTACCCAATTGGGATCCTTGACAACCTCTTCATAAGTAGTGGGCTCATGTATTTGAGAGATAGCTGTGAGAAAACAGTGATATGAAGGTTTAAGATGCTTGTAAGAAGCATAGTTGGTGATTGCATAATGAGCAGCAGGAGAGATATAATCAGTGAGCCAAATAGGGGGTTTAACAGTCCTAGAGGATCCTCTAAAGACTGGAGGTGATATAGGAGATGATGATGTATGAGAAAAACCAATGAGAGGTGCAGACTCAGATGGATCAGGTGGCATAGGTGAATTATCAGGTGAAGAAGTCTAGTGTGGTGCATCAACTGGTGAAAATTGGTAAGATAACTCAGTGTCCTCAGAATGTGTAGGTAAAAATGAAGGATAAGGATGAAAATCAGCTGAAGAAGATTGAGAAAGAAATGGGAAAACATGCTCAACAAACTTCACATCTCTACTTATAAAGAACATGTGAGTCTTCAAATTCAGTAGCCTATATCCTTTTTGAGTTGCTGAGTACCCCATGAAAATTGATGGAATGGCTTTCTGTGCAAATTTGTCTGTTGATGTGAAATGAGTTGCATAACTAAGGCAACCAAACACTCGAAGATGAGTAATTAGTGGTGGAATTCCATGTAGCATTTCATAAGGAGATTTGTTGTTTAAAACAAGAGATGATATCCTGTTTACTAAGTAACATGCAGTGAGAATGCAGTCACCCCAGTAATGAAGTAGAATTCCAGCTTGGATCTTCAAAGATCTAGCTATGTCCAACAGATGTCTGTGCTTGCGTTCTACCACTCCATTCTGTTGGGGTGTGTAGGTGCAAGATCTTTGATGAATAATGCCCAAGGATGTAAACAACTCAGCACAAGCAGTATTAAAAAATTCTCCCCTATTGTCTGATCGAATGACTTTGATAGAAGCAGAAAAATGATTCTGAACCAGCAAGCAAAATTTTCGAAGATGGATTATAGTTTCTGACTTGTGTTTCATTAAGAAAACCTAAGTGATCCTTGTATGATCATCTACTATAGTGAGAAAGAACTTATGATGATCAACAGTGGGGTGAGCATAAGGACCCTAAACATCCATATGCATCAAATCAAAAGGATGAGATGCTCTAGTATTACTTGAAGTAAATGGCAATCTGACTTGTTTAGCTAAGGGGCATATTTTGCAATTTAAGACACAATTCATATCACTATGAGTAAGCTTTATTGAAGGGAAATATTTCAACTTGAGAACAGGCACATGGCCAAGTCTTTTATGCCACAATTCAACAGAAGACAAGCAACAATTATTATGTAAAGTAGGGGAATCTTCATGCACTGTGGAAACTTGAGAAACCTTAGTAATAGCAGGGAGAATCCTTGAGAGAGGTTGAGGCACAACTAGTGATGTATGGTGTTTGAAAGGCAGTAAGAAATATAAACCTTCATCTTTTTTACCAATCCCCTTTACCTTCCCACTGAAGAGGTCCTGAAGTATGCAAAAGTCAGGAAAAAAAGAGATGAAACAAGACAAATCTCTTGTCATCTTTGCAACTGAAATCAAATTGAATTTGAAATCAGGAATATAGAGAAAATTGGTGAGTTTCTGGTCAGAAGTGAGATAATGTGACCCAATATGAGAAACTTTAGACACATGACCATTAGGCAATCGAACTGATGTAGAAATATGTGAAGACACTAAATATGATAAGAGATCAATACAAAGGGACATATGATGGCTAGCCCCTGTGTCTAGAATCCAGGATTGCTTTTCACCTAGTGAAGATATAAAACACTTTATACCTACCATGTTCACCATTCCATCTGATGTAGAAGTAGTTGAGTCTTTGTTCAAGAGTTTGAGGATCTCTGCATACTGTTCCTTAGAGAACAATGGAGCTGCAGCAGGTCCTGAATTGTTAGGCTCAGCATGATCAGTAGATGGAGCTGAAACATGATTGACTGAAGATTGAGTTCCTGCGAATTTTTTTTTAGTAAACTTAAAGTCAGGAGGATAGCCGATAAGCCTATAACAATTTTCCTTCTTATGACCTCTCACATTGCAGTGCTCACAAGTAACATTCCAATTTTTTTTTTCCTTTGGACTGCTGCTGTGATGATGATGATGAGTATAAGATAGTAGATTCTAGGGAAGACTCTGATGCAGTAGATCCTATTATGCTCTTTTGACTCTCTTCTGTCACAAGCATGGAATAAGTTTAGTTGACACTAGGCAATGGATTCATCATCAAGATTTGTCCTCTTGCTTGCACATATGTCTCATTCAGTCCCATGAGGAACTGTAGAAGTTTTTGATTCTGCATATGTTCCACGTAAGGCTTTGACATCTCACATTCACATGTAGGTAGTTGTATGATAGATCCATATTCATCCCATAAAAGTTTGAGTTCAGTATAATAAGTGGATATAGTTGAAGTTCCTTGTGTTAAAGTAACAATGTCTTGGTGCAATTGAAAGATCCTTGAACCATTGATTTTGTCAAATCTCTCCTTTAAATCCTGCCATACCAGGTGCGAATTTGAAGCATAGACTATACCACTTAGCAATTCTTTACTCACAGAGTTCATAATCCAAGAGAGCACAATGGCATTGCATCTGTCCCATTGTTCTTGCTAGTTAAGTAAAATTGTGTCTCTTTTACAAGTTCCATCAATAAAACCTATCTTGTTCTTAACAAGTAAAGCGATTTTCATTGATCGACTCCATAGTGAGTAATTCTCTATTCCAATGAGTTGAAAGGAAACTAAGATAGAACCTGGAGTATCCGAGGAGTGCAAGTACAAGGGATGACTGAAGTCCACCGTCGATGAACTTTGATTACTTTGAGATCCAGTTCCAATTGAGATGTTGTCATTTCCTTCAGTTGCCATTAATCTTTTATAAAAATCAAATGAAGCTATTACTCAATAGTTTAAGAGAAGAGAAAACAAATGAAAGAATTGAAGAACCATAAATGAAATTCAATAGCAGATCAGAACCAAATCTAGTGAGAAATTTTGACGATTTAATTGAGAATTTCATGCCTTAGATCATGGCTTTGATAGCATGTTAAGAAAATGAAATTGAATGAACTGATAGCAGATGGAAGAAAAAAGAATACTCTTCATTAAAAAATTATTCAGTACATCAATATACATATATATACACTTTGTAGAATAACCGTCTAAGTAACTCTAACTAAAACTTCCAGCTTAGCGTAACAAATTTTGCTAGCTTAGCTTCTCCTCTGTCAACTTGTTTCTTAACAAACTCAATAATTACCACTCCAAAACCAACAAGGTCAGCCAATCTACATAAACAAATGAAACACATAAAGCCCATTCAATGTGACATCAAACTTCTAAAAAGCAACAGTGAGAACATGGTTACCAAATCATATTTTGCAAATTAATTAGATACCTGAAAGGACCCATTGGCATTCCAAATTTGGTAATTTCTCTATCAATCAGATAAGGATCTGTTCCACATTCAACAAGTCCAGATCCATGCCAGAGAAGAAAATAAATAATCATCAATACACAACCAAGCCAAGCAACCGTTGCCGTCGTCAACCCAGCCGCGAAAGAACTCGCCGTCATTGACCTGCCATCGACGACACCGACTGGCTATTTCTGAGAAGAGATGTTGCTGTCGGTATCCCAAACCAATCTGATCCTACTGTCGATTACTGCACCGATCTGCTGTCATCTTCCGATCAATGCTAGTTGTCCACTGCTAAGAAGAGACGCAAGTGAGTGAAGTTTTGTTAAAAAAAAAAAAAAAATGTGTGGTAAAAATCTATGCAGAAACCCGTTTCTAAATTTTCTAAATTTGGCTAAAACTTCAGCCATGGTAGCTCAGAATGAGAGTCAACATGCACAGACGAAACCCAACAAGCCCAACAACAACAAGAAAAGAAGTTATATTGCTGCTGCTGTGAAAAAGGAAGAATATGTCATACAATCTTCACCATTTGTATCCACTGCTAGAAATGATGGTAAGTCTTTAAATATGTGTACATCTGTTTCTAATAGTATATGGATAATTGATTCCGGTGCTACCGATCATATGACATTTGATTCTAGGCATGTTTCTAACCTTACAACATCCTCACAAAATTTGTTTCAACTGCTAATGGTGAGTCCACCCGGGTCATTGGGGAAGGATCATTAACTCTCAAAAATACTTTACACTTAGATTCTGTGTTAGTTGTTCCATCTCTGAATTATAACTTATTGTCAGTCCCCAAAATAACCAAAGCCTTATCTTGTGTGATGATTTTTTGGCCTAAATTTTGTGAGTTTAAAAGCATTCAAACAAAGCAGACGACTTGTTGTGGTGTTAAAAGGAGGCAGTTGTATTACTTGGATTTAGAGTCACAAAATTCTACCATGTTAAAGCAAGCTTTGACAGTAGATTACTCAAAAAGGGATAAACAGAAATCTGACATCTGGTTATGGCATCGGTGCCTTGGACATGCTTCGTTTGGTTACTTAAAGAAACTTTTTCCAAGTTTGTTTGAAAAAAATGATATTAGCAACTTCCGCTGTGATGTTTGTGAACTATCAAAAAGTCATCGAGTCGCATTCCCAACAACATTCAATAAAAGTCCAAATCCTTTTATGCTTATACATTCAGATGTTTGGGGGCCATCACAAGTTGCAACTTTAGGTGAATCCCGTTGGTTTGTTACTTTTATTGATGACTGTACAATGATGACTTGGGTATGTCTAATGAAATCTAAAAGGGAGGTTAATTTGCTCTTTTAGAGATTTCACAAAATGGTTCGTACGCAGTATAATGCATAGGTTCAGGTCCTTCGAAGTGACAATAGAGGAGAATATCAAAGTTCGGATCTTCAACAGTACTTGGCAACACATGGTATCAGAGCCCATGTTCAATTGAGCTAAGCGCTTGACCAGTGGGTGAGGAGTTAGAACCGACAACTATCTCCAATAACAGGCATGACCCAACATATGGGCTTGATCGTGAGAGGGAGTGTTAGAGTCCCATACTGACTAGGCACGCTTAAGCCTACTGGTTTATAAGAGGGAGTAATCTTCTCATTCAACAAGGCCTTATTGGGTGAGGAGTCAAGCCCACTTCAAATTCTATTAATTCCAAATTTGGTAATTTCCCTACCAATCAAATAAGGATCTGTTCCACATTCAACAAGCAAAAAAATAGCTTGTGTGTAAGGGAAGACCATCATGTTGACAACAAAGCCTGTGCAATTACCAACTACAACTGAAGTCTTCTTTATCTTTTTACCAATATCAAGTAAGTCCACAATCACTTGTGGAGAAGTCTTATTGGTACGAACTATTTCCAAGAGTGGCATGATATGAGCCGGACTGCATCAAAAGCACAAGTCAACTGTTGAGCCAAGATAGAGGTTGAAAAGCAATGACAATTTTACACAAAATACTACCTGAAGAAATGGGCTCCAACAATCCGATCCTGGGACTTGGTGCGCTCATCGATCAAATTCAAGTCAATTGTGGAGGTGTTACTTGCAAGTATGCAATGCGATAGACAATATTTTTCAAGATCAGAAAAAATTTGTTGCCTCAAAGAAACATTTTCAATAACAGCCTGTTTCAAAGCATCAAGAACAAATTGATAAAGTAAACAGTCAAACTTTAGGATGACAAACAAATACTAAAGTAAATCAGCATGCATATTGCAGTACCTCAATGACCATATCAACATCTTTGAAGCTCTAATAGTCCAAAGCACCCTTAAGGAGAAACATGGTCTTATCAAACTTTTCCTTAGTCATTTTTCCTTTTTTGATACGGTTTTGTAGATTGGCTGGAAAAATAAATACAAAAAAAAAAAAAATGTGAATTACCTTATATAACAATAATGTACAAGTTAAAGCATGGCCTTGTTCCCACCTCTGACTTTATTGATCCTAACCTCCAAGAACTTCTCATTTACTTCTTTCAAAACCACAAGATAATCACTAAGAATCAATGCAGTTGCTATTCCAGAGCCCATTAATCCTCCACCAAGAATTGCAACCTTATTCAGTCATCGTGGCATCAAACCAAGATCAGTTACCCCAGGAACCTGTCAGTTGGTAAGAGCCATGTGATGTAGAAGTTAGAAGATTAAGGCATCAATAGTCAGTATTAATGTATTATGAACATTGAAATAAGATTGCAATTGATAGTAACAACGACAACTCTTACGCTAGTACACATGGTTGACCAATTTAACTAATAATCACCGCTGTTGAAGCTTTTGAAGATTGCAAATGTAAAATAATTCCAGCATCAAAAGTCATCCATAATCACTTTGAAGTCATGACTTTCAAGTTCATTTCGAATCATATAACACAAAATGCCGATCAATATATCTAAATGTAAGCCAGTCAGTTTTTTATCCATCATGGTTGAGTTTGAAGTTAGGCATGCCGATGAACTATGAAAATAGTAAGCACAATGAATATCAGCACTAATTCAGAATTTTCCAAGATCTATTCAAGAATATTTGGAGGATTATGACGCAGCGAGTTAGAGTGATAAAACAAGGCTAGCACTCGGTTACACCTTTAAAACTAATAACAAGTCTCAATCACGAAACTTAAGCCTTAAAATCTGAGGTAAATCTGAATAACTCAATGAATAACATCCAAAACAAAAAATAAGTTTATATAGGGTGACAACCAACCCTAATAAGACTCCTAATAACAAAAGGAAACAAAAGTTAAATTAATTAAAATTAGAAAACCTGAAATAAAATAGGAAAAAACACGCAAATAACTAAAGCAGCCCCAAAATACGCCAAAATGGTGGATTTTGACCTTAAAAATGACCTCCAATTGGTTAAACCAATTTTTCACATCGACGGGCTCAAAATAAGCTTCCAACGGTATTTTACGGGTCCCGTAATTCTTCCCAGATAAAAAGTTATAGTCGTTTGAATGAGACATGCTCATTTAAGACCTTTAGGCTTTACGTATGGACTTTTGACGTTCAGCCCGCTTCATGAATTCATCCGCTAGACATTCTACATCAGTTCAACACTAATATTTAATTTGTCTACACCCTACAACTTCCATATTTACCTCCATTCTTGAGGAACCTAAGTGTTATTAAGAAAATGAATACCTAAATTAATTTAATGAATTTATCATGATTGAGCGACCCAATATTGAGTGGTTTTTCAAATCATATTAACCTACATCAAGACCAATCTGACCAACTATATTATGTTAATTATCAGAATAAGAGTCAAAATACAAATGTTAAATCCTCCAACAGAACACAACTTTATTGCTGGAACTTATAATAACATATACAGATGAACAAAAAACAATTCTGGCAGTAAAATTTCATTCAAACCTTTGAGGTTGCACGTTGAGCAAAGAAGATATGAACCAAACTTTTGTTGGTGTCAAATTTTGCAAGTAAGTCAAAAACTTTAACTTCCTACCAAAATAAATCTATTGTCACAAAATCGCATGCTAATAGCAACGGAAAGGAAGCAGAAAAAATTTAGAGTGGATTAGGACCTTCAAGAGTCCAACCCGAGGACCAGAAATCACACCCTCTTCAACAGCATTAATGCACACTATTGGATGTTCGAGATTCGGAGCCTGCTTCCTGGCCTGAGTCCTTGCAAACTTGAATATTTTCCTTGCCTTCCCGAGGGGCTCTAACTTATTAGTCCTGTAAAGAGTAGAAACCCATGGTTTTCTATGGTCGAAGATATCCAGGGCCCATTGACGTGCAGTGCTTATCAATTGATCAGCTGCAACAATGACATCTACGAGACCAAAATCATAAGCTTCATCCCCTTTAACCAGTTTCGAAGTCTATTTGGGTGCAGGAAAGATAAAAAGATGTTAATTGAAAAGCATAGAGCAACTACATCAAAGCACACCAAACTTACATTCTACCAAGATAAAGAACTGGCAACACATACCAACATCATTTCAAGGAACTTCGTAATACCAACAAGGCATGGAAGTCGCTATGTTCTTGAGACAATTCAGGGGCTTTTGAGTGATAATGTAAAGGAACCCATTGATTGCTAAACAACATTAATTAACATGTCAATTTTAATATGCTGTCAGCTATAAGAACTTTAAACTTTGGTTCAACTCTGATTACAGTAACATAATTCTTGCATTCAAATTAAATAAACATACCTCCAAATCCAGGAATAATTCCTAGTGAAAGTTGAGGAAGGCCTAACCGTGCACTAGGGGTAGATATCTGTGCGCGGCTGACCTAACAAACCAGAATCATAAGATCATCAGATAGACTTATGAACAACAACTTCAATCCCAAAAGACCTGGGACTCACCATTGCAACCTCTAATCCTCCACCCAAGGCAAATCTCTCAATGGAAGCAACTGAAGGTTTTCTTGTAGATGGAAAACAAAGCATCGGTTAAATAGTCGACATAGGGAAGTACAATTTAGCAGAGAATTAACAAAAGTAAAAAAACTAAGTACATACCCTCTACAGTGTCAGTTAGAACATCTATTGACATAGCTTCAACCGACATCTCCTCCGCGAAGACATACAGAAACGTCATTAAAGGAGCTCAACTGATGTATAAACCAGAAGAAAGAGACATGCGAAACGGAAAACATACGAATTCCTCCTGGAGCTCCGGGAAAACTTGAAATGTCAAAGCCACCACAAAACTTACCCTTGGCTCCTACTCCAATGACATTAGATGTTAGCTTCGTATCACATTCATCTACAATGATACACAAACACTGGATGCCAGTTTTATTATAACCTATATTATCTCCACCCATCCACTCACTTACCCTTAACAACAATTGCCTTCACATCATTTGTGCGTAAGGCTTGGTCATAATTCTCTTTTAGGCTCCTTATAACTAGGCAGCAGAGAGAGATAACTTAGATATTTTTCCCACATTTATAAGGAATACAATTTTCATGCTAATCAATCCCCTAGATTACATTAGAAGCACTTCAAATAGTAAACTAAAGTTCACAATTCCAACCTACGACCAAACAATTTAATAATTCAACCAAAAAAAAAAAAATCCCCAGAACACATGCTTCTGTCGATTTAAGTTTTCAAAGGAAAGTTAGTACACCATAATCAAGCTGACTTCTACTGATCTCTATGTAATGCCCACAAATTTATTAACTAGAGTCTAATATTAAATTCACATTGGACCCTCTTTGTTAGTGTATACCCTAGGAACCAATCGTGTTGTCGGTTTCAAGACATTATATCTTGTAAATATATTATGAATAAAAGAAAGTGTTCTTATTTCACATGTTGATTTTCTACTTCATTTATATTATATTATATTTAATATTGCATGTGAAATGTCCGGATGACACCGATCTTCAGAAGATCAAATCATCAAAGAATTCCCTACGCAAGTAATGTTAATTGGGCAATAACATTGCATAGTAGGCATGTTAAATGTCTCCATTGAATATCATGTGATGGTATTAGTGTGGGTGATTATAAGAGGTATGTCACTAAGGCATTAGCATGGATAAACGGTTAGTGAACTATTTATCAAATACGACCGATTACGATGAATCACATGGATATGGTCAATGATGTATCATAGGATCGTGCTAATGTACCACTGATTCTTAGACCTAAGACTAGCCATGTCTTGTGTAATAAACCAGTTTGGTCATATGTTATTCATGTGCGAGGACAAGTGATGGTCAAGATGAGATCCGTTAACTCAAAATAGTCCAATCTCGAGTTCCCAGACGAATGTCAATAAACATTGGAAAAGGCAAATCTCTGGCCAGAGTATAATGAATGTAAGATGAAAAGTAGTTTCATGTTGACGAGTTCCATTGTATCGATTGACAATTCAATTAAAGATTAAGTTAAAGGTTTTGACATACCATGAACCATTCTTAATCAGGATTAGATAATGGAGGGATTTGACTACACGGTACGTACGATCAGAATAGGTTCATTGGAGTTTATACTTCATTGTGGTTTAGGGGTTATGGAACATTGATAGACATCTACCATAATTAGTAGGAGTTTCGATTATAAAGAATTATACCGAAACATATCAAAATCAAATATTGGGCCCACGGCTAGATCACAATGAACCAAAATGGTCACATATAAAACCAAGCTCAAGGAGAGAGAGTAATACATATCATTAATCAGATTAATGATGTTCGGACGTAAATGGTTGTATCCGAATTAATGTATTGGTAAGAAATGATTATCCATGAATAGCTAGCACTAACCAAGTGTAATAAGGATTTATTAAATATTATTATTGAATTGGATTCAATGATGGGGGCAAAAGTGCATTGGTTTTATTCTAAAGGGTTAGATATTTAATGGAATTAAAATTTGGTCTAATTATGAATTAACCATAAAACCAAGGACTTGACATAAATGTTTATTCTCAAGTTAATTTTAAATTGTTTGAGGCCTTCCCAAAAAAATTTAAAATTACACTTTGTGCCCATGGTATATAAATTAAGTTTTATCCATTTTGATTAAAAATTGAATCAATTAAAACAAAATCACTCTCTAATTTTCTCTCTCACTCTCTCGGCTCTCTCTTCTTTGACTTGTGTGGATCATATTTTGAGGTTCTTCAAGTTCACTTGAAGAACTAAAATTCCAAGAAAGAAGATTCAAGTGTTAAATAGCAAAGGAGTAGGTAATATTCCATCCTTACCTTGAAACTTTTTGGGCTTATGTGTTATGTGTGTGTTCTACCTTGCGTCCATCATCTTGTTCATCTATGTTACACCATTTCCATGTCCAAAATGCATGACTCCCAACACTCTTTTCTCTACGTTGATGATCCACACTCCAACTAGTCTCAGTTCTACTATTGATACTATTAAACCAAATCATCAGCAACACTACTCTGCTTGACTTTGCAAGAAAAGAAAATGACGTTTAGTTTCAATGGAATTGTCAGAAACTTATTGTTATAAAACTTGCCACATCATTACCAAACTTTTCCATTTCTAAGGCTTTTTGAAGAACAAACTTGTCATATCAGATCATAACAAAAAGAACACATTAAAATATAATGAACCCTTTCCTGGGAATTTTCCTGGTGCGTATTGAACCATAGTAGCACTTACTACTATATAAAGTTTTTATGAATTGTTTGACTTTTATACCTCATCACCCCTACCATCTCACTACCCCTTCACCACAAAAAGCCACCAAAAACCCAAAATTGATGGAGAACTGCTCGAGATATTGAAATGGAAGAATTACAAAACCAAATAAGAGAATTACAAGAACAACTTGCAAGATAAGGAGCCACAGGAGACCAAGATCCAGATGAAGAATCTATTTGGGGAAAACTCTTCATCTCAAGATGAATCACCTAGGTTCCGTCCAAGAGGTCGAGCAAGTGAATTGAGGATTTCAAGTTTCAAAGTAGACATTCCTAGGTTTGAGGGAATTGGTTGCAATTAAATTGAAGAAGTATGCATCTATATGGTGGGAGAATTTGAAATGGTAGCGAGAAAGAGAAGGTCACCAGAAGATAAGATCATGTGAGAAGATGCGTCGAGAACACAAAGGTAAGTTTCTTCCAGCACATTATCGGCAAGACATTTTTCTTCAATTTCATAATTTAAGATAAAAACCAATGTCGGTAGAAACGTATATGATGAAGTTTGAACAACTTCTTCTGAAGTGCGATATCCATGAACTTGAAGAGCAAATTATCACTCGTTATCTGGGAGGTCTTAAAGTGGATATTGTAGATGTTATACAATTACAACTATGTTGGAGTCTGATTGATGTTATCCAACTGGCGATTAAGGTTGAAAGCAGCGTGCACGAAATAACAGTATAAATTTCACTAGATTGCAAGAGACTACAACAAGCCATGGGAAACAAAGCTCAGCACCCCTTTCAAATCCTAAAGTAAACACTTTCAAGCCTCCTTATAAAAATAATAAAGAGGGTGTTCTAGTTGTACACCTAATGTCACTTCAAGAAAATATTTTAAGTGCCAAGGTTTTGGGCATATTTGGGCATATCGCTTCCGATATGCCCAAAACATTTTCTTAATAAGATTGGATATTCGTTTAATAAGATTGGATATTTGTTTAATTGTTTGTTTACCTAGAATCGGCATTCAACATCTATCCATTGCTTGGACTGTTGTGGATATTGCAGTGAAGGTGCGGCTATAGTATTAGAATTGTAAGTGCCAATTGCCTCCTTGATTCATCATCTCATTAACAACCTAATTTTAATTCACTCTAAAAATATTATATAACAAAGCCAAAACCCTAAATACGAAACTAAACAACTTTTAACCTTCCAAAATAAAACTAATTAAAATAAAATAAAAAACCCTTCAAAATCGAGTAACTTTAGTTGAAAGATCTTGGAATCAAAAGATAATAAAATCAATGAAAAAAATTGATGAATTTAGGTGTAAAAGCATAACTTCACTTTGAAGGATCTAGGTCTTATATAAAAGAGTCATTGGAGGCTGTTTCAAGAAGTTGGATATGCTCGGTCGTTATACTTCCATAAAGTTAATTGTATATCAATGTGAAGAAGCTTTTGGGGTTTTTTGTGATTATAAGGATGGTGTGAGAGGACACATGTTTTTATGTTGTATTGAAATGAATGTTTTTGTAGTTATTGGCCTTTCCTTTGCTGAATTGAATGAAATATGTTTTTAACTGATGACCTTCTAACAACTCCAAGAAAATGTTTCAAGTGCCAAGGTTTTGGGCATATCGCTTCCGATATGTCCAAAACATTTTTTTTAAAGTGACATTAGGAGTACGACTAGAACACCCTCTTTATCATTTCTATAAGGAGGCTTGAAAGAGTTTACTTTAGGATTTGACAAGGGTGCTGAGCTTTGTTTCCCATGGCTTGTTATAGTCTTCCGCTGTCTAGTGGAATTTATAGTGTTCTTTCGTGCATGCTGCTTCTCAACCTTAATCGCCAATTGGATAAATTAAATCAGACTCCAAGATGGTTGTAATTGTATGACATCTGCAATCTCCACGTTAAGACTTCGCAGATAACCAGTGATAGTTTGCTCTTCAGGTTCATGGATATCACATTTCAGAAGAAGTTGCTCAAACTCCATTGTATACTCTTCTACTAACATGGTTTTTTTTTCTTAAATTATGAAATTTAAGAAAAAAGTCATGCTGATAATGTGCTAGAAGAAACTTGCATTTGCATTCTCAACGCATCTTCTCCCATGATCTGATCTTCTGATGACCTTCTCTTTCTCGTTGCCGTTTCAAATTCTCCCACCATATAGATGCATATTGCAACCAGCTTTACATGCTTCTCATCAAGAATGTCTTGAAGCTCAAAAATTCTTTCTATAGTGTATAACCAATCAATAAAATCATCTGGTTGAAGTCTTCCCTCAAACTCAAGAATGTCGACTTTGAAACTTTAAATCCCCAATTCATTGGCTCGACCCCCTGGACAGAACGTAGGTGATTCATCTTGAGATGAAGAGTCTTCCCCAAGTGGATTGGTGCCCTCACCTTCAATGTTGAAGCTGTTACCAATTTCTTCATCTGGATCTTTATCTCCTATGGCTCCTGGTCTTGCAAGTTGTTCTTGTAATTCTCTTATTTGGTTTCAAAATTCCTCCATTTCAATATCTCAAGCAATTCTCTGATGATTTTGTGGTTTTGGTTGCATTTTGTGGTGAAGGGGTAGTGAGATGGTAGGGTTGATGAGGTATGAAGTCAAATAATTCACAGAATCTTTGTATAGTAGTAAGTGCTACTATGGTTCAATATACACTATAAAAATTCCCAGGAAAGTGAAGGAGTTGCAAGCAATCCCACTTAAGACTCACTTTCCTTGGATTCTCATTGTCTTGTTGACAAAATTTTCTTAGACATGCATATGAATTAAATAGCTACTCATTGTCCTAAACCAAAGTTTTGTAAACTAATGACTACGCAAAGGAAAACTAAAATAATGGCTACTTGAAAATAAAAGTGAGGAGGAGGAAAAATACCTGAAGAAGAAACCAAAGCTCTGATATCAAGCTAACGCCGAGACGTTACAAGAAACCCAATCTTGGCAAGGTTGGAAACCCCACTATTGATTACAACGGTGGTGAGGTTAGAATAAACCCCACTATGGCGAGATTAGCCAAAAAGGCGACCTTGGTTGGCTAAGTCAAGGATAACTATAACCTCAAAAGAGGAAGAGAAACAAATGTTTTACTCAAAACTATATTTATTAATATTTTTAGGATGATCATGTGGGACAAAAACAAAAGTCAAACATAACATAATAATTTTTTTTTTTCTCTTTTCTTCTTTGCTCATCCATCAGCATCACATTCATCTACAATGCTAGACAAATGTTTTCAGTATAAGCTATATTATCTCCACTCATCTGTAAGTAATTGATCTCCCATACACAGTGGAAAAACAAAAATTCAATCGATAGATCAATTACCTTTCTTTGCCAAGATCCGAATATAGATTATACCGTTTACATGTTTATAATCAAAAATCTGTATAAAGTAAATTCATTCAAGGATTAGAATACTTACATACATTTGGAGGAACCCTCAAATATCTCTGATTTTCAGACAGGAACACAGTTTCACGGTTACTATTCACAGTTACTGTTAATTGTTACTGTTCATGGTTAATGTTAATTGTTACTGTTCATGTGATTTTTCGTCAATCGATCCAAAGTTGGATCGCACTCATGGAAGTCCACATGAAGATAATCCGCAGAACCCTTGCTTATTTTGCTAGAACAATCAAGGGCTTTAAGAATCAAGAAAGAAAAACAAGAAAAGTTTTCTTCTTGAGAGAGATAGGGTGGCTAGGGTTTTAATTGAATGAATATTCTTTTATGTTTTAATTTTAAGTTGCACTTATATAGTGCAACAATTAAACTCCTATTCCACTTAGGAATAGCCATGGGCTCCAACCCTAGTTCACTCTTGCAACCAAACACACCCTTTATGGTATTTTAATTAATTAATTATTATTATAATTAAAATCAATTAATATATAATAATATATTAACATTCAATTAATAATAATAATTCATTTAAATATATACATTGATATATTTAAATTTAATCTTACTAATTTAATTTTAATATTAAAATTAAATACAGGCAACAACCTCAACAAATTTAATTACACTATGAGATTACCAAAATACCCTTTCGTCTTGAAAGATGAAAATACCCTTCTCACAAATTGATTCTTAAATTATCTTCTAAGTGTGTCACCCGTAGGCTCCTTATCATATCGGCAGTGAGTAGTATCGCGATTAACACTAATTAATCGTCTTACTACACACAGACCAAGATTGACCCTAGTAAGGCATCATGGCTACCCGATAGATTCGGATTTAGCGAAACCATAGCCTGTCAACGATATGGTTACCGTGCAATCAAATCATTTCATCAACTGTTATCTCATCGAGACTGAGGTACAAAAATAGTGTCAACCTCGGATATCCTCGACATGTTTGTATTCAGTTACTGGACCAATGATAGGAATATTAAATTGGATTGAGCATCAACTCAATCCCACTGTGGCCACATAGTTAGTGTCATTGTCATTTCTTATTTTACTTAGTGAGATAACTTCTTCCGTACCTAGGAGTGATGAATCCTTTGTCGATCCACCATAGTCTCTATACACTTCTCAATGTAGCCAATCACTACCGTATTGATAGCTCTAAATAGAACTACATTAGGCTAGTGTCAAACTACACCAATTGGTGTACAAGACGCTCCGGTGATCCTAAGTCTAAGGATCACATGCACCACCATCTGTTAGAGGATTTATTTCATAGACACTAGGGTTACCATCCATATGGAATCCTCTGGTGGGTCTGTCCAATGAACTTGCCTCTAGCAAGCACTCATGCGCTGCACTAGGTTGTCAGCAAACAACTTTGACGAGTGAGATCAGTCATTGCCTTTCAACAGGGTCGTTCAACACTATGATGGTCTTACCGTATTATCTGTGTCCTTGGTCAAAATAATATCGGGGCTACGGACGTTTCTAAAATGGTCACCATATGTGATCATAGGGTTATTACTATCAAGATTTGAAACACTTGATACCCTCGTCATGGTTCTACCATCCTAAGGATATATATCATTACATACACGATATAGAAGAATATGTCTTTTTATTAATAAATAAACATTTATTACATAATCAATTTTACAATAATTGATTGGCTCTAGGGCACCTACTCTAACATCATCCACTCATTTACCTATAACAACAATTTCCCTAACATCAATTCTGTGTAAGGCTTCGTCACAATTCTCTTTTAGGCTTCTTATCACTGGGGAGAGGTGAAAGATGACTTAGACAATTTACCACATTTTTTAGGAATGTTACAATGTTCATTCAAAAATATAAATAAAACATTCTTACAACAATGACTTTGAAAAGCCTATCTAAAATAGACAAAGAATTAGGGTACATGATACAATTCCAAATGAGATTCAATTATAATCAATCTCCTGAATTTACATTAGAAGCTTTTCAAACAGTAAAGTTCACAATCACTCTACGACCAAACAGTTAAAAAAAAAAAAAAAAAAAAAAAGAACTGTTGATGCGTGATTTTGACACCTCACACGTGCAAAGTGCTAAGCAAGTCTTAAAAATTACACGTGTTTAATATGAGACTTAGGTTAAGTTTTAGTTGCATGCAAAGACTGAATAATAAATGAGATAGTGAGAATTTTTATAGTGGTTTGGATGCTTAAAGCGATTCGTACATCCACTGTTTTCTTTTATATAAGTGTTCTTGGTTATTAGCCAAGTTAGAGGTCACGAACTATGAACAGAATTACATGAGCTTGGTGTTCAGAGAGAATATTACGTTAGTCTCTTTCCCTTATGTTATCTTTGCTATTTATTTTGTTTAAGTCAAAGACCCCGATTTGTTGAAGAGGAGTCCTCTATTTATAGCCGTTGAATTCAAAGTAATGATAACAAGTCTGTCAGTGGGTAGGTGCCATGCAAGTCTTTCATTGTGTCCCATTGGCTGATAACTTAGAAAATATCCTTAAATTATATGTTGGACAGGTGTGCAGACCACATTCATTCACAGACAAAACTTGAGCCTCCTGAGTTGGTGATAGCCATATTCTCTCTGTCTTAGGGCGACATGGCAGATTCTGGGCGGTGCAAAGCTTTCCTGAACTCTAATTAGTGCTCGTTGATGTAAGCTTATGTTAGCCCTGATTTTTTTTACGCATAACAAGAACAAATGCTTCTATCAATATAAGTTTTCAAACGAAAGATAGAATGTGCAGGTAACAGTTTAATCAAGCTGACTTCTATTTATCTTTATGTAATCCCCACAAGTGGATTTATGAAAAAAATCACTACAAACGTTATAGCTTTGTATGATTACACCACTCAACCAGAGTCTAATACTAAATTCAACATTGCACCCTCTTTTCTCTAAGCTAATAATCGACACTCCGACTCTTCTCAATTCCACCATTGCTATACTATTAAACCAAATCATTATCAACACCACGCCGCTTGGCTTTGCAAGCCAAAAAGAAAAAGTTTAGTTTCAATGAAATGTACAAGAACTTATTGTTAAAACAACAGCCACGTTATCACCAAACTTTTGCTATTTCAATGCTTTGAGAAAAACAAGCTTGTCACATCATGTAACAACCAAATTAATAAACCCATGAGACAAAACATCAAATTTAGTTCAATTGGAAAATGGGTTCAAAGTGATACAAGAAAAATAAGTTTTTCATATAATAATAATAACACTAATAAAAAAACATAAGTTAGTGTTGGTGTGATGGCTTAAAACACTGTCGTATTAGAACTTAAATGAGGTAACGTCGTTTTGAGCTGAACTGAAGAAGCAATCCTGAGCGTTGATGAAGAGAATATCCAACGGCTGGAATTAACCCTTCAGTCAACCATATAAAAGCATAACTGTTTTGGCATATTGTATGCAATAATTCTTGTGCGAACTCTCTCTTCTTCATTGACACATTATTGAGTCTGTTAGGGTTTCAATTAGGGTTGTGTGAATCTTGTAACTTGGTGATTGAGTGACTGGGTCAGGTCATTCTGGGTGTATTTGTATATGCAGTCAGTAAGGATTGAAAGCGTATAGTCTCTAGGGTGAGTTACAGGTTGTAGAATGGATTTGAGGGTTTTGTGGTGCTGTGTGTAATCTATAATCTTGATAGTGATTTAGTGCAGTGAGCTTGTGTGTTTCCCGAACTCAATGTGGACGTAGCTTGCTTGAAATAGAGCAAGTGAACCACGATAAAATTCTGGTTGTTCTTGTGCATGTTGGTTGTGATTCTTGATTGTGGTCTTTGTTTGGTTGATTCTTGTGTGTGTGTGGTTATAACAATGGTATCAAAGCGTTAGGTTACAAGAAATTAGGGAGATATCATGTTAAATTCCAATCTGAGATTTCTAGGGTTTTTTGGGACTGCCGATTAAATTGGAGCTTTCTCAATTTTAGGGTTTAGAAATCAAATTGGAGTCTAGAGGAGTGTTATTCGGAGCGAATTAGCACAGATCTCAGTACCAGTATAAACCTAGGGTATTCCCATTTCTTGAAGATTCAAGAACAGAGTTTAGTTCTTGATCTTTCTTTCTCACAAACCTAACCAAACACTTCACCATGACAAATACCACCACCCGAATGGAAATCTCCCAATATGATGGGAAGATTGACTTCGGGAGTTGGAAGAAAAAAATGAAAGCATTGCTTTCTCACAACAAGGTGGCCATCGCACTGGAAAAGGACTCCAAGAAGTGGCCAGAGGAGAAGCTGAAGAAGAAAGAGGAGATCAATGAGGAGGCATACAACTTGATAATCATGAACCTGTCTGACAGCATTCTCATGAAGGTAGACGGAATTGAATCACCGATTGAACTCTGGGGTAAACTCAATACCTTGTATGTTTTGCAATCTGCCCCCAACTTAGCCTTTTTAAAGGGGGCTTTATTTTCTTATAAAATGGATAGAGCTAAGAGTATAGATGAAAACCTAGACGAATTTCTGAAAATGACTTTGATCCTGAAAGGGACAAACCAAGCATTAGGAGAAACTAGTCTAGCCATGATCCTATTGAACTCCCTGACTGATGACTGCCAGGTAGTCAAGAATGCCCTACAGCACTCGGATACTGTACTAAATCTTGACCTAATAACAGCAGGACTTAGGGCCAGAGAATTAGAATTAAAAACCCATAAACAAAATGGCATAAATCTGTTTGTTAAGAGCAGACCAGAACCTAGTCAAATTGGTAAGGGAAATCAGAATAATTAGGGGGCTAGAAATAAGAAAAAATGGAAGGGCAGCAACAAGCATAGAGTAGAGTCTAGAAAATGCTTCTTTTGTAATAAAACTGGGCACATTAAAAAGAATTGTTTTGATTGGATTAAAAAACAAAAACAGGGGAATACAGAGAACAACCTAGCCACCACCAAAAACCTGGTAGAGGAACCTGAAGTCCTTACTGTGTCAATGAATGACACTGGTGAAGAGTGGGTGTTGGACTCAGGTTGTTTATTTCACATGAGTCCTAGGAGAGACTGGTTCCAGGAATTTGAAAATGTTGACAATGAAACTGTTTACATGGGAAACAACAATGCATGTAGGGTAAGAGGGATAGGCACAGTGACAGTAAGGGTTAACACAGGAAAAATGGTAAAACTAACTAGGGTTAGGTATATTCCTGAACTTAAAAAAAAATTGATATCCCTTGGCACCTTAGATGAATCAGGATGTTGTTATAGAGTAGAAAATGGATGTTTGAACATATATAGAATAACAACCTGATACTGAAAGGAGAGAAAAGAAATGGGCTTTACATACTCTGTGGGAACCATTCCCAAAACTGCTTTAATTCTGTGTTTATTTCTACTAACCTGTCCAATACAGAAAAGTGGCACCTTAGATTAGGCCACATGAGTCAAAGAGGTATGGACATTCTGAAGCATAAAGGGTAGTTTGGTAAGGACAAGATTACTTCCCTTGAATTCTATGAGAATTGTATTTTAGGGAAACAGCATAGAAACAGTTTCACTAAGGGGACACACCTAGCCACTAGCCAACTAGAATACATACACTCTGACCTTTGGGGACCTGGAAAAGTGAAATCTTATGGAGGGAATAATTACTTTATATCTCTGGTGGATGACTACAGCCATAAGGTGTGGGTGTACCTACTGAAATCCAAAGATCAGGTTCTACCTAGGTTTAGGGATTGGAAAACCCTAGTAGAAAACCAAATGGGCAAAAGGGTGAAGGTTCTTAGGACAGACAATGGGCTGGAATTCTGTAACCAAGAATTTGACAAGTTTTGTAGTGATCAAGGGGTTTTAAGACATAGGACAGTAACCCACACCACACAATAGAATGGAGTGGCAGAACAAATGAATAGAACCCTTCTTGATAAAGTTAGGTGCCTATTAGTAACCTCCAAACTCCCCACCTCCTTTTGGGGAGAAGCCCTTACCACAGCAAAATACCTGGTCAATAGGAGCCCATCTACTGCAATAAACCTAAAGAGTCTTGAAGAAATATGGACTGGTAGAATCCCAACCCTAAGCCACCTAAGAGTCTTTGGTTGTGCAGCCCATGCACACACCACAGGAGGAAAATTAGAACCAAGATCAACTAAGTGCATATTTTTAGGGTATCGAGAAGGGACCAAGGGTTATAGACTTTGGGATAGAGAATCTCTAGGCGTTAAAATCATTGTGAGCAGAGATGTGATATTCAATGAGGGAGTCTTTCCTATAAGGAAACTAGAACAAGATCTGACCCTACTTCAAGCTCAGAGGATTCCTTTAGCCATCCTGAAGTTACACCAATTGAGGTGGAGCTTCCTACTCAAACACAAACCATTCAAGAAACTGAAGCTGTTACTAAACCTAGAGGAGAAACTGGACAAACTGATCTAGAACATGAGGATGAGACAGAAACAGCAAATGACACTGAGATTCAGCCTGAAAACTTGCAAGAGATAGAACTAGAAGACAGGTAAGGGCACCCATAAGGTATTCATATGCTGATCTAATATATACTGCTCTTCTTGCAGGTACCGAAGTACAAAGATCAGAGCCTGAAACCTATGAGGAAGCCATGCAGTCAAAGGAAAGGGATCAATGGAAGACTGCTATTGAAGCAGAAATGAAGTCTTTGGAGGTGAACAGAACCTGGAAGCTTGTACCAAAGCCTACGGATCAGAAACTAGTACAATGCAAGTGGTTGTTCAAATTAAAAGAAGGTATCACTACAAAGGATCCCCTCAGGTATAAGGCTAGATTAGTAGCCAAGGGTTTCACCAAAAGAGAGGGAATAGACTTCAATGAAGTCTTTTCCTCGGTAGTTAAGTACAAAACCATAAGGCCAATGCTATCCATAATAGCCCACCAGGATCTAGAGCTTGAACAATTAGATGTTACAACTACATTCCCGCATGGAGATCTTGAGGAAGAGATCTACATGAGCCAACCCTTAGGTTTCATAGATAAAAAGGCCCCCAACCATGTCTGTTTACTGCTGAAATCTCTATATGGTCTAAAGCAATCCCCTAGGTAATGGTATAAGAGATTTGACACATTTATTGTAGGTATAGGATTCACTAGGAGTAGGTATGACAATTGTTTCTACTTTGCTATTGTGAATGATATACCTATTTACTTACTGCTGTACGTAGATGACATGTTACTGATAAACTCAATGCTGAATTTGAAATGACAGACCTAGGGGATTCTAGGAAGATATTAGGCATGCAAATTGATAGGAACAGGAGCAAATGCAAACTGAAAATTCACCAGTGTTCATACCTGCATAAGTTAGTAGAAAAATTTGGAATGACAGGGACTAAAACTGTTTCAATGCCTTTAGCTAACCATTTCACATTAAGCAAGGCCCAATACCCTAATACTGATGCTGAGTTAATTAAAATGGAGACCATACCCTATGCAAATGTAATTGAGTCCTTGATGTGTGCTATGATTAGTACTATGCTTGATTTATCATTTGTGATATCATTGCTGAGTAGATACATGTCCAATCCTTGTATGGAACACCGGACAGCCCTGAAATGGGTACTCAACTATGTTAATGGCTCATTGAATGATGGATTGGAATATTGTAAAAGGTCTGCCTCATTTGAGTTGGCTGGTTTTGTAGACTCTAATTTTGTAGGTGACAGGGACACTAGGAAGTCAACTACAACATACTACTTTACCTTGGGGGGTAATTGCATCAGCTGGAAGTCACAATTACAGCCTATAGTTGCACTGTCATCAACCGAAGCTGAATATGTGGCTGTAGCTGATGTATTTAAAGAGGCAATTTGGCTCAAAGGAATCCTGAGTGAAGCAAACCTGACTGAACAGAAGCCAGCCATTTTTTTCAGACAGTCAAAGTGTAATACACCTGAGTAAAAATCCGGTGTACCATGAGCGAACCAAACACATAGATGTTCGTTACCACTTTGTGAGAGATCTGGTCACCAGGGAGGAGATAGCTCTCAATAAGGTTTCTACTGAGCACAATCCAGCAGACATAAGGACGAAGATTGTTACACTTGTTAAGTTCAAGCATTGCTTGAACCTGCTTTCCATTAAGTAAGCAAGGGTAACAAAAGAGCCATGAAGGATTCACTGAAGGCGAGCTGCACTGGTACAGGGGGTTGTTTCAACCCATCAAGGTGGAGATTGTTGATGTGATGGCTTGAAACACTGTCGTATTAGAACTTAAATGAGGCGACGTCGTTTTGAGCTAAACTGAAGAAGCAATCCTGAGCGTTGATGAAGAGAAGATCCAACGGCTGGAATTAACCCTTCAATCAAACATATAAAAGTAGAATTGTTTTGGCATATTGTACGCAATAATTCTTGTGCGAACTCTCTCTTCTTCGTTGACACAATATTAAGTCTGTTAGGGTTTCAATTTGGGTTGTGTGAATCTTGTAACTTGGTGTTTGAGTGACTAGGTCAGGTCATTCTGAGTGTATTTGTATATGCTGTCAGTAGGGATTGAAAGGGTATAATCTCTAGGGTGAGTTACAGGTTGTAGAAGGGATTTGAGGGTTTTGTGGTGCTGTGTGTAATCTTGACAGTGATTTAGTGCAGCGAGCTTGTGTGTTTCCTGAGCTCAACATGGACGTAGCTTGCTTGAAATAAAGCAAGTGAACCACGGTAAAATTCTGGTTGTTCTTGTGCGTGTTGGTTGTGATTCTTGATTGTGGTCTTTGTTTGGTTGATTCTTTTGTGTGTGTGTGGTTAATTATAACAGTTAGAAATAGTGAATAACATTAAAAAAAAAAAAAAAAAAATTAAAGTAAGTACCCTCATGAGACAGAGAATTGACAGGAGGATTGATGATGGTGACCATGAGAGCAACTCCATCAGCTCCAACCTCTATCGTTGTTCTTCTCTTACCCATCTGGCTTTTCTCTTTGTTATAAATTTTACACTCCTTTTACGGAATTTCTGTAGTAAGTGTTTCTGTTAGCTGCAACGAGATTGAGAAGCCTCAAGCCTTATTCCGGTGAACTGTACATGTACGAGTTTGTTTGTTAAGGGAGACGCTGGCTTTGAAGGTTTTTTTTTTTTTTTTCCCCTGTAGCATGTGTTTCGATTTTTAGTTTTCATTTTATTTTTATCTTGTAGAGTGTGCAGACAGCATTAATGCAGATAACATCAATGAAGACTTCCAAGTGCAACTACCTGGAGAACACTCTTGAAGAAACTTATAATAACGAAAAAAAAATAATTTGAAATATCCTTTTCCAAAACTTCTCATTCTAAAATCAGGATTTCTATCACATTAATTATAATGAAAATCAAATAAACTCAGATTATTAACAAGTTCATCAAGACAAAAAAAAAAATTGAATACCATTTGCAGTATGTCCGTGGTGTTTATGATGGTGATTGTGTGGTGGCTGAAAATTAAAATAAAAAAATGGCCGGAAGTGGGCTGATTTAGGGCTGCCAAGTGCAAACACAACCACTCTAGGCCGGTGGCTAGGCTTCGGCGCTGCCACCAGCAAGCCGCCGGTTTATCATGCCAATTACATAATTTCCTAATTAACATGTGAAATTAACTCATTTTATTGATGCGGTGAAACATTACATGCATTTAACTTTATGTTTTCTTAAATAACTTGAACATGATAATGATCAATTTAAAAGAGAATATAAATTGGATGTATTGATATTTTGATGAATGCATCTAACATCTTCTTATTTGCAATCCATTTATAAGATGATTTCCCCGACAGAATTACTTCAGATCACGACTGCGCAAGTAACTCAAATTATGGCAAGCAAAAAACTTTAGAGCAAATAAACTAAACTGGAAGATTTTAGGATAATCAAGCTCAGTGATAAGACAATTGGCTTCAAATTACATAAGGAGGAAGAATAATAAATAAAGTATGTTTTATAGTTTAGATTAACTACAAAACCTTCATTTCTTACTTTACATGGACATTAATGACGATACAAAATGCAATATCTAAAACACAAACTTGCAAGCATCTTCCTCTATCGAATACTGATAAAATGACAGACTTCTGAGAGTAACAAAAGTTGAACAGTCTCAAAACTATACCTATAATACGGAATTACGTATGCCCATAAGCTGATTTATACGCATGACGGTGTAGTAACGTTTCACCCCTTCTGCTCCCGTCAAGCAATGAATGACCAAGTTAAACCTCCAGGAATATATATATTTATATATATAAAGGATACTCCTGGCTTTAGGGTTTGTTTACGCTTCATGATAATTTGCAAATGATGGTTTTTAAGAGGGAGAGATTAGAGGTTCGTGTTGTGTTCCTTCTTCTAATGCATTCGCAACATTCTTTGATGGCTTGGCGTTTCTGTAGATTGCGTAGAGTACTAGCTGAGCTGTTCCCAGTACAAACCCTGCCCCATTTGGCACCTGCATCATATTATATAATTAACCACACATTATAAATAGGACTAATATTTAATTTCAATTGTGCGATTCAAATTCAGCTATTTAATTCTTAAGGAAATCCATCCGCTACATGAACTACGATTTGATAATTAAGCCATGAGGAAGGTAAAAACCAATCATATATTGATGGAGGGAGACCAATAATTGTCCTGGAATTCAAAAACGTGCGAGTGAGAAAAGAAGACGACGAAAAGACTGCACAACACAAATTACAATTGGATGGACCCTGGGACATGTGATAACAGAGTCCTTGGATCCCTTTTCCTAGGCCCACTCTTGAAATTCTCTTAGCTTCATCACACACTTGTATATGTTAGGATTGTGTTAGGACCATACAATAAAAAGAAAAATCTCCTAGATATCAGTAGAAAAAAATAGAATTGACCTACCCCAAGAAAAATATCACCAACAAGCAAGGCATAGAAAGCCCAGATCCCACCGTTCAAAAATAGGAAAAATGAGAGGAAAAATGGCATGTATTCCACACTCTTGGTAGTCACCACTGTTTTCTGCAATCACACAAACAGACATATATGCCTCACCAAATCAGTAATAAATATAAATCAAACTTTTGGCCTGAATGTAAATCAATTTATTGAACGAATTGATAGTTGCTTTAGATTAGAGCTTAGGTCCCCCAAGTGCCCAAGTGATGTATGGCAGCTATTTAGCTGTCCAAAGTAAGTGACAAAATGACCAGTATATTTGAGAATGCCACCATTTTTTACCGTTTCTCAATTATGAAGACACTCTTTGTGATGTGTGTTTCCTCTAGAGATGCTTAGCTTTATGGAATGTGTTCTTCGTAAACCAAAAAGTCACATTCTCTCAATCACTTCATTAATGGCTGCCACGCACTCCTCTTTAAAAAAATATTGTTTAGTCAATTAGTCTATCTAATAAGTAAGGAAGTTGGCCTCCAGTTCATTATTTTAATTGAAGGTTTCTTTTGGGAGCAAACCAAAGCAAGTTGACTTATTGGATTTATGAACCATCAATCATGCAAGCTTAAAATACTCCTTAATCTTTATCTCTAAGAAAATAAAATAAAACAAAAATCTGAATGAATATCATGAAGCAAAATATAAAGACGATTAAAGTGAATTACCATGGCAGAAAGAGGCGATGCATACATAATAACATTGAGGCCCGCACAAATGAAGCCTAAAGCATCAATACGTAACTCTCCTTGCAAAGCTAACCGAGTAACGAGAATCGCTGTTGCCAAAAAAGCCACATCCAGGATCCCAACAAGAGCGGCTGTTTTGCACTGGAATTACCAAAATATAATTTAGGGAGTAATTTCATGGGAGTTTCTTTCTGATATTGAACTGAAGATAAACATTAATATTATAAGTGCGAACCCTGATCTGTTTTGATGGAGCGTAAATGAAGAATAAAGTAACATAGATAGCTTCAACTAGAATGCCAAAACCATTAACAGTGGCTACAAGATATTCTTCAGGTTTTGTGATGCCATAGTAAGTCCATAGCGAAGAATTCAACAATGTGCAAATATAAGGAAGGCTCTCAAAGTTCTCAGTTGATTTGTGCTTTATTATTCGCCAAAATATTCCACTGCATCCACAGATCATGCACTTTTATCATCATCAAATTAAACTCCGAATTAAAAGATATATATAGATCATATAACAGAAGCTTAATTAAAATTTAAGAGCTTACGCTGGAGAAAGAAACACCAGCACAGAAATAACATTGCCTGCAACATATATAGAAAGAAACATGAGCATGCATATTTTCTCAGCATATATATATGCAGAAAATCGTACAGAGATAGAAATTGCTTATGCTCACCTATGACTCCAATATAAAAGCTTAAGTCTTCCATATTTAGGAAAAACTAAAGCAGAAGAGATTTGCTATATCTGGAGATTGGATGTTAAAATATCTTGTAAGAGGGAAGAGGGAAGAGGAAAGAGAGGTAATAAAGTTTGTTTTGGTTTGAATGTTTCTAGTATATAAATACAAAACTTATAGTATTAAATGTACCATGTGATGGAATTATTTAAGAACAAGGTTGCCTATCTTATTATATGTCTTCATTTCTATATCTGTACTTGAGATATTAAATTTTCGCTGGCAAAAAGTAGTGGAGGACATCAAGCTGCAAAAATTATTGTTTATGGCATGTTGGTGTTATTTAAAGATTTCTTTTTTCCCATTCATGTAAGCTGAAACTTTATGATCTTCTTCTCATATCAGATTTATATATCTATGTACAATCATTTTTAAATATCATTTCTTTATAGTTGTTTTAATTTTGTAGATAGCAAGAGAAACTATATTATTGTCAGATTAAAATACAAACTCACGTCTGCAATTCTAGATAGAGTTGGTCATCAGTTTCACACTACTTATCCTGTCAATTACTGTCTCATTTCTTGAGCTTCTCTATAATTGTATGTACATTAACGACTTTGTCCCACCCAAGGTTTGCCTTAGGAAACTTTCCCACATAAAAAGTTTCAAAATACCACTTTCCACCCAAAGTTGATATTCCTTTACTACCTAAAGCCAATTCTGGCTGATTCTAACAGCGAAAATTCTCTCTGTCATCACTATTTAAACCTCTAGTCTCCACTTTACAAAAACTCTCTCACTCTAGCACCTGATTTCTCATCGATTGTTAGTCACCACAAAGTTAGGGTTTCCTATTCTTAGTAAATTTCTAATTGATTCCGACAACAAATATTCAATCAGTCACTATCATTCAGTCCACCGGCCTTTACTCTATAAAACCCCTCCTATCTTGGCTCTTGATAACTCACTGAATATCGTCTGAGAAAATGAAGTGTATTTTAGGTATTAATGAAATACAAACTTTGGGTGGAAAAATAGTATTTTGAAACTGTTTAGATGGAAAAGTATCATTGAGGCAAACTTTCATTGGGAAAAAATCGTTTACTCTCTCTCTCTCTCTCTCTCTCTCTCTCTCTCTCTATATATATATATATAAAGCAAACATTTATGAAAAATAATATATGGAACCGACACATCCATCCACACGTTTAAAGAGACAAGAAATGAAGTTCCAACTAAGCATGCCATATTCAAGTGTGAAATTTTTATTTATTATGTGAACCAACGTGTTGCTTGGAGCCATTGAGGGCCCAGAAATTTTGATTTTGACATAAGTTATAGTATATGGTAATTTGAATCGTTTAAGCACATGTTTAATTTCTCATGCATCAACCAACAATGATTTCTTTGATATTTTTTAGGGTTAATATTACTGTCTTTTAGTCCAAGTTGCTCATAGTTAATTAGAAAAGATGGTCCTCTTTACATCAACGTGGTGATTCACGATTTTTAATATAATATTTCCCATCATTCCAGCTCTTTAACTGTTCCTTTTGTTTTTTTGGTCATCGGAATTCTTAAATAAATTCACAAGTCTCTGTCTAAATCTCTACAATATCCAACTAAATCTTTTTAATACGTTTATTTAATTATACCACCTCATCATCTATCATATTATATTAAAGACAAAGTTTAGACATTTAATTTATACGTCTAAATATTATTTTTATGTTTTACCATATAATTATACATGAAAGAACATTATCTTGAACCAACTCCTTGATGGTCATGTAATTAAATAAAAGCTCTCGAATGTAATACTCAAAAGATCCTGTATTCAATTCCCCTTCATCCCTATAGGGACGGTTGTAAGAATGTTTCGTTTTATATTTGTTCACATGTAAAATTTTTGCGTAGGTAAATTTTTTCTGCAGCACGATGTCCTATCATACTCCTAGCTTATTGGCCACAGAAACTTGTAATTTAATGGTATTAAATTCCATTCTAGCATGAATAATATCTATCTAAAATAGAGGGGTACATAGAGCGATTTCATCAGTTGGTTGGTGGCTGGTGAAACACCATCATCACCATCTCCAATGTTTTCAAAGTCATCTTTTTTGCAAGTTGACTGTGATTTTTGTTTGGAATCAGCAACAGATAATCATCCCACTTTATACTATTACTACAAAGATGGCCCCATTAATCTCTCTCATAGTTTTAGTCCGCAGCTTTATTATCATATATGGCATGGGTCCTCACTAATTTGTGCACAAAAGAGCTCCAATTTTCGCTTATCAGTTGCTCTTTTCTTGGGTTGACAGCAAAAAGGACAATAGTTATGAGAGCCAAAACAAGCAAATGTATTATTACCTTTAAAAATGCCTAAAGAGACTAATTTTTTGAGATGTCAATTAATAAAAAAAAACATTATTTGGCTCCTCCAGAACTATATAATACATCACCGGAGTTGGGAAGAGATCATGCAAGCAACAAAGATCAAACCAATGCCCAACACGACAAGCTAGTAAGGCTTATAATTTTGATTTGGTTTGTTCCACCGGCGCACTCTGCAAAAGTCAGTGCAAAGTGAAGCTAAGACGAGTTATTAAGTAAAGCTATAGAACAAAATTTAAGTATAAGTAAATATTCTCTGGGTGTTAAATCTGGTGGTCCACTTTGTGACATTCAGCATGCACAGCCAGGACCAGGAGATGAAAGGAGTCATGGGTCCCCAATTAAATCATTTATTTACCTAACGGAAACAAATGGATACCATAGTAGCCTTTCAAATGAACTAAGGTCAAGTGGTTAGCATTGAAAAGGCTTTTCTCGAAGATTAGGCTGGCTTAACAGGGTCCATCAGATGATCCTGGTCCATGACATGATGATGAAAGCATAAACTGACCATTTCATGGCTTCATTAGAGGAAAAGCTAAGCCCACAGGGGCAATACGATAGGAGTCTGTGATCCTCTTAAATTTTTAGCATGAATGACATGAAAACTAAAGGATTTACAGAATACCCACCAGAGAGCCCCCTTTGATGCTCTTTCAGCCAAGAAGGCACAAGGCTTGAAAAACCCTCCATACAGCTTTGACCAGTCCTCCAATCTTGAATAAATGTATTTGGATCATATAGAGTCCGCCCAAAACATGATTCCTCCCCTGATAAAAATATATAACAGCATATTATTAAACCCAGTATTCTAAAGAGTTCAGAAAGGAAACACCTAAATTATAAAAAAAAAAAAATACAAACCTGTAAGGTGGAAAGCCCATACCCATAACAGCAGCAACATCAAGGTCAGCAGCTTTAACTGCAATACCTTCGGCAAAAGACTTGACAGGCCTCATTAACCACGGGGAAGAATATCATCTCTACAATGTCCTTCTCTGATAATTTAGAAAACTGTATGCCGAGTTGATCCCATAACATGTAAGTGCAAGATAAATTTATACCCCAAGTAGAGAAATAGAGAGAAGGGATTAGAGAGTTTGACCTTTGGGTCAATGGCACTAGAAACACTCCGAGCCTTCTCAATGTATTTCTTTAATTCAGGATCTGGTCTAGCTTTGCCTTTCTTATCATACAAGTAGAATCCTTTGCAGGTGGCTTCACCTAAAATAAGTGCATATTAAATAAAAAACACTTAACAGGAGATTCTACCCAGAAGTAAAAAGAATCTTGGTTAGAGGCAAGTTTCTAACTCCATTGGGTTTAACAAAACTCAACCTGCTCTCTAATCCTCTTGCATGATTGGAATAATCATTGATCTATCGGTTCTTTCAGGAAAATTCTCAACAAGTTGCATGGCGGTTGCAATTACCACTCCAAAACCAACAAGGTCAGCCAATCTGCATAAACAAATGAAACACATAAAGCCCATTCAATGTGACACTAAACTTCTAAAAAGTAACAGCGATTCAATGTGACATCAAACTTCTAAAAAGCAACAGTGAGAACACAGTTACCAAATCATATTTTGCAAATTACCTGAAAGGACCCATTGGCATTCCAAATTTGGTAATTTCCCTATCAATCAGATAAGGATCTGTTCCATGTTCAACAAGCAAATTAAAAAGCAGCTTGCGTGTAAGGGAAGACGATCCTGTTGACAACAAAGCCTGTGCAATTACCAACTACAACTGGAGTCTTCTTTATCTTTTTACCAATATCGAGTAAGTCCACAATCACTTGGGGAGAAGTCTTATTAGTACGAATGATTTCCAAGAGTGGCATGACATGAGCCGGACAGCATCACAAGTCAACTGTTGAGCCAAGAGAGAGGCTAAAAAGCAATGACAATTTTACACAAAATACTACCTGAAGAAATGGGCTCCAACAATCCGATCCTGGAACTTGTTGCACTCACCGATCAAATTCAAATCAATTGTGGAAGTGTTACTTGCAAGTATGCAATGCGATGGACAATATTTTTGAAGATCAGAAAAAATTTGTTGCTTCAAAGAAACATTTTCAATAACAGCCTGTTTCAAAGCATCAAGAACAAATTGATAAAGTAAACAGTCAAAACTTTAGGAATTAGGATGACAAACAAATACTAAAGTAAATCAGCATGCATACTGCAGTACCTCAATGGCCATATCAATATCTTTGAAGCTCTCATAGTCCAAAGCACCCTTAGGAGAAACATGATCTTTTCAAACTTTTCCTGGTCATTTTTCCTTTGTTGAGACGGCTTGCAGATTGGCTGGAAAAATAAATACAACAAAAAAAAAAAGGTGAATTACCTTATATAACAGTAATGTACAAGTTAAAGCATGGCTCTGTTCCCACCTCTGCTCTATTGATCCCAGCCTCCAAGAATTCTCATCTTTCTTTCAAAACCACAAGATAATCACTAAGAATCAATGCAGTTGCTATTCCAGAGCCCATTAATCCTCCACCAAGAATTGCAACCTTATTCACTCATCATGCATCAAACCAAGATCAGTTACCCCAGGAACCTGTCCGTTGGTAAGAGCATGTGATGTAGAAGTTAGAAGATTAAGGCATCAATAGTCAGTATTAAGATTATGAAGACTAAATAAGATTGCAATTGATAGTAACAACGACAGCTCTTCGCTAGTACACATGGGTTGACAATTTAACTAATAATCACTGCTGTTGAAGCTTTTGAAGACTGCAAATGTAAAATAATTCAAGCATCAAAAGTATCCATAGTCATGACTTTCAAGTTCATTTCGAATCATATAACACAAAATGCCGATCAATATATCTAAATGTAAGCCAGTCAGTTTTTTATCCATCATGGTTGAGCTTGAAGTTAGGCATGCCGATGAACTATGAAAACAGTAAGCACAATGAATACAGCACTAATTCAGAATTTTCCAGGATCTATTCAAGAATATTTGGAGAACCAACACCAATATTTAATTGTCTACACCCTACAACTTCCAAATTACTTCCATTCTTGAGGAACGTAAGTGTATTAGGAAAATGAATACCTAATTAATTTAATAAATTTCTATGATTAAGCGAGCCAATATTAAGTGGTTTTTCAAATCATATTAACCTACATCAAGACCAATCTGACCAACTATATTATGTATTATCACTTTATCAGAATAAGAGTCAAAATACAAAGTTAAATCCTCCAACAGAACACAACTTTATTGCTGGAATTAAATAACATATACAGATGAACGAAAATCAATTATGGCAGCAAAATTTCATTCAAACCCTTGAGGTTGCACGTTAAGCAAAGAAGATACGAACAAACTTTTGCTGGTGTCAGATTTTGCAAGCAAGTCAAAAACTTCAGCTTCCTGCCAAATAAATCTGTTGTCACAAAATCGCATGCTAATAGCAACGGGAAGGAAGCAGAAAATTTTTGGAGTGGATTAGGACCTTCAAGAGTCCAACCTGGGGACCAGAAACACACCCTCTTCAACAGCATTAATGCAAACTATTGGATGTTCGAGATTTGGAGCCTGTTCCTGGCCTGAGTCCTTGCAAACTTGAAATTTTCTTGCCCCCCCACCCCCCGCCCCCCCGAGGGGCTTTAACTTATTAGTCCTGTAAAGAGTAGAAAACCATGGTTTTCTATGGTCAAAGATATCCAGGGCCCATCACGTGCAGTGCTTATCAATTGATCAGCTGCAACAATGACATCTACGAGACCAAAATCATAAGCTTCGTCCCCTTTAACCAGTTTCGAAGTCTATTTGGGTGCAGGAAAGATAAAAAGATGTTAATTGAAAAGCATAGAGCAATACATCAAAGCACACCAAACTTAAATTTACCAAGAAAAAGAACTAGCAACACATATATACCAACATCATTTCAAGGGACTTCTTAATACCAACAAGGGTGGAAGTCGCTGTGTTCCTGAGACAATTCAGTGGCTTTTGAGTGATAATATAAAGGAATCCATTGATTGCTAAACAACATCAACATGGCACATTCAATATATGTCATCGTATCAGAACTTTAAACTTTGCCTCAACCTGATTACAGTGATGCCAATGAATCAAATAACATAATTATTGCATTCAATAAATATTAAACATACCTCCAAATCCAGGAAATTCCTAGTGGAAGTTCAGGAAGGCTAACCGTGCAATAGGGGTAGATATTCGTGGATGGCAGACCTGACAAACCAGATCATAAGATCATCAAACAGAAATGAACAACGTGCGGCTTCAATCCCGAAAGACTTGGCACTCACCATTGCAGCCTCTAATCCTCCTCCCAAGGCAATCCTCAATGGCAGCAAAAGAGCGGTTAATAGTCGACATAGGGAAGTACAATTCAGCAGAGAATTAACAAAACTAAAAAACAAAGTACTACCCTCTACAGTGTCAGTTAGAATACTACTGACATAGCTTCAACAGACATCTCCCTGCGAAGACATACAGAAACGTTATTGAAGGAGCTCAAATGATATAAACAGAAGAAGAGACATGCGAAACGGAAAACATACGAATTCCTCCTGGAGCTCCGGGAAAACTTGAAATTCAAAACCACCACAAAACTTACCCTTGGCTCCTGCTCCAATAACATTAGATGTTAGCTTCGCATCACATTCATCTACAATGATACACAAACACTGGATGCCAGTTGTATATAAGTTATTATCTCCACTCATCCACTCACTTACCCGTAACAACAATTCCTTCACATCATCTGTGTGTAAGGCTTGGTCATAATTCTCTTTCAGGCTCCTTATAACTGGGCAGAAGAGAGAGATGACTTAGACATTTTTCCACATTTATAAGGAATACAGTGTTCATTCTAATCAGTCCCCTGGATTACATTAGAGCTCTTCAAACAATAAAGTAAAGTTCACAATTCCAATCTACGACCAAACAGTTAATAATTCAACCAAAAAAAATCCCCAGAACACATGCTTCTGTCGATTTAAGTTTCAAAGGAAAGTTAGTACACCATATCAAGCTACTTCTACTGATCTTAGTATAGCCCAAAATGTATTAACTAGAGTCTAATATTAAATTCACATGGACCCTCTTTTCTCTACGTTGATGATCCACACTCCAACTATTCTCAGTTCGACTATTGATACTATTAAACCAATATCAGCAAACCTACTCCGCTTGACTTTGCAAGAAAAGAAAATGTCGTTTAGTTTCAATGGAATAGTCAGAAAATTATTGTTATAAAAACCTGCCACATCAGTACCAAACTTTTGCCATTCTAAGGCTTTTTGAAGAACAAGCTTGTCATTCAGATCACAACAAAAAGAATACATTTAAAATATAGATTTGACATTAAATATTAAAATAAATAAGTACCGTCAAAGAGAGAGAATTGACGGAGGATTGATGATGGTGAAGAGCCACTCCATCGTGTTCTTCCCTTACCCATTGGCTTGGTTTCTTTTTCTGTAAATTTTGCTCTCGTTTTAAGTTTTCTGTAGTATTTGTCCTCTTACTACAATGATTGTAAAGGAGTCACTGACTTTGTAGAGTTTGTTTGTGATTTCTGTAGCATTTCTTTCATTTTTTTCATTTTTCTTTTTTTATGTTGTAAAATGTGCAGAGAACCTTCATGGTTCCATGTCCAACTTCTGGAAAACACACGTTTTCAATAAGACAAAAAATGATGACAAAAAGTTCAACAATCTCAAAATTATACATGGAGAAAAAGTACCCCTTACCCTATTACAAACTTTCGGATTAAGTTTTAAAGATTGCTCTGGTGAACACCATCTCCAATGTTTTCAAACTCATTTATTTGCTAGTTGATTGTTATTTTTGTTGGAATCAGCAGCAGATAATCATCCCACTTTATACTATTACTACAATCTCTGCTGTATTATATATGGTCCTCTCCAATTTGTGCACAAGAGATTCCAATTTTTGCTCATTAGTAACTATTTTCCGGGTTGACAGCAAAAGGGCAATAGTAAGAGAGCTGAAAGTAAAATATTTTGCCTTTAAGAATGCCTATGAGACTACATTTCGAGATGTCCAGGCCATTTGCTAAACATCTTACATCACTTTATTATCTCAACGTTATTTGGCTCCTCGAGTATATATTACAGCATCGGAGTTGTAAAACACAGGCATGCAAGAAACAAACATCTGAACCAAAGCCCCACTACAACGAGCTAGTACAGTTATAATTTTGACTTGGTCTGTTCCAACGGAGCACTCTGCAACAATCACCGCAAATGATATTAGGTAAAGCTAAAATGTATTAAAGATAAAACTATAGCAACAACACAGTAAAAGTTAGTAGTCTCTGGCTGAGAAATTCGGTGGTCCACTTTGTGACATGCAGCATGCACAGCCAGGAGATCAAAGGGGTCATGGGTCCCAATTTTTTAATTTTATTACCTAGTGGAAACAAATGGGTACAAATTTTGGCCGTTCAATGAATGGAAATCAAGTAGCTAACAATCAATTGGCTCTTCTCTAAAGATTTGGCTGTCCTAAAACTAAGAGGGCCCATTAGATGATCCTAGCCGTGACACGATGATTAAGGCATTAACTGACCCTATTAAATTTATAGAATGGATGGCATCAAAATTAATGGCCTTTGCATTTTAATGATAACAAAAAAAGATGTTGTGTTTCAGATTACCCACCAGAGGAGCTCCCTTGGCTGCTCTTTCAGCCAAGAAAGCACAAGGCTTGAAAAAATCTCCATACAGTTTTGACCATTCCTCCAATCTTGAATAGATGTACTTGGATCCAAGAGAGTCGGCCCAGAACATGATACCTCCCCTGATAAAAATTGAAGCATATTATTAAAGCCAATATACTATGGAGTTTGGAAAGGGAACACCTAAATAAATAAATCTACAAACCTGTAAGGTGGAAAACCCATGCCCATAACAGCAGCAACATCAAGGTCAGCAGCTTTGACTGCAATACCTTCGGCAAATACTCGACAGGCCTCATTAACCACTGGGAAGAATATCATCTCCACAATGTCCTTCTCTGGTAATTTAGAAAACTGTATCCCAATTTGATCCCATAAAATATCAGTACAAGATAAATTTATACCCCAAGTAGAGAGAAGGGATGAGAGAGAGTGACCTTTGGGTCAATGGCAACACCAGAAATGCTCCGAGCCTTCTCAATGTATTTCTTTAGTTCAGGATCTGGTCTAGCTTTGCGTTTATCATCATACAAGTAGAATCCTTTGCGGGTGGTTTCACCTAAAATAAGTGCATATTAGACGCAAAACACTTAAAAGGAATTCTAACAAGAAGTTAAACAAATCTTGATCAGAGGCAAATTGCCAGATTCATTGAGCTCAACAAAACTCTACCTGCTCTTTTATCCTCTTGCATTATTGGGATAATCATTGATCTATAAGTTCTCTCAGGGAAATTCTCGATAAATTGCATGCCAGTTGCAATTGCCACTCCAAAACCAACAAGGTCAGCCAATCTGCATAAACAAATGAAACACATAAAGCCCATTCAATGCGACATAAAACTTCAAAAAAAACAACAGTGAGAACACAGTTACCAAATCATAATTTGCAAATTAATTAAGTACCTGAAAGGACCCATTGGCATTCCAAATTTGGTAATTGCTCTATCAATCAGATAAGGATCTGTTCCACGTTCAACAAGCAAAAAAGCAGCTTGTGTGTAAGGGAAAAACATTCTGTTGACAGCAAAGCCTGTGCAATTACCGACCACAACTGGAGTCTTCTTTATCTTTTTACCAATATCAAGTAAGTCCACAATCACTTGGGGAGAAGTCTTATTGGTACGAACGATTTCCAAGAGTGGCATGATATGAGCCGGACTGCATCAAAAGCACAAGTCAACTGTTGAGCCAAGATAGATGCTGAAAAGTGAAAAGCAATGACAATTTCACACGAAATACTACCTGAAGAAATGGGCTCCAACAATCCGATCCTGGGACTTGGTGTGCTCACCGATCAAATTCAAGTCAATTGTGGAAGTGTTACTTGCAAGTATGCAATGTGGTGGACAATATTTTTCAAGATCAGCAAAAATTTGTTGCTTCAAAGAAACATTTTCAATAACAGCCTGTTTCAAAGCATCAACAACAAATTGAAAAAGTAAACAGTCAAACTTTAGGATGACAAACAAATACTAGAGTAAATCAGCATGCACACTGCAGTACCTCAATGACCATATCAACATCTTTGAAGCTCTCATAGTCCAAAGCACCCTTAAGGAGAGACATGGTCTTGTCAAACTTCTCCTGGGTCATTTGTCCTTTTTTGAGACGGCTTTGCAGATTGGCTGAAAAAAATAGTACAATAAAATAATTGTGAATTGCCCTATATAACCGTAATGTACAAGATAAAGCATGGCTCTAGTCCCACCTCTGACTCTATTGATCCCAGCCTCCAAGAACTTCTCATTTACTTCTTTCAGAATCACAGGATAACTACTAAGAATCAATGCAGTAGCTATTCCAGAGCCCATTAATCCTCCACCAAGAATTGCAACCTTATTCACTCGTCGTGGCATCAAACCAAGATCAGTTACCCCAGGAACCTGTCCGTTGGGAAGAGACAAATGACAGAGAAGTTAGAAGATTAAAGCATCAATAGTCGGCGTTATTAGGACTGAAATAAGATTGCAACTGTCAGAGCAAGAACACATGGTTGAGAAATTTAACTAATTCTCACTGCTGGTGAAGCTTCTTAAGGTTGCAAATGTAAAATAATTCAAGCATTAAAAGTCATAAATATCACTAGGAAGTCATAATTTTCAAGTTCATTTCAAATCATATAACACAAAATGCCTATCTACATGTCTAAATGTAAGCCAGTCAGTTTTTTATCCATCATGGTTGAGCTTGAAGTTAGGCATGCCCATAAACCATGCAATCCATAAGCAAAATGAATATCAGCAGTAAATACAGGATTTTCCAGGATCTATTAAAGAATATTTTCAACAGATTGGAAGTTCAACAACCTATACTTGTCTACACCCAAAAACTTCCCTACTTAATTCCATTCTTGAGAAGCCTAAGTGTTATTAAAAGTCAAAAGGAAGAAAATAACTACCTAACTTGGAATTTTAAACTTCTCATGAGTAAACAAGCCTATATTAATTGGTTTTACAAATCATATTAACCAACATCAAGACAAATTGGACCAACTATTTTTTGCTGAAACATAAAAGAGTCAAAATAAAAATGCAAAATCCTCCAACATAACCCAAATTTATGGCTGGAACTTATACTAACATATACAGACGAACAAAAATCAATTCTAGCAGTGACTTTCATTCAAACCTTTGAGGTTCCACGTTGAGCAAAGAAGATATGAATCAAACTTTTGCAGGTGTCAGAATGTACAAGTTCTTGGAAAGCTTCAGCTTCCTGCCAAATAAATTCCATTGTCAGAAAATTGCGTGCTAGTAACAACAGGAAGGAAGCAGAAAAAAATTAGAGTAGATAAGGACCTTCAAGAGTCCTGCCCGAGGACCAGAAACCACACCCTCTTCAACAACATTAATGCAGACTATTGGATGTTTAAGATTTGGAGCCTGCTTCCTGGCCTGAGCCCTTGCAAACTTGAATATTTCCCTTGCCTCCCCAAGGGGTTCTAACTTATCAGTCTTGTAAAGAGTAGCAACCCACGGTCTTCTACGTTCCAAGATATCCAGGGCCCATTGACGTGCAGTGCTTATCAACTGACTCGGTGCAACAACGGCATCCACAAGGCCCAAATCATGAGCTTCCTCCCCTTTAACTGGTTTTGAAGTCTATTTGGGGGCAGGAAGGAGAGAGAGATATTAATTGAAATACATACAGCAACCACATCAAAGTACACCAAACTTATATTCCAGCAAGACAAAGAAGTGGCAACAACATACCAACATCATTTCAAGGGACTTTGTAATACCAACAAGACGTGGAAGTCGCTGTGTTCCTGAGACAATTCAAGAGCATTTGAGTGAAAATACAAAGGAACCTATTGATTACTAAGCAGCATTAAACAACATTAACATGTCAAATTCAATATCTTATAATTGTTATTCACCTGCTAAAGTTGTAAAATGACTTCGGCCATCACTTAATAAATTTTCATTTAAAATGTTGGGAATCGTGCATAATATTGTTGATTCAGTGTTGGCATTGTACAAACATGAATGACATTAAAACTTATATCCAACATAGGCTCTAGACTTCAATCTGCACATCAGGCCAGATTATCTAAAGAACAACATTTGCCAATTTATGTGTAATACTGTCAATCCATCATTCAACTAGGTCTTATATATGAGAACTTCACAACTAGATCTTGACTAAAGTATAAGGAAAGATATTTCAGATGGACAAAGAAGGGAAAACAGTTTTTCAATTTAACAAGTCACAACCAAACCACCACCCCAAAAAAATGTTTCTTTTTTGTTTGACCTTCCTCTTGTCCTGATGGTGTCAGGAAATGAACAAATATCACATCTAATTGCAAATCATCAAGTTATCTCAGCTAACTTGCTCCTATGTGCACATTAATAACCAATAACTATCAACTTGCCCAACTGTGTTTATGACATAGTCCCTTTGCTGTATAGTTATTCATGTTTACCAAAATTCTCAACACAGTTGAATCAATTTCTACGTACTCGGCCCCATGAACACCTAATAATATGTACCAAAAGCTGGTAGCAGTATATCTGTGATGTTTTCCTATATTTAATAGATTTGATTTAAAAATATCTGCTTTAGTTCAACAGGCATTTGTTGGTTCAGTAACAGTGCAAAAGAAATTCTTCATTTCACACATCCAAGTCTAATTCTTTCAGTCAAATGATCTACAATATTCTATAGAAAAACAACAACAAGCAAAGTAACAAAAATATCACCCCTAAAATTGAGAGCAAAAAATAAAATTCACCAAATCGGACACAGAGAGAGATTGATGATGCAGAGAACCTTCATAACTTTTTTTGGAAAAATTGGAAGAAAAAAAAGTGATGTCATCATATCAAAAGACTTTAAACTTTGAGTATGATTAAAATGCTGTCAATGAATTAAATAGCATAATAGAGCATTAAAATTAAATAGGCATACCTCCAAATCCAGGAAGGATTCCTAGTTGAAGTTCAGGAAGGCCTAACTGTGCAGTAGGGGTTGATATCCGTGCATGGCAGGCCTGACAAACCAAAATTATCAGATCATCAAACAAAATTATTAACAACAGTCTCAATTCCAAAAGAACTGGGACATACCATTGCAACCTCTAAACCTCCACCCAAGGCAAGTCCCTCAATGGCAGCAACTGAAGGTTTTCTTGCAGCTGGAAAACAACGCACCAGTTTAATAGTCAACACAGAGAAGTACAATTCAGCAAACTAAGTACATACCTTCTACAGTGTCAGTTAGAATCTCTATTGATATAGCACCACCCGACTGCTCCGCTGAGAAAACATAACAGAAACATCACTGACAGAGCTCACTCGACGTATTACCAGGAGAAAGAGACATGTGAAACAGAAAGCATACCTTTTCCTTCTTGAACTCCGGAAAAACCAGAAATGTCAAAGCCACCAGAAAACTTACCCTTGGCTCCTGCTCCAGTAACATAAGGTGTTAGTTTCTTATCATATTCATCTACAATGCTAGACAGATAATGGATGCAACATCAAACATTTCATTATAAGCATATATTATCCCCACTCATCCACCCACTTACCTGTAACAACAATTGCCTTCACATCATCTCTGTGTAAGGCCTGGTCATAACTCTCTTTCAGGCTCCTTAACACTGGGGATAGGAGAGAAATGGGTTAGACTATTAACCACATTTATTAGGAATAGAGTGTTCATTCAATAATATAAACAAAGCATTCTTACAAAAATGAGTTTCGAAAGCCTATCTGAAATAGACAGAGAATTGGGCAAATGATATAATTCCAAATAAGAATTCAATTCTAATCGATCACCTGGATTACATTAGAAGTTCTTCATACAGTAAAGTTCACAATTCGACCAAACAGTTAAATAATTCAAAAAAAATCTCTAAAACACATGCTTCTCGATAGCATGTGCAGATTACACCTCATTCAAGTTGACTTCAATTGCTGTATCTGTTTTTCCCACAAATAGATTTAAGAAGAATTCCACTCCAACCGTTATAGTTCATATTATTACATCACTCAACCAGAGTCTAATATTAAATTCACATTGCACCCTTTTTTCTCTAAGCTAAAGATCCAGACTCCTACTCTTATCAATTCAACTGTTGCTACTATTAAACCAAATCATTATCAACATCACTCCGCTTAACTTTGCAAAGAAAAATAAAAGTTTAGTTTCAAAGAAAGAAATAGTCAGGATTAGAAAGTTAAATGTTACAACTGCCATATCATCAACACGCTATTGCAAATTCAACGCCGTTGTGTTTCATCAGCTTGTCACATCAGATCAAAACAAAATCAATATCTCCAAAACCATCAAATTATGCTCAACTGGAAAATGGGCTCAAATTGATACACGCAAAATAAAATTCCATAACAATAACAATAACAATAAAAACTAATCACAGACACAAATTAAAATATAAGATCTAACATAAGAAATTTAAAAAAAGAAAAAGAAAAAAAAAAGTACCATCAAAAGAGAGAGAATTAACAGGAGGATTGATGATGGTGATGAGAGCAACCCCATCAGCTCCAACCTCGATCGTTGTTCTTCCCTTCCCCATCAGGAGCTGTAATTTTTTCTCTCCGTCTCTTAATTTCTGCAGTATGAGTTTGCGTTGGCTGCAATGAGATTGAGAAAACTGAAGCTTAGTTCGTGTGAATAATGTATGAGCTCCGTTTGTTAAACGTGACACTGACTTTTGAAGAGGTTGCTTGTAAGGTAACTCCAGTAAGAAAGAACTGTAATGTTGTGTGCATCTACGTCATCTAAATGAGGATTGCCTGCCTGAAGCCCACTCTCGGTTGAGGAGTGTAAAAACACGCGTTACTTAATCACATTATTCAGCTAAAATAGAAGATATTATTTATTGAAAATGACGCCACGGAAAACACGTTCATTTAAGTTTAAACAAAATTTAAAAAAAAAAAATGTTATTGAATTTTTCTTGAAGAAGGTCGTATATAAATTAGGGTGTTTGAACTAGCGTAACAATCCCTAAAGAATATTGTATATAATTTAAGATGTCTAAACTAACGTAGTAACTCATCGTCATAACTTTTCACTTAAATCAAAGATGCAGAGATATTTAAATAGAGAATGAATCTATACTATGTGTATATTCATATTAGGCCGAACGACTTATGCATACCTAAGGTTTATTGAAACATCAAGTTGATACCTAAAAGGTTTTGAAACGACAAATAGGTACATTCTGTCATGTTCTGTTAGTGATTTTGGTTAGATAATAGTGAAAAGACTAAAATACCCTTGAAAGTTTAATTTTTAGTTTTTTACAAATTTAAAAATTTCTAAAAAACCCCCTAGGTTTGCTAATTTGACTAAACACCCCAATATATAAAAATTTTATAAAATAACAAAAACACCCCCGGCACCCCCGCAGTGCCAGATTCTGGCCACCATCGCCAGAATCTGGCCGGAAAATTGCGTTACGACACAGACCCATCGGATCTGTGTCGTAACGCGTAGATCTTTCATTTTCCGACAAGATCCGTGGCTGATCTGGCCGGAAAAGACCAGATCTACAGCCAGATCTGGCCGTTGTGACCGAAAACTTGCCGGAAAATTGTGTTACGACACAGACCCATCGGATCTGTGTCGTAACACGTCGATTTGGCGTTTTCCGGCTAGATCCGTGGATGATCTGGCCGGAAAAGGCCAGATCTGGACGAAAAAGGCCAGATCGGTGTGTTACGACACAGATCCGACGGGTCTGTGTCGTAACACAATTTTCCGGCCAGATTCCGGCGGTGGTGGCCGGAATCTGGCACTACAGGGGTGGCGGGGGTGTTTTTGTTATTTTATAAAAATTTTATATATTGGGGTGTTTAGTCAAATTAGCAAACCTAGAGGGTTTTTTAGAAATTTTTAAATTTATAAAAAACTAAAAATTAAACTTTCAAGGGTATTTTAGTCTTTTCACTATTATCTAACCAAAATCACTAACAGAACATGACGGAAGGTATCCATTTATCATTTTAAAACCTTTTGGGTATCAACTTATCGTTTCGACAAACATTGGATATGTATAAGTCGTTCTCCCTTCATATTATTCTTAATTTCATCATAATCATCTGAGTTATCTACGGGTAAGTTAAATTAACAAAAGATATTACTAGTTAAATTATTAATTGACATTAGTATAAATATGGGTTGGATACTTAATACTATATAATAATTATTTCAAATTTATTAATATGGATATGAATCGTGATTTGTATAATTGGATACTTTTCAAAGTTAGTTTAGTTGGTTTTTACTTTAATTAAGATATCGAGATCATTAACACTATTATGGCATATTTAAATTATAATTTTTAGGTTAAAAAATAACGTCAATAATATTATTAATTCCTTTCCATTTGATTATCAAGCACAAACGTTGGGTTACTTTATTATAAAATAAATACAGATTCTTTCACATTACATTATAATTAAAAATGTTTTTTTGTCACAACCATGCTCAAGATATGTCACATTTATTTTTTATTTTTTCTTGATAGGGTTAGTCTTGATTTTGATCGTGATGGGTGGTGCTCCCACGCGTGAAGAAGCGAGTGGAATCAAAGATGAGCTAACCGTCTATTAAATATATATTTTCTCGAAAGACTCAATTAAGGATCATGTGTTCGTGTAACAAAAAGCCACGTTTGACAGTCTAGAAGAGAAATGGATTAGGGCTGAACCGGTTGACATAATTGATACAGGTCCACGTGTCATATTTTAATTGGGGACTTTTAAGAATGAATATTGGAAAGGGATGTATAATAGAATTCCACGATATTTGCAGTGGAGGAGTTATCTCGATATTTCCAAAGTTCACACATTTCAATGATATCCTTCTTAACAGTTCCTCAGGGACATGCCATAATATTCGCTTACTCTTTTTATTAAAATATAATTTAATACAGAACATACATAATTCCAAAATTATGCAAATTTAATAATATATAAGCAAAATTAACCACTGAAATTCACATATATGAAGGAAAAAAAAAAAAGACAATTCATAGCTGAACTTCAATCTTCACCTTAAATTTATATTATATAATGTTTTAAATCATCCTAAGATAACACAATTAAGAGATTTTTATGAAAAAAAAATGACTCGTATCCATAAATCTTTGTCATCTTGATTGATATCAAATTAACAACAAAAATAATTATTTAGGGGTGTCAGCCCAGCCACTTGCAAGCTTAGCTCAAGAAAAGCTCGAGCTCAAGCGGCTTGTTGACTAAGTCGAGTCGAGTTTGAGTTCTCTGGCTCAACCAACTTGCGAGCTTCAGAGAGCTCAAAGGGGATATATGTAATTTACCAGTTTGAAAAGTGACAAACACACCCTTTACTCCCAAATACCCTATATCCTAATTTACAATGAAGCGGAATTTTCCTTTTGTAGGGGGTTGGCTTTAACTAGCCCTCTACTTTCAAAGTTTCAGTTCTCTATATCTTAAAGGAAAGTCATAAAAGAAGTTCTCTGAGCCGTTCAAAAGTTTGTTGTCACTAGGGGTGAGCACGGGTAGCGGATAGAACCGGAATCGAAACCTACCTAGAACCGATACTATACGGGTAGGTTCCAGTTCTAATTTTTTGGAACCGATACTGTGCGGTTCCGGCTCCGGTTCCGGTTCTTGTGTGTGGAGGAACCGGAACCGGAACTTGTAAAAAGAGTACCATGTTTGGAACTTGTAGGAGGTACCCGGTTTGGAACAGATTTTTGGAACCTGTTTGGAACCTGTTTATAACATGTTTGGAACCTGTTTTGAAACCTGTTTTGGAACCTGGACTACAATGAAATATTTGTGAAATATGAATAATTGAGGGTTTCTATTGTTTTATAAAATAAAAAAAATTAAATAGAAAAAATTAAATTTTTAGAATAACCTAATTAAATAAATATACGAATACAATTATATTTATTACATATAAATTACACCATATTAAAAACTTTGATATATTATAATACATTAATATTAAAATTTTGATTGATTAAGTGAATAATTGGAATTATGATCCAATTAAAAGTGTTTTACATTTTTAATGTTATTAAAAGAATTATTTTTGANTAGAACAATTGTATTATGTAAGTTAGTTTTATACAAAATTTACCTTGACTCATTTGTTGGGACGGGAACGTGCTTGAGTGGCCACTTTCCCGTCAATGCTTCATCACCGAGGTGCTCAAACATCCTGCTCTCGCGTAACAGCTGTGGGAACAACACGGACAGTGGCTCCAACTCAGCCTCCAATTGCCTATCTCGACAAATTGTTGGGTTGCAGTTAAGGATCTTCAGCAACCTCTCCTCTAAGAGAGCGACGACTAGTATCCAGTGCATTTCCTTGACAAGGATGATGCAGTAGACACTTTTAACCTTTGTCCAACTGTGGCCATATTTGGGTCTGTCCCCCATTACATACTGCATCATCCTGTCATCAAACCTAAAATCATTAGGGATGCAGTCCAAGTCTTTTGTGCCCGATCATTTTCGCTTGACTCCTTTTGCTACAGATGTACCAATGGCCTTTTTCAATAAATTGCGATATGTCAACACCAGTGTTTGGCCAAAGGCCACATCGGTGATAGCACAATCGGGATATAGTAGATCACCATTGCTGGTTTGTCGCGGCCTCATCAGTGCCAATACCTCATCGATGTGCTGCATCAAATAAAAACAACATGATAAGTATACAATACCTCATGGAAAACATAAGCAAAAATAAGGAAAATTAAGCGAAAATAACTCACCGAGTCGTGAAGCCAGCTGCCCATCGTCAAAATCTTTTCAAACCAATCCCGGGAATAATCCCCGGTCTTACACTTTACAAGGGCATCACTTCCGGATTCATTGTAATAGGCATGGAAGGGTTTTTTCTTTTCCTTCTCTATTAGCCTATACAAATCAACAGTGGACTCCATTTTTGTTTGCTCGCTTCCTTCCCCTTCCTCTATTTGTACATCCCCGCTTCCTTCGCCTCCTGCCTCAACCTCCTCTATTATAACTACCCCACTTCCTCCAGAAACCTCTTTAACCCCCTCAATTTTGGCTTCTTCCTCAATTTGTTTCTTTGTTTTCCTTTTAGTTCCATGTGTTAGTATGGTGTAAGGCGATTTCACAAACCTACTTTTTCGGCTCTCTCTTTTCAGCCCAGGTTGCACTTTAACCGCCTTCAATACTCCACCAACTTCTTTCTGCACCCTACCAACTTCCTCCTCCACCCTAAAAACTTTCTCTGCCACCTTATCCACTTTCTCCTCCACCCTTTTCAACTGCTCTTCCATCTTATCAAACAAACTCTTTATGAGTTCAACCACCTCACTCTCCTGACTCCCAGGCCTCGGCAAAGTGGTACTTGTTGTATCGGTTTGCTGAGGCATACGAACCTCTTCCTCTATCCCCTCCTCCTCCTCCCTCCCACTGATGCGGCTTCATCCTCCTCGGCCTCAACCACATTCTCAAGCAGTAGCCCTGCAACTGCCCTCACATGTGTGACCCCTTGTAGGTCCCGCATCAGGCGGTCTATCCTTTCATCCCTTTGATCCTCCAATGCTCGAAAAGATGTGACATAGTACTGTTGCGCTTCACCCCCAGTAGGGGTGAGGAAGGGACGGACAACCCCCATGTAATAAGAAACAAAATCAATCAGATTTAAACGACATTTTAAAGCAAGTGCATGTTCAAGCTTAATCCTTTAATCTTACCCGAACTGATTGAATTTCAATCTCTATTTGCTCATAATCCGAATGGGTACACTTCTGGTCGTGCCACCACAACATCCTAGGAAATGTCTGTTGCACAACCGAAGCCCTAATCCTCCCTCCTGCCTTAGCCAGGACATGGATGACCTCATACATCCAAGCCTACATTGTAAAAAAACAGTCCATATCATAATTCAAACACATATATTAAAAAAAATATAACAAAAAGCTATTAATATTTACCTGAATTGCCCATGGGAAGCCAAAAAAATTGTACGTCGCCAGTCTTTTCTTCTCGGCCCATTGGGAGTGCTTTAACGCTAGGTCTTTTGCTTGTAGGGACTCCATGGTTCACTTAAATGATACCCGTCCCCACGGATAAGCATTAAAGAAGTTCAAGTTGCTTACAAACTTCACCCAATCAATATCAATGGCTTTTGTTGAGTCACTAGCCACTAGGATCGAATGTAAGAACAATACCAAGCACAATTTGAACGTCTCTGAATCGTTAAACTCACCATCTTTTAACCTGTCCTCTAATTCCTGTGCCTTAATAGACTTGTTCCCCGCCAAAACCTTGTTAGCCAACCTTTTGGCTCCTGTACTATCCGTTATTCTTTTTTCCTCAACCTCGCCTGGCAATTCCCCATATCTTAAGCCAGTCACCAACGCATATTCCATCATCCCAAAACGTTATGGCTTTCCATCCACCATGAACCACATTTCATGCTTTTTGTTGCTTTTTATTTAGTGCAGCAACATATAATGCACTCCCGACCCCTAGAATGTCTTTTTCCATTTTGTGTCCATATCCCAAAAATGACTAAAACAAGTCTCTTTGAATCTCCTTTCACCATTCCTCATTGTCCCTAAAATCCTCGTTATTCTCGTTGAAACATCCCAACTTGACCTCAATGTCACCCTCACAGGGAAGTACGATATCGTATCGCTTACAACCTCCAATCCGTACTTTCTATAGTTTACGCTCCGGAAAATCTGCACAATCGATATAAACAAAATATCAGCAAAAAAATTAAACCAAATCAAATATAAACAAAATATGCTACGGAAGAATCACTTAAGCGATGGGCAGATGATTCTGCCTCATACAAGATCTCTTAAGCGATCTGAAATCGCTTAAGTGATACAAATGATCGCTTAAGAGATTATAGATCTTGGCAGATTTTGTTCTACCTCGGAAGAGATCGCTTAAGCGACCAAAAGTAAAAGCGATTCATCACTCTTACTCTTAGTCGCTTAAGCGATTACATATCGCTTAAGAGATCTTGTACGAGGCAGCATCAACATCTGCCAGATCTAAGATCGCTTAAGCGATCGTTTATATCGCTTAAGCAATTCATCGCTTTTACTCTTAAGCAATCCAAAATAGCTTAAGCGACCAAGAGTAAAAGCCATCAATCGCTTAAGCGATACCAAGGATCGCTTAAGCGATCTTAGGTCTCGGCAAGTACAAATGCCTTTTCTTCGGCAGCCTCCTCCTCTTTGGCGGCCTCCTCCTCCTCCTCCTCCTCACTCTCGCTGGACTCCTCTTCCTGGCCTGAATTCTGCCCGGCCTCCTCTTCTTCTTCAGAATCGTTTTGCTTCTGTTCTCTCTCTTGTTGTGTCGCCGTCGTATCCGCTGCTGGAACACCTTCACTAATCGGAGGATCCACCGAAGCAGCCATTGAACTGCTTGCGCGGCCGGACTCTATGATTCGAAGAGGCGTTGGGTTTTCATCCTCATTGTGAATGTCAGCCATAGTTTTAAGAAAGGTAGAAGCGTTAGGATTGAATTTGGGTGTGAAAATTTGTCGGAATGTGGACTGTTATCGCCAGAAATTGCACAGATGCATTTAGGGATTGAAGATATCGATTTTTGCCTTAATTGGCTTCGATTAAGCGATTTGAATGGGTGGGGCTCTTTTTCAAATTTCAAATTTTAAAAACTTTCATTAATTATGATTGTCCTTATATGTTTTAATCTTTTCATTTTAACTAATTTTACATGTTTAATGGATCCTAACTGTGCCACATTAGCTTCTCTAAATTGGAAAAAAATGCAAAACAGTTTCAAGGCCATATTTTTTAAATCCAAACTTGGGATGGTCGGTCAGCTAAATTTTCTTGAGCTCAAAGGGGTATATGTAATTTACCAGTTTGAAAAGTGACAAACACACCCCCTATTCCCAAATACCCTAAATCCTAATTTACAATAAAGCGGAATTTTTCTTTCGTAGGGGGTTGGCTTTAACTAGCCCCTATACTTTCAGAGTTTCAGTTCTCTAGATCTTAAAGGAAAGTCATAAAAGAAGTTCTCTGAGCCGTTCAAGAATCTGTTGTCGCCACCTAAGACCTTTGAGGGCGACTTTTGACAACATGTGTAATTTTCGTCCTCTCCGAAATCTGATAATCTAAAACCCCTAAAACAAAACCGAAAGTTTTGCACGCCGAAGCCCAACACACAACCAACAAAGTTCGGCCACTGCCTCCCTTAGGTAAAGCTTATTTTTCTCTCTCTTTCCTTGACTTTCACTATCTTTTTTTTTTTTTTAATCAATGTGAATATTAAAGTTTACATTTTCTGTAAACTATGTTTTTGAATGTTAAGTGTTTCAAACCTTATACTTTTAATAGAAATATGTGTGGTTTCTCTGGATAACATGCTTTTTCAACTTATGTTTTTGCGGCCATGGTGGCTCTACCTGCTTAAGCTCGAGCTCGAGCTTTGCCTTTTCTATGCCAAGCTTGAGCTCGAGCTAAATGTCTTAAGCTTGGTCGAACTCGAGCTCGACACTATAGTAGTCAAGCCGAGCTCGAGCAATCAAATAATCAAATATTCGACTTGATTCGGCTCATTTATGCCCCGATTGTCTGTCTAACTCAATGATATAAAATTTATTGTGTAAATGACATTATGTGTTTTAATTTGTTGTAGTCAAATTAATGCCTATGCCTAACTCATAATAAATTTAGGATACTACTTTGTATATAAACTTTTCATACAAATTTACTTATTATATAAATTGATGTGTTTTGACATAATTGAATGATTTTAAATTAAAAATAAATTAAATAATTAAAAAATATNAGTGTTTCAAACCTTATACTTTTAATAGAAATATGTGTGGTTTCTCTGGATAACATGCTTTTTCAACTTATGTTTTTGCGGCCATGGTGGCTCTACCTGCTTAAGCTCGAGCTCGAGCTTTGCCTTTTCTATGCCAAGCTTGAGCTCGAGCTAAATGTCTTAAGCTTGGTCGAACTCGAGCTCGACACTATAGTAGTCAAGTCGAGCTCGTGTCCAGCTCGATTCAACTCATTTACACCCTGATTGTCTGTCTAACTCAATGATATAAATTTTATTGTGTAAATGACATTATGTGTTTTAATTTGTTGTAGTCAAATTAATGCCTATGCCTAACTCATAATAAATTTAGGATACTACTTTGTATATAAACTTTTCATACAAATTTACTTATTACATAAATTGATGTGTTTTGAGATAATTGAATGATTTTAAATTAAAAATAAATTAAATAATTAAAAAATATTACATAATTATATGTCAATTTATACATAATTATATGTCAATTTATAAGAAATAGTTTACATGAATAAACAATTTTGTATGCATAATATTACTTTTCCGGGCATATGTTAAAGCAATGCTAGTTTTACAAAGATACATACAAAGAGGGCATACAAAGACAATCTCCATCATTGATTTTTATGATTTTTCTCACTCTCTTTCTCTTTTTCTGTTTTTTTTTTGTTTTTTTCTTCTGAATGATATTATTTTATAGCTCTTTTTATATGGGTCTTTATAAGAGTAGTATTTTTCGCATATGTTATTGTAAGTTGTACAACTGTACACGCAGTAATTAGTATTTCTCCGTTTAAAAGAAGTGCAGCTGAAGGCCTCAAGCAATTTTGAATTTTTGAGAGCTGGCCGAAAATGTTCCCGCGCAAAACTGACGTGTAAAAACTAAAACTAAAACCCAAATTCCCGCTTTTTCAAAAATTCTCAAAACTGTAAACTTAAAAAAAAAAAAAAAAGTCGAGACAGAGCACTGCCTGAACTACCATCACCACCATGACCACCGCCGCAGCGCCACCACTCACCGACGCCGACATCATCCGCCTAGCTGAAGACCACCATCAAACCAGCTTCTCAGTGTCTTCATATCTCCCCTCTTCAGAATCCCACGAAGCGCTTATTTCCTTTCTGCACTCTCGCTCCTCTTCCCATTCTCCTTCTCTCGCAGTTTCAGAATATACCCATTCTCTTCTCTCCTTAATCTCTCTTTCTCCTCAAACTCCCTCTCTCTCTTCTCTGCTTTCCTCACTTCTCGTCAATTACATTAATCTCTTCACCTCGCTTAAAATCCCACGTGACACAAATTCTATCAAAACAATTCATTTCTTCAGTACCCTATTAAATCAAGTGCCAATTAAAGATCTCAAATCAGCTGTGGACTTAATTGTATTGGATATATTACATATTGTGAATTTGGATGATGCCCAGTTGCTTGATCTTTTGCCCAAGTGTTTTGATTTGATAAGAGAAAGCGAGAGGGGTGGAGATTATGTTAATTCTGTATTTGATCGTGTTCTTGATTGCAATTGGTCGAAGGGACTTTTAATTAAGATGGTTTCACTTGTAAAGGATTTCGGGTTTGTCGATAAGGGGAGGTGTAGAGAGTTTTTGGAGAAGGTGTTTGATGAAATGAAGATTGTGGACTTGCAAGATTTGCCTTCACTTGTGTACCAGTTACTTGTTTTGGCGTCGAAAGGGTTTAATAAGAGGGAGGTTATTGAAGGGATCGTGGGGTTTTTTGGGTCGAAAATGGGGTCTAAGGTAACCTCAATTGTTAGGCAAGTTGAAGGGACTGTCTTGCTTCATTTTAATTTCGCAGTGAAGCAGGACCCGTCTTTGGGAAAAGAGGTTATCGGGCTCGTGAAGTCGGATGTCCGAGCTTTCAATCATTTTACAGTTGCTGTTATGTTGTCAATTGCAAGGGTCAGGAGGTTCAGTGAGAATTCGATGAGGATTTTGAAAACAGCAGTGGTGGCTGCTTATCACGATTCCAAGTTTTCCAAGTATCAAATGCTTCTATATTTTTTTTACATTTAAATGTGGAGTTGATTTGTTTAGTAAAAATATGGATAATGCTAATTATTAGAAACATGCTCCATAAATTATAGTCTAGTGTTAGTGTTAATTGTTTGATTGAAATCATTAGAACATGTGTTTCGTTCTAGATAGTGACAATCTGAACATGTTACCCCTTCTTTTTTAAACATTTACTTGGAATTGAGATATATGCTGTGGGCTGGTGTCTCTGTGTTATTGTGAGATTATCATTTGTATAGAAGCTGTGGCTGGTATGCAATCTCATGAAACGCATTGCAGCATAGTGCCAACAGAGAGCTTATGTCTACATGAAAAGCTCTCATAACAATGATTCTTATTCACAGTCTAATTAACTTCTCATTACACGTGGTTTAGAAGTTAAAGTGTAGATAACTTTGGTTCTTGATTTGAATAATGCTAAACATGTCTTGAATATTGCTGCCATGTCAGAGATTGCAAGTGGCTACCTGATAATTTGAAGGAAGAATATCTGCAGAGGGTCAAAGTAGTGGAAAAGGCGGTCTTAAGAGCTGTAATATCTTTTTTCCTAATATCTATTATCTGATCGTGTTATATTACTCTTATTTGTATGCACAATGTACTTAAGACATTTTAGATTTTAACTAAATTCTCTTCTATTGATCATAAGGTAAATGAAAGCAATTATGGACGGGAGCATATTGTGCCTAGCATTGCTCAGCTTGGTTTTCTATTGCTGGAGTCATTGGAAGAGGGAAACCTTAAAGAATACTGCAGTTCAAATTGTCTACTGGGCATTGAGGAGCTTGGTATTCAGATTCTTAAAACTCTATTTGAAGTCCATGATATGGCTAGGAATGAGGTTGGTGACACTAAAATTTAAGCTTTACAAGGCAGTTATTTATGATTGATTTCCATTCTCTGTACCATATATTGGTACAATCTGTACCATATGTGATGCACTTGTCAGCTGGCGGGAACTCTCCAGATCTTTTGTCTGATTTGGACGCCACTTTGTATTTATGTTAGTATGCTGTTTGCAGATTATTAAGCAATGCAAGTTTCGTGTCCTTTCCTTAAAGCCAACTCAAAGTATGTTAATCATAAGGTAATTGCTCTTGATCAATCACAAACTTTTTGTTTGAGTTCTGGTTATGAGTGGCATTAATATTCAATGTGCAGACTGATCGGCATTCTGGTACAAAGTTATCCTTACCCAATGTTGGAACATGTTTCCCTTCTGAAGGAATTGTTGGATTATTTCACTTTTATGAATGGCAAAGTTGCCTCTTATCTTGTTACTGCTCTTCTGCCTCTCATCAAGTTCAGTCATGATCTTCAGGTAAATGTCTTCTCATGTTCATTTGACAAAGAAAGACGATCAATTCTGTTATGGCTGTTATTAAATTATAATATAGTATATGGCACTCCGTAATTTTTTTTCGAGCAAAAAGAGTGGGTTTAGTCACCAAAATGGAAGAAAAATTTAAAACTGAGCAATTGAGCCAACCTCAATTATGGTTCATGAACATGTCTCGATTTTAATCCATGACCATGACAATGGAAATTTAATTTTGGTTTCTAGGCATCCATATCTTTTAAAAATTTTTCATCAATTAAACTAATTGTTTTAACTAGTTGGGTCTCTTAAGGTTGCAAATAAGGTCTTGAGATTGACTCCTATTCTCTAAGGTTGGGAGGTTTGGTTCAAATTTAGGGTAGATGGGACTAGGGTGAAAAAGATAAGGAGATCTGTTGAAACTTCAATTTTTTTTTTTTTGTTAAGTTGTTTATGCCAGTATTTTTACTTGTTTCACTTAATAATGAAGGACTACACCATCTTGGTTGTGCGTAAAGCCATGTTTAGACGAGAAGACACAGTTCGTCTTGCGGCAACAAATGCCATTATTAATCTTATACTGGCAGAAAAGCAATCTAAAACAGATGGCTTGTCTTCTTTTCAAGACTCATCAAGCCAAGCCAGTTGCAGCCAGCAAGAGATACCCCGCAGCACAGGAGGAGGTCTCTTCCAGGAGCTGAGTGCCTTGCTGCAAAGATGCCTTTATCAGCAGGTTTATCTTCAGTCATGCATTTCATTTTGTTGTTACTGAACTATGTTCCTGAATTGATAGATTGCTATGTGTAGGCAGAAGTCAAGGAGGTCATGTACCATGGACTTGTGAAGCTTGTTTTGGTTGACCCATCAACTGGAGGGCCAGTCTTTGATTTTCTCTTACCTCATTTTCTTTGTTTTTTCAGGGAGGTAATTTTCCATCCATTTAAGCTTACCTTATTTGAAGTTCATACTTGAATCCCTTTAATTACATTTGAGTTGTGAGAAATTTATGAACTTTTATGGTGTGAAACCTCATATAGTGTTGCTTGATATGCATCTTGGATATTAAGTTATTGTGAACAAGTAACAAAAATCTGTATTGACATTTAAGAACACTTTTGGCAGGATACAGATTGCCAACTTGGGGTCAGTCAATGTGTTAAAACTGAAAGTGGGAAAACTTTAATTCAAGAGCCTTTAGATTGTCTTCTCTTTTGTATATCTTTCATTCTACTCCTCCAACCACATGGCAATATTAATCGTCATTCAGACTCTGCATGGACTTGCTTTGGTTTCTCTCTTTCACAAGAGAATGAGGTATTGCTAGTGCGACCAGTTATGCTTTTATGATGATAGGTTAGATGAGGAAAAAAAAAGACTATGTATGAAGTTTCACTGACATTTCAGCTATGAAAATTGCAGGAGGGAAGAAATTTGTCCAGCGAAACACTTTCTTCCGCTTTATTGAAGATCCGGAAGTTTCTTCAAAGTGGAAATTTGAAAGGTTTGTGAGGTTTTCCATCCGTTATTATTTTTACATATATCTTATATCTTGTCATAAGCATCTTTAGTTTAGTCCTCAATGATGTTGGTCTTTCTTAGCAGGTTTACCTTTTACTAATTTCTTTTCTCTGTCATGTCAGATCAGATATTCTTGGTCAGACCCAGGAAGAAAACACTACATGTCTTGGACAAGAGAAAAGAAAATGCTGCTCTTTGATTTTACTAGGAATCGTGGAAGTGCTGTTGAATACTATTGCTAATGAGTTGGAAAAAGCCAGTGATGCAGAGAAGTCGGATCTCGAAAAGGAATTTATTGGATTTGTTGATCTTCATGACTTGCTGGAAAAAGATTCAAGTACATCAAGACAGGGTAACAGCACTAGAAGAGCGAATATACGAGCTACTGCTCCTGATACACCCAATATTCATGATTCTGGAAACAACAATTTGACCCAAGAGCGAATTTCTTTTCTAGCAACTTCAAGCATCTTTCAGCTTCTGCAGACAGTGGTAAAACTATACAATATTGAATGCTCTAATGGTGTTACAGCTTCCCAGAAACATAGCCAGACATCCTCGGGCAAGACAACAAAATGTTGCTCTAAGATTATTTCTTTTGTTTTGGATGCTACCCTTCGTCAAATTAAAACTTACCCTGTTGTTGGGAAGGATGATCCATTGAAGACATTGATCTATGGAGGTATTCATATCCTGGGGTCCCCATTGCTGAAATTGATCTTTTTGCTCAAATCTGGACCAAAGTCTACGACAGATCAGAAGAAAAAGGAAACAAAAGGAAGAAAAGGTGTTGAAGACAGGAAAGAACATCTCCATCTAGCCTTTATTTGCTTAAAAGAATTGATCACAATTAGTATGCGGAGCTCACAATTAACTGACTTGCTTGAAGATTTGTTGTCAGTTGCCACAGTTGAGTATGGTTTAAATTATGAAAGTGAGGAATCCTCTAAAATTGATGATGAACATATAAGAAGTAAAGAATTGTTCATTGAGAAACTTCTGAAGCCATTAATATTGGAGCTCCTTGAGCATTCATTTTTACGTGAAGTTGAGGTAAATGCATTTTTACCTGTTTCATTCCTATCAGCTGCAATTAGTATCTTTTTCTATATAAATCCGTCAAAAAGCATTAATTTTCTTTTCTCAGGTTCTGTATGATATGTTATTAATGATTGGGAATAAATTGCCCTGCAAGTGGAAGAATTCTCATGGAGCTTGGGCTATGGATTTATGCAAAAGCCCTGGCACTAATGTTGCAAAAAGTGTCGTTAAATTGGCCGTGTGTTTAAGCTCACCTCCAAATGATTTACTTGTGGCTCAGTCCATTTCTGAGGAGCTGTTGAAGGTCACTAAATTAGTAACAGATGATTCGTTAGAGGTGTCTGAAGTATACCCTCTCGTAAACCAGTCAACAAGTACTAGTATAACATCCTCTATACTGCAATTAATTGAAGCAGTCATAGTTGATTTGGATTGGGCCGTTAAAGAACTTAAGAAATTCTGTCTAATTGTTCAAAAGAGCATTCATATTAATCGGAATGGAGAACATCCTCCTGGATTGACATTTGAGGAAAATCTTTACATTAGGGCTGAAGCAGTGGTCAAAGTGTTTTCTTCTTTTGCTTTGATGAGCCTTAAGTGTAAGCAAGCAGTTTCCAAAAAACTGAATCTATTCTGTCTTCTACACTTCCTGAATTTACGAATTTTGTTTGACATTATAATTTGCAGATCCTCAAGCAGAGCATTTTCTCAGATTGACTGCAAAGTTTTATAAGCATTTAGCTCAGATGTCAAGGCTTAAGATGGCTCCCAAGGGATGCAAGCAGCTTTTACCTAGTCTTCAATACCAGAAGCTTGTAGAATTAACATGCAAACAGCTCACAGTTCCTCTGTATAACTTTGTGGAGGAGATGCAGAGGGTATAGACTTGGGGCATTTTCCGTAATTATACCACAATGAATTATCACATCAAAATAAGTTTGTGTGTAATTTTCCAAGTTTCTTATTTTCATTACACTTGCAGGTTCAACTAGAAAATGATAAGAGTAAGGGTGTTATCAACAAGATTAAAAGGGAGAATAAATGCATTCCAGACCTGATCTTCCAGATAGAAGATTACGAAAAATATCTCATTCAACTCAGCAAGAGGAGCAAAGTCAATCTGTTGAGGCATGCCAAGCGTAGCACTGCCAGGGATTTCAAAATATTGGATCCTGTCAGGGAAGAAGATGCTTCAAACCATGAAGCCGACCATAACGATTCTGCAGCAGCCGAAGAAGAATCAGGCGAGGACTCTAAAGAACACGAAGAGAATGGATCAGAAAATGTGTTATCACCTCCTGCTGTTGAAGATTCTGAATCCGATGGCGAAAATGGAGGTTCTTCTCCAGCTGCCAAAAGATCGAAGAGGCGCAGAGTGGTCCAGAATTCCGATGATGAAGTGTAATTGCAAGTCGGAACAAGTATAGTTAAAATGTTCTCTCTTGAACTGGATAGTGAGATATCCCTTGTGCAAAGTATCTCAATGGCACAGTGAATTTTCATTTTGTACTATAAATATACATACAAGATATACAGTGAACCTCCTGACTGAATCATTATAATCTTTCATGATAATAATTTTGAATTGCATTGCAGGGTTGTTTATGAAATGATCTACACAAGAGATTACTTTTATCAGGATTCTGACAAACTGACAATAATTTATCTTATTTATTTGTTCTATATCATAGAAAAATATGCAACTCACTTAGCTTTTTCCATGTGCTTTTCCTGAGAAAAGAATCTAATGTACTATTTTTAATTATGTTTCAGGGGCAACAGCTTCACATAAATGCTTGAAAAGAAGGCAAAAGAATTGATGCTTTCAACCAGACAAACCAGTAGTTGAGGCTTCAAGCTATTAATTTTATTTTATTTTAAAAAAAAATTAATTATTTAAGTTTTTAATTTCTATATTTTAGCTATTATTAATGGGGACAAGACAGCCAAACAAAGACAAAAGAACAGGAGTACTAGTATGTGGTGGGAAAGAATTCCAAAATCCAGCACTGCTGTAAGAGTTAAACAATGGACTCAGAAAACGACGGCGTTTTTGGATTTGTTGCCTCCAGTGAAAAAAGGGAAAACCGAAAACTCAACCTCAATCATACACACACAGTCAACACACAAGTGACTTAACCAGCAAAACAAAGTAATCAAAAGGGCAACACTTTGATAAAGAGAGGGTGGCACACACAGACAGTTGGTTGGTATAGTGCTTTTTGTACCAAAACTTAAACAAAAACAAATCGAATCGAATTCACTTTGGCAAACAAACAAACAATGAACATGAGTGAAGACACGAAGAAAAGCAACAACGGAGCTCTTGTCGTGAAACCCAACTCCGATGATCGGAAACCCACCCAGCCGGTGTCGCAATCTGGCAAAAGAGTCATCATCAAGAGCGCCGACATGAAAGACGACATGCAAAAAGAAGCTGTTGATATCGCCATCGCAGTTATTTTTCCTTCTCTTTAACCTTTTTTTCCTTTTATATATATAAATTTTCATTTATTGAGATTTTGTTTCAGTCATTTGATTTCGGTTTCTTCTCGTAGGCATTTGAGAGGAACAATGTAGAGAAAGATGTAGCAGAGCGAATAAAGAAGGAGTTCGATAAGAGACACGGACCCACTTGGCACTGCATCGTTGGTAGCAATTTTGGTAATTCTATTTTGCTTTTGTTAGGGTTTCCTTTTCTTTTACTTTATAATTATTTTCGATTTGTTAAGATTTAATTATTTCAACAATTTTTTGGTGGGAAGATGAAATAGATCTAGGATAAATTTAATATAAATGTTGTCTTATATGTGATTCTTGTGTTGTAATCTTCTGATTTGGGAAGCAAAGATTGCAAAAAAATGAAATGGTTTTGGATGAGCTGTAGCTTTGGGGATTTTTTTAGTGCCTTTAAAGTGATTTTAGTTCTGGTTGGAAATTTTGCACCCAAATTTTCAGGTTAGCGCATCATATTAAGCTAAGTTGAAGTAAGATTTTATGATTTTCTTTTGAATAATTTTTCTTTGTATTCAATCATTTTGGATGCTACCGCTGCTTTTGTGCAATCAAAATCAGTCTAGTCAAATTGAAATGTCTGCTTGATATTGGGCCTGACCTGGCAGCGAATTGCCTGCACTAGTTTCCACAGCCGATTTTAATAGATCTGTACTATCAGTTCTGATCTCGGGGTCTTATCAGGGAAAGAAAATAGTCTGATCTTGGGAAAGCATATGGATGATCCAGGAGTTATTTGAGCATTCACTTTCTGATGTTGTTAGGTTACGTGTTCTGTTCATCAGTTCGCGAGGCTATATGAGACATGAGGTGTGGCTGTTGTACATCAAGGAAGTAGTGCAGCCAACATTTAATATTTTTGGACAAATCTGGATTTTAGGTTTATTTGATTTGGTACTGTGAGGCTGTCAAACAACTTGAACCATCTAGCATGATGGAGAGTCCATTGACAAAGTTTGCACTTTTCTCAAAGCATTCTTCTAGTTTTACTCTAATAAACCTTCAGTACTGTGCTTCTAATATATGATAAGAGACACTACTAAAGTGAAATTATGAAGTGGCCTATATCCTCACTTTTAGATATACTTGTTACTTATATGTGGAAAGGTATAGTTTACTCTTTGTGGTTTATTTTCAAAATATGGTATCTTCTACATTAAAATTTAGCTATGCAAATAGTTGTTCTCCAATGCTAATCTATAAGTTTCTGTCATTTTTAAATAGTCATAGCGGTTAGAGAATGGTCGTTCAATTTAAAAATGCCTGTTGTCTTGCACACAACAATATTGTAGCAGTAACTCATTGGGTTGGTTGTCCAAACCATTTTCCTTTAATGACTGATGTCAGTCAAATCAATTTTGATGCTATGCAGGTTTAAGGATGATCTATTATGTTTTCTATTTTTAGTTTGAAATCATTATTGGCCAAATATTGAAGTTCAAGTTTTCATGACTGATGGAATATCCAACTTTAGATAAAATGATTTTATTTTAATTGAGTGTTAGCATACTATGTACTTAGTGTGTTTCCTGGCTACCAAGATTGTAGTGTCTTTAAGTGGCCACCAGTTTATAACGGCGTGAAGACATAAAAAAATATTGAGGGATTAAAACCTATTATTTGAATTAATAGGTTTGTAGCACTAAAAGGCTTCTTGTCTATGTAATTTATTAGAAAGATATTGTTTTTATCCCATTTTGTGACATTTTCTTAAGTAAGTAATTTTGCTGGTCATTTCCTAACTGGGTTTAATTTATGGTTGCCCATACTTACTTGAAATCTTATTTCCATAAGAAAAGCTCCATATAAATTTGCACATGTGATAGATGTACAAATTATTAGAAAAGAAATCTATTTGTTAACCTGCCTTCCAGAATCCAGTTTAGCGTCAGGAACGTTATTACAAATATCATCTTACATTGACTTGTACTTTGGCTAACATAACTACTAAACTTTCTTTTTCTTTATTCCTAAACTTTAATATTTGGAGAACTTTCCTTAAAAAGATTAGTTAATTTGTTAACATTGGTGAAGGTAAGAAAACTTTCTCAGAAGCTTTATGTTATCTGTGTTGTCGTACATTTTGAGGAAATGTATGAACTACTGTGGGTTGGGGAAACGAGTGTGTAATATTAGTGATTGTATCCTTAGTTTCAAAGAGTCAGATAATCACCTGAGCATGTTGTGTTGTATAATGTGGTGCCTTGCATTTGTCAAGAGGTATCTGCCCCTTTTCAATTCCAAATGTTCTGCTGCTCGAGCTGTAGGATAACCCTCGCTTCTGATCAAAGCTTTGGTTTCCCTCGCTATTCATACTATTATAGCATTTATCTCAAACTTCTTGGATTTAGAAAAGCATTTGTTGCCACTTTTTAGCATGGTCCATCTTGTTGAATAATACAAGAGTTACATCATTTTGCTGTTTTAGAAGGAGGCATATTCACCTCACCTAATTTTTTTAGTTACACAAATTGCTTTGCTGTTGCCACTTCATTATGAAACTAGGAATGATTATTTAGGGAAGAAAATTAATCAGCATTACCTTTAAGAGCTTCGACTGACCTTTTTATCTTTTTTGGGCACAGGTTCATACGTGACTCATGAAACAAACCACTTTGTTTATTTCTATTTGGATCAGAAAGCGGTTTTGCTATTCAAATCTGGTTAATGAGGATGGCGACGTTGATAAATATGGATGAAAAAAGGTGCCAAAGATGATGAGTTTATGTTCATCGTGTAAGAGTTGATGTCTGTATGTATTAATCGAGACCTGCCATGCTGGCTGGTTAAACCTCAGAATGGAGATTCTTGTGCTTAACTTGTATATTTGTATCCACTTGAACTAGCTTGAAACTTGTTATGGATGTGAGTGAATTGCTGTCTGTTTACCTTGAAACCTCTAAATGGTAAATGGAGATTCTTGTGCTCAACTATGAAGCATAAAAGTGAATACCGTCTGAAATGCAACAAATGGGTAACATACCGGGAACATCACAAGACAAGAGTATTGTCTCATCTCAAAAGCTGAATGAAAAATTTGGTAATTTTAAACAGAAACAGGATCTGTGACCATTAAAGAATCTCTACTGTTCCAATGCACCTAGACCAAATTGGATTTTAGATTCAACCACAGAAGAGCATTGATGTTGCCTCAGCTACTGATAGCATTGGATTTTAGATTCAACCACAGAAGAGCATTGATGTTGCGTCAGCTACTGATAGTACATTTCCTATTGTAAGGCCATTTTACTCTGGTCAGGTCAGCACCCCTAGCTTGGTTGCCAGTTGGATTTATCTTCACTACACTCAGTAATGCCTCTACCAACCAAAGCAACGTTTAATGTTGCCAGTTGGACTAAGGTTTTTATAGCGTGAGGAAAACGTTTTAATACATGAAGATGAAGGTGAATATATATAGCATTTTGTAATTGGCTTCTGCTGCCACCATTACCACTCAATTCCATAACTTATTATGCTCGCCCATGCCATCTTAAATCCCCGGTTACCAACACCTTCTCCCCACAAACACAATTTCATGTCTTAAGTAAATACTCAACTTATACAAAACTTACCATTCAATTATTCCAAGAACAAAATTCAAGTTATAATTGGCAAAATGCAGTTGAGAATTCAAAACCATGCATGTAAAATGTCCAGGAACCAAACTGTTCCTGTCTTTCAAGGATTCGTGGACAGTAGCACAGCATAAAGAGATGCAAGTAGCAAGCCCTATTTATTCCAATTTACTACCATCCAATTCCATTTCATTGCCTCTGCTTACTCACATTCTAAAGTTAAGGTTCTCTTGTCTTGTCCCAGTTGTTAACTTTTTTTTTATTTTCTTTATGTAGTATATGTAAGTAACAGTTTGATTTTCACCCTCTTGTTACATCTATCTTTTGCCTTTATTGGGCTGACAAGTATCCCCCATTAGAATATAATTGTTGTAGTACTGTTCATTCACGAAGCATTAATGGAAGGGGCAAGTGAAATAATAAGTTCTGTTACTGTTCTGCAACAGTGGTTATTCATGAGAAAATGTAACTTCATTTAAAACCAGGAAAGAGGAAAGAGCCAAAAGGGTCCAATATCTGTAAATGCTAGAAAGCGAATGTCCGGAATTATCAATCAAAGCCCTTCAATTAATTCTGGGTACTGTGGTGTGAGAAGCTAGAGTTTTAACTTTATGAGAGAAAGCAGACCACCCCCAGGTACTGTGATGTGAGAAGCTCATTCAAAACCCATCAAGCTTTCGAAATTGCATAATATACATGTCATGGAAACTCACTCGCTGACACTCTTTCCAGTTCCTGGAAACAGACGAACAAAGGCCCTGGAAAATGCAGCCAGCCAGCCATGCAATATTTCATTTGAGTAATAAAGATGAATATTTACAAAACCTGAAAATCTTCAAATGATAAAATTTATAATCTTTCTTCTCATGGGGACCATAACTTTGATGATTGCTACCATTAATTCTTCAATCACTAGTTTTCCTCTGGAAAAAAAGAGAAAGAAATATTCTCCACTACTAAACCACTGTCCCTCAGTGCGTAATCTATACATTCCCTACATGATTCCACTAAAATACGCACGTTGTCATCTAGGCAGACAACAAATAACACTGTTGTTTGGCCCAAGAAAACGATAACTCTCATGAGCATTCAAATTAAGTAATTAGCGAGTTAATTAATCACGTTTAAGCATAAGCAAACACCATAACATAATACCCACAATACCCTTCAACAACATGATATTAGAAAAAGGACGAAAAAAAAAAAAAAAAAATCCCACAGTTTCAGGAAAATGGGAAGCAAATCAAACCAGGGGCTCCCGTAGATACGTGGAGCTCAAAAAGTTGAATGCCTTTTTGGCTCCAAACAAAGAAGCAAGACAACATACCACATAATAGTCATTACAAAATTAGGCAGGGGTAAAACCGGAACATAATTATTTTTCAAAAAACAAAAAAAAACAATTTTTTTTTCCATTCCTGGTGATCATCATCTTTCTTCAGTAAGCAAAGCCGCCGCCTCCTCCTCCTCCTCGGTTTCTGTTTCCTTTCCGACGGGAACCAGAAGCTGATGAAGAAGAAGTTGGTTTCATCGCAGCCAATGAACAGTTCTCTTTCTTAATACTATCTTCTTCGTCCATAAATATCTGCCTGCACCTGCACTCCACGCTACAAAAAGCACTCTCTCCCCTACACATGCAAAAAAATAACCATAAAAATTCAAGCTTTAAAATCACAAACCATGCAAAGAAAAAAAAAAAAAAAAGATCAGGGTTTGCTGAGAAACACTCCAAATAAACGAAGATCTGGGAACTTAGAAGACAAAACAAAACATAACAAAAAATAAAAATAAAAGGTGCTTACTTGTACATGTAGATATCTTTGCCCGGCAAAAGAGGCTGTTGGCAGAGGAAGCATCGCTGAAGAAAAGTAGGCACTGGGAAAGTTGACTGAGAAGAAGTAAAAAGCTTGTTGTTAATATTCATAGTAGCTTTGTTGATAACTTGGGGGCTTTTCTTGCTAGAGCTACCAGTTTTTTGGTTCTCCAAGACTATACTTAATCCCACCATATCTCATTATCCTTTGTTTCAGAATCTATATATATATATATCTATCTCTCTCTCTCTCTCTCTCTCTCTCTCTCTCTCTCTCAAATGGTGGAGTGGGGTGAAGGTGGTGATGGGATTGGGGGAAGGCTTGTTTAAGCTTTGTGAAAATGTATTGAGTTTGAGTGAAAAATAAATAGAAGAAAGAGAGAAGTGGAGAAGGTACTTGAATGGGTCCCCCACAGCTAGAAGAGAGCAGTAATGAGGACGATTTGCGGAGCTAAGGATTTGACTTCTACTGATCTTTAACTGCCACGTATCCCCTCTCTTTACTCTTTAGTTTCCATTTCGTTTTCCCATTTTTTTATTTTTTTCAATGGTTGTACGTTTATTTCTTTTTCTTTCCTTTTCTTCAATAGAATGGCTTAGTATAGAGTTGAATTGATACACAAACCTGGTTGCTTTTTCCAGCGAGTAGAACTCAACCTTCCCCCTCTTTTTTTTTTTTTTTCTTTTATCATAAATAAAAATAAAATAAATTGGTCATTGAGAGGACCATTCAACCTAATGATAGAGACTCTTAAATATATTATTTTAAAAATATTAAGTTTGATTTTTCTTGTGAGTGTTTATACTTCAAATCTAAAAAATTATGTAGATCTTCTGTCAAAAAAAAAAAACAAAAAAAAAGAAGGGGGGGAGCATTCTGCCTTTGAAACTTTGACTGCATGTGTCTATATAACCAGTTGAAGGAAAAAAAATAAAGGCAGTCTTGTCAAACCAGAAGTGCTTTTGTTTTTGTATGGTGCTTTACCTTCTTTTCATTGAATTGCTTTTGCTTAGTACTTTTCATTGGTTTGGCCCAACGACAAAACATATAAATAAACATTGTGTGAAAAAGAAAAACATATCCTTCGATTTTATATGCATGCTTTACATTACTCTCAGTTTAGTTTATACATTAAAAGACTTTTATCTGGTACGTGAAACGCTATGAAAGACAGAACAAAACGCATTCCATTATTATATCATTTGGATAATTAGCTAATTAATTATTTTTCTGTATGTCAAAAGAAAAAGGTTAATGGTGGAATCTTGTTCATGTCCTGCATTGCTTTGAAAGCTCTGCAATCTGCATTATTAAGGGAGCTAGCTGTCCGCAAATATCTTAAATTTTTTTGCTTTAATTATGAGTCGGGATTCAGCCTAGCTACTTGGAAGATAAATACAAAATTATATCACAAAGTGATATAGATATTAATGATTTAATACTTTTTAAAGTGGGATTAAAGTTAATTAATTAACTTTGGCTTTTCATTAATGTTTGTTTGATAATATAACTTACATATCTTAATGTTGTCGACCACTCAAAACTAATCATGTAATTAATTTGACCAAGGTGATGATAAGTGAATTTTTTATTTGGTATCCTTAATTATCAGCCGTCCTTTTTTCATGTATACGTCGAGCTATGCAACTCATGCACGGATGAATAATTGGAGGATCAATGTATTTTTCGTTTCCCCAACCCAATCAGTTGCCTAACTCAACACATCCTCTCTTCAAATCTTCTGCAAAACATCCTTTGATTTGTGTTCATATTCACTTCTTTCAAGCTCGATCTTGCCTTCTAGAGGTGTTTAATCAATACCCATATGAAATCTATGTTTACTTAAATCGAAACTTTCATCACCTACCAAAACACAACACGTTTCTTCGATTTGTTGGGCAATAGGAACAAGATAAAGCGAAATTCATTGTAAGTATGACGTTATCGCTTGAGCTTTCTTTTTCTTGCTTAAATTCAACCGATTTGTGTTTATATTTGCTCACTTCTTCAAACTCAAGTCATGTCCATCTCGACGTGTTGTAATTTCACTACTGAATTTGACAAGTGTTTGTCAAAAGAAGCACGTAGATTTGGGTTGAAAAACAGGGAGCAGGTAGAGTTCTAAAATTTAATCATCATAATAAACATTGGATAAACATAAAACTAAGCAACTTAACAGTGAAAAAACGTGAATGGGTAAAATGGGCTGTTAATGGACGTGAAAAATAATAAAATATAAAATAAAAAGACACGTACTGTTTATCCAATTCGTACCCAATGAACTAGACGACGTGTTGCACGTAGAGGACTTTGGTTCAGTGATTCTTTTATATAAAACCGGCGGCATCAGGAGCAAGGGCCCCAGGTGGGTACCGCCAGCGGCGTGCCATCTGTCCACCCAATTAATTAATCTCTTTCTTTCTGTGATGTCTGGCCTGGTGGTGTTAAACTGTTAATAATGGGGATTTGGGAATCGGGGCTGAGGAGGAGAGAAGATTTTGGTGTTGTTATTTAAGGAAACTTGTACGATTTTGCCTGTTGAGACTCGTGAAGGCAAATAGTGAATGAATGAATGAACGAACGAAGAAGAAATGTGATTTTCGGGATTCGAAACCCGAAGAAGTTTATTTAAGACGGGTCTTTTAAGTTTCGAAGAGATGATCCGGAGAAAGTTGGCCATCATCTTTAAAGCTTCAATTATTGGTTCAATAAATGAATGAATAAAACTTTTTTCTTTTTAATTATCCCTGGGTTAAGACTAATTTATCCACATCACGATTAATCTCTTTTTTAAGTATAAGTTTTAATGATCACTTATATTAATAATTATTGAGACTCAAATTTAAAATATTATATTAGGTCATTTTCTTCTTCTTTTTACTCTAAAAAAGGCTTGAACTTAAAAGACCATATTAGATTCTTTTCTTAAAAGAGCATATTAAATGGTCAATGAGACTATCTAACAAACTAATATGGTTAATTCTCTTATAATAAAAAATATGTTAATTAACCATTCTTGAATAATCGGATAATATTATTGAATGTATTACTTAAGAGGTCTTGAATTTGATTTCTCTTAATTGCTATTTACTAATAGGGATGACCATTGCAGGTCCTGATTTAATCTAGTGTTAGTTTTTAATGCACATGAATGTGTAAAGATGAGATTGAGACCGTTGGATCTTTATCCAAAATATTTTATCTAACTTTCATAGTGGTCATCCACTGGAAACACAATAACATGAGCAATCCAACAAAAACAAGGGTATAATGGTAAAAGCAGATAGCCAACTTTCATGGGCCCCGAGTTCGACTGACCAGACTGTGGGAAGGTATAATGATGAAGCGGAGTTGGTCCATGTCGAAGAGGAGAATGATTAGAGTGTGGGGTTAAATGGGCCTAGGCTTGGGCCCATTTTGAGATTGATATGACATATCACAAATTTAAGACTTGTTTGGCCACAGGTTTAAATCCACCCATCAACTCTTCAACTTTTTATTATTCTTCTTCAAAGAAGTAGTTTAAAAACTTTTACTTTTATTTTTGAATTTTATGCTCACTAGAAAGTGATGGAGACATGGCAAAAGAATTTTGGTAAAATTCTTGCGTTGGAACTAAAAAGGAACATAAGATGGGGATCTGGGAACAAACTTTATAGTGATGTCAATGTGAAAAAAATATATAAAATTATTTAAGAATTATACTATAATTTTCGGCTCGGTAATGTTATCGGCCAAAAGAAATAAACCTTGAGATCGAAAAAAGCCTCTTGTATTATAACATATCCCTTTAAAAGAAGTACATTATTATTTGATTGTTTTTAGGGATCTTTTTCGAAAGTAAATTTAGAATATATATATATATATATATATTGTTTTTTGACATTAGGTTTTGGGAATAAATTCCATGAGATTTGTTAGGTCATAGAAGATGAGTTCCAAGCACTTAAGCTTTACTAAACTTTGTGAAATATTTCTATTAATAAATTTATCTCTTGTCTATTTCACTATAATAAGACAAAAGAAAGTGAAATATCATGGTAATGGTTGTATCTTTCAATACTTTTATTCAACGCAAATATAATTTTGTTACTTAATTTAGATGTATTAGAAATTATAATAAAAAAATTCTATTAAATTAAGAGAATAATATTAACAAGGATTTAAAAAGAGTCGTTGATTTTTTTTTTTTTTTTTTTTGAGTAAACTTGGTAATCATCTCTCTCGTGATTTAGAGGCAAGACTTTCTAGATATATTTAACCTCAATGGTTAAAGCCTTAAAGGGTTTACCACCCGACTACTAGGGAAAAAGGTAAAAAATTGTTGATTTATCTTTATTTTTTAAAAATTTGTTTCGACTGTGCAAAATTAAAGAATGGTACAAATATGAAGTCGAATGGACTGTTACCTAATAACTTAAAAAGTAAAATGAATAAATAAATAAATTTATTATTAGGTTATATAATAATTCAAAATTTAATGAAAAATAAATGATTTGATGTTATATCTTCCTCCATTATTATTCTACAATTTTGTTGGGTAGCTAAAATATCTTTTGTTTTTTATTTAAGGATTTTTTTTTTTTGGAAAGATTAGTTTCCCCAGGTTGTGAAATAAGCTATTGGGCCTGAGAAAGTCCAGCCTGTCCCTTTTATTGAAATTCGTATCTAATCCTGGGCTTTGGTATGGTTATCGGCTGGATTCTGATCAAGCTCACATTGCTACCTTTTGTTGAAAACTTAGGTCTTGAAAATGAGATATATTGGAGGTTTGACCAAAGAAAATCAAAGATCTAAATTAAATTATAAAGATAAAATAACTATACCGTCGGATGAGTAAAGATAAACGGTTCACAAGAAGTATAAAAAATTTAAGTAAAAAATGTAAATTAAAGTATATTAATCTTATACAATAAAATCTCTCTGTAGTGATATTTTATATAGGAATAACCTTCATATACTCATAAAAATTTTAAAATCTACTTAAATAAAGTTGAAATATTAAGTGATTAAAAAAATGAAGATTGGGGTTGGTGTAGGTAACCTTATAAAAAGGATTGGATTATTTAAGTGAGAAGGAATGAGGTTTTTACATGGCAAGACAAAAATACAAATAAAGAAAAAATCTAGAATATCATATGCAACATCATTCATAACACCATTCAATAAATTTACATAACCTTGAAATTCTTTTTCTCTCATTCATCTTTCGATTGATTTTGATCAGTAATCATTCAATTCAATAACTTTTGACATGTTGGTATCACGTCAATAATACTACGGTGATATTATTAGATGTTCTATGAAATTGTAGCTAAGAACCTTTTTCTTCTTTTAAATTTCTCTCAAAAGTACTCTTGAACATTATATAAGGAGGATTGATGGATGTAAATTGCATTTAACTCATTCTTGCTAATAAAATTAATTCACTATTTTTCTAGAGCTTTTCCTCAACTCTTTTTAAAGTTTCACCTATTTTCTCTTCACTTCTCTCAATCTACACACTTACTTTCGTTACACCTACTACTTCAACTAATTAAGATGATCACAGACTTAAACATCTTCATGAATACCAAACTGATTTAGATATATAGATGCTTTTTCTTTTTATGATCGGAGGTGTTCGGATCAATTTACGCATATCTCGACTAATCTCCTAAGGCTTTGAAGTTAATGCCTGGTAAACCCTCCAAGTGGCCACTCCTATTAGTAATCGAGGGGAATCAAACTCATGACCTCTTGAGTAATATACCTAAAAGTCTTTATTATTCCAACTGATCACCCAAGGATGGTTTAGTTATATAGATGTTGGGATTATATAAAATCACGTATCATAAGCAGGATCATCAAACATGCATACAATCTCGAGATGCTGGTCGAATTATCGAAATGGGTGTATATTTTTATATTTTCCTTTTACTTATAATGGAATTACTTAACTTGAGGATGAAGACCGACCAAACCTACAGCTTCCAAGTTACTAAAGCTGGGTTGGCTTCTAAACTAAGCATAAATTTACTGGCTTTTAGTACTATGCAATGGCTGTACCGGAAACTTTTCTCTTCTCTTTTTTTCTCTGTTGAATGTATGAGCTACTATACTGTAAAGCTACTGTATGAGCTATTGTATGCTATTGTATGAGCTAAACTTGAGCTTAATTAGTTAGGTTGTTGAACAGTTAGTTAGCTATAGTTAATTAGTTAGTTAGTTGAGTATAGTTAACTAATTCTAGTTAGAAGTTAACTAAATTATGTAGTTTCTATATAAACACTTCTTCACATTCAATGAAGTTGATCAACTCATTTACTACACTTAATTTACTTTTACATTCTCTGAAAATCGACATGGTATCAGAGTTGAGAAACTCATCCTTCGATCAAAATCAATCGATCAAAATTTCTTTGTTGTTCTAATCAAGCTTGTACCAGCTTGTAATCACTTTAATTCTTCAAATTTCTTCTTTCTTTAGCTTGAATCGATTACTGATTTAGCTCAGTAACTATGTCTACTCAAAATAAAGGTTTGATTGCACCTCCAATTGATGCAAATTCACCACTCTACATTCATCCTTCTGATACTCCAGGTTCAATTTTGGTTTCTGAACAGTTGACTGGGACAGAGAATTACGGGATCTAGAGTAGAGCCATGACTGTTTCTCTCTATGTAAAAAACAAATTAGGGTTTGTAGATGGAACATGCACAAAGTCTTCAATTCATTCACACTTAATACCACAATGGGAGAGGTGTAATTCCTTAGTTCTCGCCTGGATTTTCAAATATGTTTTGAAAGAAATATTCAATGGAATAGTTTACTCCACAAGCAAAGCTCAAGTTTGGCAGGACTTGAAGGAGCAGTATCACAAGGTAAATGGAACCAGAGTCTTTGGAATTTATCAAGAAATCATCAATTTAACACAAGGAACAAATTCAGTAGCTATTTACTTCAACAAACTCAAGGCACTTTAGGATGAACTTGACTCTTTAATTAGCCTTCCTGCTCCTGACATTGGCAAAGGCTTATTTGGACCATTTGAACAAACAAAAACTTCTGAAATTTTTAATTGGACTGAATGAATCTTACTCTATGGTTCGTAGTCAAATACTTCTCATGAATCTACTCCATAGTGATAAACAAGCCTACTCTGTTGTGCATCAAGATGAAAGTCAGAAGGTTCTTACAGGAATGAATCAAAATATTGAAGTCACTACTGCTTTATATGCACAAAATAATGGTAAAAGCTAGAATCATAATAAAAAATACAAAAAGAAGAAGCCTTATGTTGAGTGTGACTTCTGTCATATTGTTGGCCATAAAAGGGAATCCTACTATAATGATTGGATATCCTGCAGATTATCAATTTACAAAGGGCAAAAATTCTTCCAAAAATAGAGTTTTTGCAAATCAAGTTCATGCTGGTTCTATAAATTATGCGTCTTTGGAAGCTGGAAATTGTTCAGGTGCTATAGGCAATTCTTCTGTTGCTGTTGTTGGTCCAATGTTGACCACTGATCAATACAATCGGATACTACAATTACTTGGGAAAGAGAATGTTCCATCACCAACAACTAATCTCGCAGGTAATTCAGCTGCTCTATTTTCATGTTTTGATACTAATAGATGGATAATTGATACGGGAGCAAGTGATCACATAACCTACAATTATTCATTGTTAAAGTCACCTGCCATTATAGAACCATCCTCTAGATATCTTGTTGGCTTACTAAATGGAGCTAAAACATATGTTAAGCACATTGGATCTATTGACTTGGACAGTGGACTTCATCTATCCAATGTATTGCATGTTCCAGAATTCCATCATAATTTGCTTTCGGTTTCAATACTTGCTATTTCTAATAAATGTTTCATCACATTTTATCTTGATTTTTATCCAATTCAGGATCTTTACAATGGCAAGTTGAAGGGGATTGGTAAACATTGTCAAGGTCTCTACTATCTTGATCCATATTTGCACATTTCTTCTTTTGTATCAGCTTTTGAATAACATAATAAAACTGTTTGTCATTCACATTCTTCACAGATTGTACTTACTACCTTACAGATTAATAAAATGTTCGTTTTTCCCACTAATTGTATGTCAACTTCTTGATCTCACAGTATTGCATTGTGGCATCAATGATTAGGACATGCTTCTCACTCAATTTTATCCACCATCTACCCACAGTTACCCAAACCAAACACCACAGGTACTTCTATTCCTTCACATTGGTCCATCTGTCCTTTAGCAAAACAAACTAGATTACCTTTTCCTCATAGTGTTTCTCATTCTCAACATAGTTTTGATTTGTTGCATATTGATGTGTGGGGACCATATAGCATTCTTACTAATGGAAATGCAAGATATTTTTTTACCATAATGGATGATTGCTCTCGGATTACTTGGTTATTCCTCATGCAATTCAAGTCATATACATTTTCTATACTTATGCAGTTTCTGGATATGCTTCCTACTCAATATAAACTGTATCCAAAACGTATCAGGGGTGATAACGGATCAAAATTTTTCAATAAGTCTTGTAATAAATTGTTTAGCAATCATGGGATAATTCATCCAAGTTCCTATGTTTATACCCCTCAAGAAAATGAGGCTGTTGAGAAGAAACATAGGCATATTTTAGAAGTGGTCAAAGCCTTGAAATTTCAGTCCCATGTTCCTGCAAAATTTTAGGGTAACTGTGTCCAAGCTGCAGTATATATAATCAACAAGCTTCCTACATCAATTCTCAAAGGTTTATCACCTTTTGAAAAGTTCTTTCACAAACCTCCTTCTTTGGACCATTTGAGGGTCTTTGGTTGTTTGACTTATGCCACGTTTCTCCCCTCCAAGGACAAGTTATCTCCTAGGGCAGTGATCCACCAGTTTTCTTAGGATACTCCTTAACCCAAAAGGGCTATGTTTTGTATGATTTGTCCTTTCATTCAATCACTATTTCCAAGGATGCAATTTTTTATGAACACATTTTCCCTTTTGCATTATCCCAAACACCTACAGGTCCTTTTCCATATCATTCTGCATTCCTTTTTACAGAATCAGATCAGTCCCCTGCCTTTCCTGTTCCAGCTTCCCCTGACTCTTCTTCACCTCATATTTCCTAATTCTACTTCACCTACTCTAGTTTCTCCTATTGCACCTTCTAGTCTGGATTCTTCTCATGTCTCTCCTTCTACTATTGCACCTACAAATTCTTCTCTTAACCTTAGAAGATCAAGCAGATCTGTTAGGCCTCCTATTTGGTCTCATGACTATGTCTACACCACTCTCTTTCATCCTACAGCTAATCATATATTCTATCCTATATTTGATTATGTTTCTTACACAACTTTCTCACCTTCTTATCAGTCATATCTTTCTAAGGTGTCTTTAGTTAAACCTTCTAGTTTTCATCAAGCTTTAAAGGACCCAAATTGGGTTGCAGCTATGGACAAGGAAATCAAGGCCTTGAAACTTGGTAACACTTGGTCCCTAGTCCCTTTGCCTCCTAGTAAATCTCCTATTGGATGCAAATGGGTTTATAAATTGAAGTGCAAGGCTGATCTTTACCACCCTCCAACTTGAAGGGGGATGTTGAATGTCTGAGCTAGTGTACTGTAAAGCTACTGTATGCTACCATATGAGCTAAATTTGAGCTTAATTAGTTAGGTTGTTGAATAGTTAGTTAGCTGTAGTTAATTAGTTAGTTGAGTATTGTTAACTAATTCTAGTCAGAAGTTAACTAAATTATGTAGTTTGTATATAAACACTTCGTCACATTCAATGAAGTTGACCAGCTCATTTACTACACTTACTTTACTTTTACATTCTCTGAAAATCAACACTCTATAGCCCACCATCAACTTGATAACATATATTTTGTACGTCTTTTCAGATTGCTCAGTGAAGAAAAGGCACATCATCCAGTACTTCAATAACCACAAAAACTCATAATGTACTGTGAGGAGTTGTTTCTTAATATGCACGATTACATCCAGTTTCTGAACTCAATAGCGGTGATGATCATCATGATCACAGATCCTTTGAAAATGAACCATAAAGTTTCATTTAAACATCACATGATTTTAAAGGGTTGGCAGTCAGTTGAAGATAAGGCATCTATCTCACAGAAGCTATCGAGCTCCATTCTTTTGTGAGGACAAAATTAATTAAAGCAGTAAGAGGCAGGTGGGCATACGTATGTGTTTTTATGGTGAAATAATTGATGCACTGTATGAACAATTAATGTGCTTCTTGGAAGTTTTCAGCCATTGTACTGTTTCCTGCTTGTGTAAAGGCTGAAAAGATTGGCTGAAAAGGTTGGCTGATTGAAAAGCTAATTAACAGGAAAAGTTGAAAAAATGAATGTTAGTCAACTCATAAGGACAATTATTCTTTTTAATTCCTCGTTCGAAGGCGAAGATTGATGGACCTGACATCCATTGTTGAGGTATTTTTCTCCACAACGAAGAACAAACTACTCAAAAACCCTAGTCATTGGCAGTTCCATAGCAGAGAATAAACTATTCAAAGTGAAACCCTAGCTTGTCTTTTTTTTTAACAGACAACCCAATAACTGAGAGACAGTCTCCTCTTTGACCTAATTCACAAATCGAGTGGCAAGGGATAAAGCTTTTAATTTCGAAATAATCCATAATTTTAGCAAATTAGTGTAATTTGAATTGGGAAAATTTAATGTTGGATTGCAAAGAGTTTTAATTTCAAACTTATAAAGCGTTTGAACCCTATTGCTTTGCATGATCAATTCAGTTTAAAGTGTAAAAGTCACTTTCAGGAGTCATGCACACTACGTCATGAGCAAGCAATAATAAAATTTGGACTAAGATTCTGGTGGTCTATTGGTTACCGGAAGGGAAACACCATCACGTTTCCACTCTGATTTGACAAATTATATCTTCGAATCCTTGGCTACACTCGAGCTAGTTTAGATTGGCAATTTCTGAATGTGAGCTTGCTTCTGGTTGTTTCGACAATAACTGGTTATCTGCAATACTGTTCATCTGGATCTACTACGTAATCTTATGTTTTGAAACTTTAATTCTTTTATGCGGTTGAAGGCTGTCGTTGTAAGGATAAAAATTTCAGTGGAGATTCTTGTTATTAGCCATGAATATTAAGAAAAAAGAAAATGAAGAAAGAAAGCTACAGAGATGGTTCATTGAGGAGGAACAAAGAATTAAACAAATAACAAAAATTGGAAAAAAATTATCATCCTTGCAATTCATCTTAGCCTGAATAATTTACGGTACTTTGCATCTCTGATGTCCCTTTCTCTTAGTTGTATAGAGACCCGCAAAAGGACACTTGATAGTACAAGTCCATTATCTCAAGCGGAAACTGTAGCTAGCTTGCGATCGAGATTGATTGAATGTTCCGTGAAGTCATATCAAAGGTTAAACACTTTTGGGTTAGAAAATCAGTACGTACATAGAGCTTGATACTTGGGGACCAACTGGTGTGTTTTTTTCATTTTTATTGAAAAATTATTCACTGCCTATAAACAAAATCGGTCGGGTTTGGTGGGTTCGGAGAGTTGATATATTCATTCGGTTATTTAATTGAACGGCAGAGAATAGATTTCTTACCATAGCTAGCCTTTTCTGTAAAAGTTTGAAAAGTATAGACCAACTTCATTTCGTTGTTCTGATTTATGATCAATGATGAACCGAGCAGAAATGTTTGACAGAACATTGACTGTTATACATTTTTACTGGCATATATAAATATTAATAAAATGGAGAAGGGCAAGAGATATTGGGTAAATAATTAGGAGTCCTGAAAATCAGTACCAGAAATCACAGTGGAGTAGACGCGTTATGTTCTTGGACGTCATGGGAGCTGGATTCAATCAAATACGAGCTGGATCAGTACTTAATTTCCATTAATTAGATTCAATTAAATGGCTAGTTATATATATAGCAAATAGGTTAAATAAAACAAAACAATTCCACATCGAACAACTAGAGCTTGGTACAGTGTATGAGTTTTATTTGATTATGATTTGGTTTGAACGTCGGAAAACCTTGGCAAAGAGAGATATCATGTGTGAGCATGAATGAATGCATGTGCAGAGCACATGTATGCAGTCGTGAACACATGCATATGCACTCACCATGTTTATCAAAAGTCAAAACATGTGAACAAAATTTTATGTTTGGTTACGATATCATCAATTGGTATACGCTAAGGCTTTCATTAAGATATCTAAAACAAGTAGGTTCAACCATTTCTAATGAGAACCAATAGATTGATTAAGTTATAAAAGGAAAGAGTGCACAAGTCACTACAATTATATTATTATATTACAACAATAGTGATTGTAGCGTTGGAAAAAAAGAAAACCGATATGTGGTTTCACAATCCAACGTAAGGTGGTGAGTGGTGACATAGGTGTATAGAAAAAAGAAAAGTAAAGGACAAAAAATAAGAAAATGACAAAACAAACACATACATATAATGAGTATGGGAAATAATCATCAAGAGATAAAAAGAGTCATTTGAATTTTGTCCTGTCAATGCATGGCCGCTGTATCTTTTAGTATGTGTTACCTCCAAGCCAAGTCTCTATTTCACTTTTCAAAATCAACTTCTTTAAGGAAACCAACAAGACCTTCTTCACATTTGACTGTTCGGTCTGCATGTGCCGAAGTGTTACTTTTGCCCACCAGGTCTGCGGCCTTGATCGACTCTTTTTCCCAATCTGTGTTGAACACCACAGTTAAAATTGACATTACACATGCAATTTGAGCCCCAAGAAGCCCATAACACAGACCCACAAAGCCTAATTTCCAAACAAAGGCTAAAACTATCGCCAATGGTGCACCCACCAAGTAAAATGAGTAAAAGTTTATGGTTGCCCCAATTCCGGGCCTAGCACTTCCTCTAAGAATCCCACAACTTGTGGTTTGTGGACAATTTGCTAGCTCACATAATCCAATAATGGGTAGGACAGTCTTAGTTAGCTCAAGAACTTCGCTATCTTTAGTGAAAACTTTCCCCCATGCTTCTCTCCCGAGAGTTGTCCCTAGCAACCCGAATACTGACACAAATAAGGCTAATCCTATCGCTACCGCTGTGGCCAAACGCGCCTTCTCTGGCCTCCCCGCTCCAAGTTCGTTCCCTACTCGACTCGATACAGATGCACTTAGAGCCATTGGCAATGTGTACATTAGCGATGTTGTTTGTATCACTAAAGCTGATGTTGCAAGAGCAACGCGAGGATTGATTAAATACCCGGCTAAAATGGTCATGAACTCATACCACCACCACTCTAAACAAACAGCTAAACAACTTGGTATGGCGAGTTGAAGAAGAATTCTCCATTCGTCCCCTAATGAAGAATTATTTAAAGAAAGTAGCAAAGACTGATCAGTTGTTAATGGTGTACATACTGGTTCATTTGGGGTGCGAGTATAGTACATGTAACAAACAAGGAAGAAAAGGGTGTTAAAATTGGAAATGAAATTGGAAATTGCGATTCCAGGCACACCAAGACCAAGATTGAAGGCCAAAAAAATAGTAATAGGGAGGTGAAAAACAATTGAGAGTAAGGTGCACCACATTAGTGGCCATGTTGTCCCTTTACTACGCAAATAAATACGTAAAGGATGAAGAAGGCTATTAGCGATGAGGTCTGGGATGGCATAGCGACAATAAATGCTAGCAACTCTTGTTATATCGGGGTCCTGATGGAGGACAAGCATGAGAGGTTCAAGGTTAAGCCATAACAATCCAATAGCTACTGAAGCAAGAAGTAGCATAAGAATTGTTCTCTTTAGAGTGAGAGATACTAAGGTCAGGTTTTTTGAACCAAAACCTTGGCCACAAAGGGGCTCCATCCCCATGGCCAAACCTGATAAAACCGAATAGCCGGTGATGTTTGTGAAGCCGATGGCTAAAGCCCCGCCTGCGAGTTCAAGGCTTCCAAGTCTTCCCATGCACACAACTAAAATCATATTTTTCAGATACCCCACCAAGCTCATAGCCACTATTGGCAAACCTATGTCTGATATTGTCTTTAGCTCCTCGACTACCTGCAAAGAAAAAGAAAAAGAAGAAAAAAACAAATGGAACCAAAATTAATAAAAAAGAAACCAAAAATAAATGTTGTTTTACAGTTTAAAAAAATTATATGTAGTTCTGATAACTTGCTCTATAGGAGTGTTTGAGATTTTATATATACCTCTGGCATTGCCGGATACTTTTGCGATTTCTCTGCTGCTTGCGATCGAGATTGATTGAATGTTCTGGAAGTCATATCAAATCAGTACGTACATAGAGCTTGATACTTGGGGACCAACTGGTGTTTTTTTCATTTTTATTGAAAAATTATTCACTGCCTATAAACAAAATCGGTCGGGTTTGGGGGTTCGGAGAGTTGATATATTCATTCGGTTATTTAATTGAACGGCAGAGAATAGATTTCTTACCATAGCTACCTTTTCTGTAAAAGTTTGAAAAGTATAGACCAACTTCATTTCGTTGTTCTGATTTATGATCAATGATGAACCGAGCAGAAATGTTTGACAGAACATTGACTGTTATACATTTTACTGGCATATGGTCCACCCGCGGGTCCACCCGTACCCGTATAGGGTAGGGCACGGGTCCAAAAAATTGGACCCGTATATATCCATCCGTATAAGACCCGTACCCGTTTTACCCGGCCCACCCACCCGTTTTGCCAGGTCTAAAGGTAGTTAGATATATAAAGTCAACACCAGGTTTAGGTTTGTTTTTTCCAGCATGCAATGCCCTAAAATTGTTTGCCTATAGTGATTTAGATTGGGCATCTTGCTTAATGACTAGGAAATCTATTACTGGATACTATATTTTCCTTGGTTCATCACTGGTTTCATGAAAATCCAAGAGGCAGGCTACCATCTCTAAGTCATCTTCAGAAGCTGAATACAGGGCAATGGCGTCAACAGTATGTGAGGTAATTTGGATAGTTTAGCTTCTCAAAGAGTTAGGCTTTACAAATTTGCTTCTAGTACCTTTACACTGTGACAACTAGACAGCTAATTACATTGCCTCCAATCCCATATTCCATGAAAGAACAAAACACATTGATATAGATTGGCATATAGTCAGAGAACAAATTAAGAGTGGACTCATCATCACAGCTTATGTATCTTCATCTCAACAGCCAGCAGATGTGTTTACTAAGGCACTTAACAAGCAACAACATCACCTTATGCTACATAAGTTGGGTGTGTTAGACCTTTACCACCCTCCAACTTGAGGGGGGGTGTTGAATGTATGAGCTACTGTACTGTAAAGCTACTGTATGAGCTACTGCATGCTATTGTATGAGCTAAACTTTAGCTTAATTAGTTAGGTTGTTGAATAGTTAGTTAGCTGTAGTTAATTAGTTAGTTAGTTGTGTATAGTTAATTAATTCTAGTAAGAAGTTAACTAAATTATGTGGTTTGTATATAAACACTTCGTCACATTCAATGAAGGTGATCAGCTCATTTACTACACTTACTTTACTTTTACATTCTCTGAAAATCAACACTCTATAGCCCACCATCAACTTGATAACATAAACTTTTTACGTCTTTTTCAGATTGCTCAATGAAGAAAAGGCACATCATCCAGTACTTCAGTACTTCACTTATTATTAACCACAAAATCTCATAATGTACTGCAAGGAGTTGTTTCTTAATATGTACGATTACATCCAGTTTCTGATTAACTCAATAGCGGTGATGATCATCATGATCACAGATCCTTTGAAAATGAACCATAAAGTTTCATTTAAACATCACATGATTTTAAAGGGTCGGCAGTCAGTTGAAGATAAGGCATCTATCTCACAGAAGCTATCGAGCTCCATTCTTTTGTGAGGACAAAATTAATTAAAGCAGTAAGAGATTGCAGGTGGGCATACGTATGTGTTTGTATGGTGCAATAATTGATGCACTGTATGAACAATTAATGTGCTTCTTGGAAGTTTTCAGCCATTATACTGTTTCCTGCTAGTGTAAAGGCTGAAAAGATTGGCTGAAAAGGTTGGCTGATTGAAAAGCTAATTAACAGGAAAAGTTGAAAAAATGAATGTTAGTCAACTCATAAGGACAATTATTCTTTTTAATTCCTCGTTCAAAGGCGAACATTGATGGACCTGACATCCATTGTTGAGGTATTTTTCTCCACAACGAAGAACAAACTACTCAAAAACCCTAGTCATTGGCAGTTCCATAGCAGAGAATAAACTATTCAAAGTGAAACCCTAGCTTGTCATTTTTTTTAACAGACAACCCAATAACTGAGAGAGAGTCTCCTCTTTGACCTAATTCACAAATCGAGTGGCAAGGGATAAAGCTTTTAATTTCGAAATAATCCATAATTTTAGCAAATTAGTGTAATTTGAATTGGGAAAATTTAATGTTGGATTGCAAAGAGTTTTAATTTCAAACTTATAAAGCGTTTGAACCCTATTGCTTTGCATGAGTTCAGTTTAAAGTTTAAAAGTCACTTTCAGGAGTCATGCACACTACGTCATGAGCAAGCAATAATAAAATTTGGACTAAGATTCTGATGGTCTATTTGTTACCAGAAGGGAAACACCATCACGTTTCCACTCTGATTTGACAAATTATATCTTCGAATCCTTGGCTACACTCGAGCTAGTTTAGATTGGCAATTTCTGAATGTGAGCTTGCTTCTGGTTGTTTCGACAATAACTGGTTATCTGCAATCCTGTTCATCTGGATCTACTACGTACTCTTATGTTTTGAAACTTTAATTCTTTTATGGGCTTGAAGGCTGTCATTGTAAAGATAAAATTTTCAGTGGAGATTCTTGTTATTAGCCATGAATATTAAGAAAAAAGAAAATGAAGAAAGAAAGCTACGGAGATGGTTCATTGAGGAGGAACAAAGAATTAAACAAATAACAAAAATTGGAAAAAAATTATCATCCTTGCAATTCATCTTAGCCTGAATAATTTACGGTACTTTGCATCTCTGATGTCCCTTTCTCTTAGTTGTATAGAGACCCGCAAAAGGACACTTGATAGTACAAGTCCATTATCTCAAGCGGAAACTGTAGCTAGCTTGCGATCGAGATTGATTGAATGTTCCGTGAAGTCATATCAAAGGTTAAACACTTTTGGGTTAGAAAATCAGTACGTACATAGAGCTTGATACTTGGGGACCAACTGGTGTGTTTTTTTCATTTTTATTGAAAAATTATTCACTGCCTATAAACAAAATCGGTCGGGTTTGGTGGGTTCGGAGAGTTGATATATTCATTCGGTTATTTAATTGAACGGCAGAGAATAGATTTCTTACCATAGCTAGCCTTTTCTGTAAAAGTTTGAAAAGTATAGACCAACTTCATTTCGTTGTTCTGATTTATGATCAATGATGAACCGAGCAGAAATGTTTGACAGAACATTGACTGTTATACATTTTTACTGGCATATATAAATATTAATAAAATGGAGAAGGGCAAGAGATATTGGGTAAATAATTAGGAGTCCTGAAAATCAGTACCAGAAATCACAGTGGAGTAGACGCGTTATGTTCTTGGACGTCATGGGAGCTGGATTCAATCAAATACGAGCTGGATCAGTACTTAATTTCCATTAATTAGATTCAATTAAATGGCTAGTTATATATATAGCAAATAGGTTAAATAAAACAAAACAATTCCACATCGAACAACTAGAGCTTGGTACAGTGTATGAGTTTTATTTGATTATGATTTGGTTTGAACGTCGGAAAACCTTGGCAAAGAGAGATATCATGTGTGAGCATGAATGAATGCATGTGCAGAGCACATGTATGCAGTTGTGAACACATGCATATGCACTCACCATGTTTATCAAAAGTCAAAACATGTGAACAAAATTTTATGTTAGGTTACGATATCATCAATTGGTATACGCTAAGGCTTTCATTAAGATATCTAAAACAAGTAGGTTCAACCATTTCTAATGAGAACCAATAGATTGATTAAGTTATAAAAGGAAAGAGTGCACAATATTACAGAAGTCACTACAATTATATTATTATATTACAACAATAGTGATTGTAACGTTGGAAAAAAAGAAAACCGATATGTGGTTTCACAATCCAACGTAAGGTGGTGAGTGGTGACATAGGTGTATAGAAAAAAGAAAAGTAAAGGACAAAAAATAAGAAAATGACAAAACAAACACATACATATAATGAGTATGGGAAATAATCATCAAGAGATAAAAAGAGTCATTTGAATTTTGTCCTGTCAATGCATGGCCGCTGTATCTTTTAGTATGTGTTACCTCCAAGCCAAGTCTCTATTTCACTTTTCAAAATCAACTTCTTTAAGGAAACCAACAAGACCTTCTTCACATTTGACTGTTCGGTCTGCATGTGCCGAAGTGTTACTTTTGCCCACCAGGTCTGCGGCCTTGATCGACTCTTTTTCCCAATCTGTGTTGAACACCACAGTTAAAATTGACATTACACATGCAATTTGAGCCCCAAGAAGCCCATAACACAGACCCACAAAGCCTAATTTCCAAACAAAGGCTAAAACTATCGCCAATGGTGCACCCACCAAGTAAAATGAGTAAAAGTTTATGGTTGCCCCAATTCCGGGCCTAGCACTTCCTCTAAGAATCCCACAACTTGTGGTTTGTGGACAATTTGCTAGCTCACATAATCCAATAATGGGTAGGACAGTCTTAGTTAGCTCAAGAACTTCGCTATCTTTAGTGAAAACTTTCCCCCATGCTTCTCTCCCGAGAGTTGTCCCTAGCAACCCGAATACTGACACAAATAAGGCTAATCCTATCGCTACCGCTGTGGCCAAACGCGCCTTCTCTGGCCTCCCCGCTCCAAGTTCGTTCCCTACTCGACTCGATACAGATGCACTTAGAGCCATTGGCAATGTGTACATTAGCGATGTTGTTTGTATCACTAAAGCTGATGTTGCAAGAGCAACGCGAGGATTGATTAAATACCCGGCTAAAATGGTCATGAACTCATACCACCACCACTCTAAACAAACAGCTAAACAACTTGGTATGGCGAGTTGAAGAAGAATTCTCCATTCGTCCCCTAATGAAGAATTATTTAAAGAAAGTAGCAAAGACTGATCAGTTGTTAATGGTGTACATACTGGTTCATTTGGGGTGCGAGTATAGTACATGTAACAAACAAGGAAGAAAAGGGTGTTAAAATTGGAAATGAAATTGGAAATTGCGATTCCAGGCACACCAAGACCAAGATTGAAGGCCAAAAAAATAGTAATAGGGAGGTGAAAAACAATTGAGAGTAAGGTGCACCACATTAGTGGCCATGTTGTCCCTTTACTACGCAAATAAATACGTAAAGGATGAAGAAGGCTATTAGCGATGAGGTCTGGGATGGCATAGCGACAATAAATGCTAGCAACTCTTGTTATATCGGGGTCCTGATGGAGGACAAGCATGAGAGGTTCAAGGTTAAGCCATAACAATCCAATAGCTACTGAAGCAAGAAGTAGCATAAGAATTGTTCTCTTTAGAGTGAGAGATACTAAGGTCAGGTTTTTTGAACCAAAACCTTGGCCACAAAGGGGCTCCATCCCCATGGCCAAACCTGATAAAACCGAATAGCCGGTGATGTTTGTGAAGCCGATGGCTAAAGCCCCGCCTGCGAGTTCAAGGCTTCCAAGTCTTCCCATGCACACAACTAAAATCATATTTTTCAGATACCCCACCAAGCTCATAGCCACTATTGGCAAACCTATGTCTGATATTGTCTTTAGCTCCTCGACTACCTGCAAAGAAAAAGAAAAAGAAGAAAAAAACAAATGGAACCAAAATTAATAAAAAAGAAACCAAAAATAAATGTTGTTTTACAGTTTAAAAAAATTATATGTAGTTCTGATAACTTGCTCTATAGGAGTGTTTGAGATTTTATATATACCTCTGGCATTGCCGGATACTTTTGCGATTTCTCTGCTGCAAACATCTTCATTTCGTTTTGCTACAAGTGACAAGTGTTTATTCTAAAGCAAATTGAGTGAAGAATTTGTTACAGTAGAAAAAACACTTAGAGAATGTGGCAGATGTAAGAGCCAGCTAGGGAGAGAGCGAGTAAAGTGAATTCGAGAAGAGAAAGAGAAGACTTTTATAGGGAGTTGGAGAGGGAGGTGGGGTTAGAGTTCATAATGTGAATGTATGATATTTCTCATTCATATATAAAAGCTCATAATTATTGAACAAATATATATATAAAGTTAAAGATTCATATAGTGTTGTATACAAAATATTGTAAAGTGATAGATGGATGGATGGATGGATGTAAAAAGCCTCACAGAAACCTTATTTTAACCGTGTGATAATACTAAAACAGAAGTTCGCCAAACCTACTGTTCCAGTTATCCTTGTCATTTTCCCAAATTTGCTCCAACATATCCACTTTCTTTTTCTCCATACATCAGGCATTATGTTATACCCCAATTCGTCTCTCCACGTGAGCGTATTGGTGACTTCATATCTATATATCCATCTTCTTATCTAAATATGTCCATTGTTTAACTCGTTTCTGTTACCATTTTTCTCTAAAGTATTGATATTTGCCAGAAAGTTCATGTGGGCAAAAGCTTTTTAAGAGAGTTAATGGTATATTAATATTATTCCGTTAATATCGACTGATTTAGTACGTAAGAGATAAATTGAAGATGGATGATGATAAGATATGAAGATTCTTGAGGGCTCTTGAAAAAATATCCTCCTGCTGGTATCAGGTCATCTTTTCAGTGTCCATTATTTATCACTAGGGCCAATGAAATGAACAATCGAAGGGATAGATTGTAGTTCTCTCAGTGTCCACCTCATAAAACAGAGTTCCATTTTAGTTTGTATTAGAAGCAAAATGCTTTTTTATATTCTTTAATAGAAATAAAAAATAATGATAATAAAAATTTCACATGTTTATGCACGTATCTATCGATGGATCCAAAACAATAGGACCTAAAGCCTTCCAAGTTTTCAATTGTAGCACGCACCTTGTCTATTAAAGCTACTACAGCCAGCCTCCTTTCGATGCCAGTTTTCTAATTTCTTTTCTAACCTTCATTTTTCTGATCCTAATTTCGAATTATTACTTCTCTCCCTATTATGCTTCCTCCAATCACTAATAGCCGACTAAAAATGATAGTCAACCACCATTTGGTGGCCTCATAGTAAAAGAGTAAAAGAAAATCTAACTTTAGATGATCTTTCGAGTTCGAATCATCACAGTTGCTAATAGAGGTAACCACTGAATCTTATATTTGAGTGGTAATTCCAATGTCCCAAGAAATTAATAGAGGTATGCGTAAACTAATCCGAACACCCCTTGTCATTAAAAAAAAAAAAAAGACTAAAAATGATAGCCATACAATCCTCTTAACCCCCTTAAAAACGTTACAAGTTTGCTTGTTATAATGTTTTCTTTGAGGCAGGTCAAGGTAAACAGTTCACTGGTAAGGAAGAATGGATCTCTCTCTCTAATGAATATTTCTTCTTTTAATTAGTGACAAAATAAACATTCTTATATTTACTCAAGTGAAAAGTCATGTGCAAAGAGGACCGTTGTCTTCATTTCATGTGCTCGATTCCTTCCCATTATTTTGAATTGAATCGTGTCTAACTAATTAACCAAGAAATTCCTAGTCATGGTCAAATTCAGAAAGTTTGAGAGCTTAAAATGGATTCACATTCACTTTAGTTTAAATTACTGGTCAATAGCAGCTGATTAAGGCAGTAATTTGCTAGTGATTGTTATGATATCTTTGGTTGGTTGTCAAAATATACCGTGCCTTTACGACTAATATCAATACTTTCTTCTGGCTTTCTGCTTTCATTTGGGAGCTCAATAAAATGTTAATTAATTAATTAATCATCTTTATCAAAAGTTATGTGCATCTCAATTAATTCTCTGGAACCTTGAAACTATCGGCTTGAGTAAAAACTCTAATGGTTTTCCTTATTAGTAACCGAGGAAAGACTCAAACTTAAGATTTCTTGAATAATACACTTAATAGTCCCTATCGAACCACTCGATCACCCAAAGATAGTTTTTGTCAAACTTTTTACCAGGACTTATTGATTTCTTCCATTAATAATTGAATGTCTCATGAATGAAACATTTAACTAACTTAATTGATGGTTTATCCAATTAATAATACAAACCCTCTCTCTCTTTCTTTCTAAACGCATGTTGTGTTTATGTGAAATGAAATTTCTCTAAGTATGAAAATTATCTTGCTGTCACACTTAAATGAAACCGTGCATGTGCATTTAGTTATACCAAATGACTAAAGGAATCAATCTTTATCCACAATTATTATTACACCTACTTTCGATAATAATCTAATCTCTGTGGACAGTACCAAATTATATTTCAATCACTAAGAGATTATAGTTCAACCAACATAATCTAGACTAGAGAAACGACGGCGTATCCAACTAGTCACATCTCTCTCTACTGGTTTTATCATTTTTATATATGTTCATTTGGTGAGATTGTATAATATGTTGCTGTGCTGTTGCCTATTTTGTCCCAAATTCTCAGGCAATTGTATGGAAGAACACGAACAGCAAACAACCTTTCTCACTTCTCCCCGCAATGTATGACAAAGAAATCTCATCAATCTTTCCCCGCATCAAATCAGTGTGTAGATATCACAAATAACCAATCAGATTACAGATCCTATCATCTCTCTTTCGTTGCTTAAGCAAATTCTCCAACACTTGCACGCCCTCCCCCAACCAGTCTTAATTTCATCATGCCCCACTTTCATATATATATAAATATACACATGTTGCTTGCTTATTTGATTCAGTATATGATCTTGTTTCCGTGATTAAAGCGTCATTAGAAATGCAGAATTCTTCGAGTGATGAACACAAATATATAAATTCAAAGTAAAAAAACCAAGTTGGATGAAGGGAGAATTGTTGGAGTTGTCGACCACTTCAATAATAAAGGATGAGACAGATGCATTCGAGGATCCTGTTGTAGGATTTAGGATTTTTCCAAGTAATTGAATTCATAATTGACTTTGAGCCTAGGAAAAGGTATCCTCTTTTTTCTTATTAAATCTAGTATATAAACTTATTATTCTTTTGTACGAGTGTGATAACAAATAATAGAAAAAATAAATTCATTGTAAAAAAAATATTGATTATGTTGAACGTAACATTTTTATTAGGTGAACCAGAATAAATTATAAATGTTTTCTTTCTTTTTACTAGTTTAATATTTCTGTGTGTTTACTTATTCGATTTCGCATTAGTCGGTAGATTGTTTTAAGAATGAGTGGATGTTAGGGTAATAATCTTGAATGGGGGTCCATGAGTTTGACATTTCTTACTAGATATAGCACTAATTCTCTTTAGTCAACATGCTTTAATATATTTTAAACCCTAACTATGATTGTATAACGATATCCCTACAATTTGCAAATAAAAATCATAGTGGAGAGAATCTTTATGGCATTAAACGAGATCTGGATCCATCCGTCAGCCACATTATTTGGTCTCTTGAACTTCAATGAATAATAATAATAAGATTACTGTTTAATTAATACTAGGGGCGGATCTTTTGAGTCAAATTGTGAATTAATATTGGTCTAACATTAAATCTTTTGTTGACCATTACCATAACCCCTATTTAATTGATCTTCCCAATTAGAACTCTCGTCCTTTCATGAGCAGCAACACATGTATAATTTGGGAAAAATTAAGTCATCAGCACTATATTTTTGACTCTTGGCTCAAGGGATATGTTAAAAGACAAAAATTTAGAGGCATATATTACTTGGGTCGGGAGTTTATAAAATTTCATTATCTATAAGAATTTATATGTATATTAGATCTATCCTTAATATAATTAATAGACTATATATGAATCAAGCAAATATAGGGAGTAACTAAAGTTTTTCAGCTTTGATTTTATATTTCATTGAGCTAAAAATGTTCGATGTTGTGAGGTAAATCCATCCTGCATGAATTCACGTCACGTGTCCCAAGGATGCATTATAAAAATGGGTCAAACCGCGTGTCATCCCGTTAAATGGCTACTTTACTTGTAAGTTTATCAAATGTTACTTTGTTGGTAAGCATCAATTTGTGCTGCCTGTTAGACCGCATGTCACCTTATGTGAGGATTACTTCATGTGTAAGCTCGGGCTAGATCTTTTGTCACTTCATGTTAAGGTTATTTTATCTGTAAGTCCACCAAGACAATATAATATAAACAAGTCTCTCACCCTGATGAAGGGATCTTTGAACACTCTACTTCCTACTGTAAAAATTGTCTCGTCTGTACCAAGATTTGAGTTCGTTTGTACTTGAAAAATACACAAGAAAAGTAATAAAATAACAGTAGTCTTAGAATTTGATTTGCATTAATATATCTGTTTCTATGGATCTCTTGTAAAGAGATAATATTTGGAGACAAATAATATATGTTGCATATAATATGTCCGTTGCTATGGATCTCTTGTGATGAAAGATATTATTGTAAGTTGAAGAATAATTTGAATATTGGAGATTGTATTCAATGCCATCATTAATAGGTATGAAAGGTGAGTATATTAATGGGTCCGAATGTCTCACTGCTTTCAACAATAAACATTGATTCTTGAATATTAGAAAGGTCATTAAGTCACAATCCATTAAAGCTAAGCTCTTTCGATGATCGATCATGTCATCTCTGATTTTAATTTAACAATTAATAGTCTTTTATTAATATGCTAATAAACACACCAATTTGGTCGTCTATTCCTCTTGGGTTATTTTTCTATTAAAGGAATCAATCAAAACCGACTTAATTGTTAGTCATTTCACTACCCAATACAACAACAATTTTTTTTTTTAATGATCAGGGTGTTTTGATCAGTTTACGTATATCTCAATTAATCTCTCGGGACCCTGAAACTACCGGTCAAATAAGAACTCCAGTAGCCACCCCTATTAGCAACCGAAGAGAGACTCGAAGTCAAGATCTCTTGAGTAATATATCAAACAGTCTCTATCAAACTACTCGACCCTCACCCAGGGGTTGGTTCCTACACCAACATTTAACAACTCCCACTTGAAAGACCCTTTAATAATTTAAGCCAGTATTCATAATAGTGATTAGTGATTGAGCATCTAATCAGCCCAATTCCTCCCATCACTGGAAATTAAAAATTAAGTATGGTATGATGCAATGCATTTGACCAAACAATTAAATTGTAAATTTAACTAAGTCTCCATAATTATGGTGAAAATAAAGAAGATTTCTTGTATGATTTAAAGAAATGGGATCTTAATATAAAATTTAAAGTATTACATATGCACATTCACGGGTGATTAAAGTGGGTTAATTACTTTATTCAGCCGAAATTAAAGCAAATTAATAGGATGAACTTGTGATTTGTTAGAGAAATTTTCAATTTTTTAAGATACATTCTGGTTACGAATCATAAGCTTGTATTGTGATGAGGCTTGAGGGAGTCACTTATTTTACGCTAGAGCACGTGTGGGTGTGGCAAGCATCTGATGTCTATCCAGTTCTTTTGTTCTGAATCTGATCTGTCGTGCTACATCGTGGGCTTTTTCTTTTGAAGAAATGGTCCATAACATTTGGACTAAACCCAATTTTTAAAAGCCCTAACTTTGATAGATGGTTCGAACTTAGGCCCATATAATACACCATTCATATTATTGCAACAGAGTTAATGACCTGTCACCATCTCTAAATAAGAGATTTTGTAGTTAGATGTGGTAGTCTTGTAGATGCTCCGAATCCACAATCATGGAAGTTGGGACATGGCGACCTGTGAAACAAGAGAAAAGAGAGGAACAGGAATCCTTGACATGAGGATGATGTCGTTGTCTGGGTAGACTCCAACACCTAAGTTAGAAACATGATCGAAGTCTAAAGAGAAATAGAAAATAAATTGTGTTGTGTGAGAAAACAATGTGATGGTATAGGCGTATGAATGCCAATGTCGGTCCTCCAAAGAGGTGGTATGATTTTTTAAGAAACGGTCGTCGAAATGTCTTAGAGAATGAGAGAGTTTATGAGAGTATTTTAGTACATGTTCAATACTTATAAGGATTCATCTATTCTTGTATTGGAGAGTGTGTATTTATAGAGTTTAGAGGGAGTATTGTTGGTCCTCCGAACCCTCCCATCCTTTGAAATATTCGAGGTTGGAATATTCGAAGTTTGTTGAGAATCAGTCATTTAAGATGTCAGAAGGCAATTTTGGATCAGTTCAAATGATGGCACAAGATAGTTTACAGGACCTAGGTTTGGTCCATGAGCCTTGTAAACATGATTTTTGTCCATATAAATATAAACGTGTGAATAGTAGAAAAGATAATTTGAATAAATAATTGACACTTATTCAAAATTTTCTTTATTCCTTAAACCGTATATTTAATTCACAAAAACATCATTCAAAGTGGTAATAGTAGTTCCCTAAAGCGTGAGAAAAAGGTTTATTGCAATAATATAATAATTTTTATAAGAGATATGATGAAGGAGAATGGTTCAATGTGATTAATTAGGTATTCATAAAATGATTTTTCTTATTTTTTTAAAAAGAGCCAGCAACTGCATAAGATAAGATCATGATTAGATGAAAATATATTTTATAATATTAGGATAACGGTGACGTGGAGTACATTATGTTCCACGTCATAACCATTAAGATGATCAGATTCAGCCACCTGTATTATTAAATGAGTCTCTCTAACCTCACTGTTGAATGTTGTCCCATCCCATTGAAGTTGCAAAATTCATTGCACAGAGATGATGAAGATTGGATGATATTAGTGTTCAAACGACAAAATTCAAAACGGTAGTAATGTTAGCCGTTTCAAACATCGTGCGTGCATGATGATCGGTAGAAAGATTTGGCAGAAGCGGCCTTGGAGCTGGAGCTGGAGCCGTAGCCGGAACTGCAGCTCAGGCAGGACGTCGCTGTGTCCGTACACCTATCTTGAGTCAATTCCGTCTTCTTCTTCGGTGCGAAAGCCTTCAGTGCCAAGTTTTTTCTCTGGACACGCTTCACTGTTGTTTCGTTCGGCTAATAATAATATAAAAGACGTGAGTATCTTACCTCTGTTACTAGTGATTTGATCAAGCTCTGTTTGTTTGTAGTTTCTATTTGATATAATTTCTTCTTGTTTCCGTTGTTTAATTTGTACTTACATAGTGAGATTTGAGTTCTGCGTTTTTAATCTGAGATATCCTAATTGTGATGACAATTGTTCTTTGTTATGCCCTCTTATAAACTGTAAAGAGAAATACGAGAGAGAGTTTAACATGCTATGATTCATCGGAATTGTGTCATTCATCTAGTGAAGTTGAATGATTATGTGCTTCTTCATTGAATTTACACACTTGAACTATAATAAAACAATGCACGTAAAAGTGTTCTGTTTTCATTCATTCCAGTAATCACGCAGGGCAAATGTAAATGAAGAACCAGTCGTTATTTTGTGATTGTGTTTTTAAACTATGCTTCAGTTGATAGGCTACTGTTCTATGCTTGGTCAGTCACCAGTAATATGGGCTTGCTCGATTATATTGTTGGAATGGTTTTCTATTATGAATTTTATTGTGTGATTTGGGAGGCACTCATGAACCTCGATTGAAGTAAGCATGTTAATGTGCTTGATGTTTTAAAGCAACATATTTTTAAACTTTCATTCAACCAAAATAGTTTCATGGAAACGTATTAAGGTTCATTGTATAATTTCTCTACTCTTTTTCTCTATATTATAGTTCAGCGTCCCATATACAGTGAGTAGATGTTGCTATTCAAGTCATGCTTTAGCTGATGTTCCGGCAGGTGGAATAGTTGATGTACCATTGGCACAAACAGGTGAGGGTATTGCTGAGTGTGAACTCCTGAAATGGTTTGTAAAAGAGGTGAGTGAGAGATTGTAGTTGTTGCATTCATTTATTCCCAGATCTTTACATTGCAAGTGTTTCGTTGAACTTGTGGATCGTTGCTTTCTTATTGGTGTTCTTTGGTCCAAATTGTGGATGATTTATCTTCCCCATCCCAAATTCCAAATGTCTTGTGTTTGTGCTAAATTAATGCGTCACATGTATATATTATATGTTTGGTGTTGTTCGTAAGCTTTGTTAATGAATTTTTCTGTGTTTCTTACTGGATAAGATGCAACTGAAATATGTATCTCTGAAGTTTAACTATCTTCAGAAATTTATGTGATTGTTTTAGTGTTAAAATGTTGCATTGATTTTGGCATGTTTGGCTTTGAATATTGTTACTTGGAATATATGGCTTCTTAGTCCTTAAATGAATGAACTCTTGTCCTGTTGCACATTTATAACTACTTGGAAAGACAGCTGTATAATTATTTGTATTGTTGGTCTAACTTATATGTCTGCAAGTTTATTCAGTGATGTGTGTAGTGGACCCATATTGATAAATCCTGATAGAGTTACCCTGGCAGGGGGATCAAGTTGATGAGTTTCAACCACTTTGTGAAGTTCAGAGTGACAAAGCAACTATTGAAATAACAAGTCGTTACCAAGGAAAAGTTGCTCAAATTCTCCATGTTCCTGGCAGCATTGTGAAGGTTTATTTTTATTTTTTTACAGGGTGTGGAGTATTGATTGTTACTTTTGGGTAGTGAATATTCTGTTAATGGAAATAATAATGTGCTTTACTGATATGGCTCTTATGTATGTGCTTAACGATTGAGATAGCTGGTGTCTGGTAGCAGGGGTAATGAAAGAGGGAACTGATAACCTTAAATCAAAAGAAAACTGTTTCTAATACATAGGTTACTAAGAAGATTATCCTGAACCTTAAAATTTTTCTTCACTATTCTAGAATGATGGATTTGATTGTCCATTTCCATGAAATATTTAGTAGCAGAAGGTTTCATATATATATTAAGGTGCAGAAAGGACAAAAGAATAGATAGGAGCTTTTAGAACTTAAAAGGTAGTTGTAAAAGAAAGAACACTGATATGCATTTATACATTTAGTTATATCATTCTAAATTTCTGTTTCAAGTAATGAACTTTGAAGCAGAATATATCTCTTAGTTTGCTTTTGATAGTTTGGGAAAAGGTAGAACAGCGATATGCATGTTTACATTTTGTTATCATTTTAAATTTCTGTTTCCAGTAATGAACTCTAAAGCAGAACATTATTCTTGGATTCCTTTCGACAGTTTCAAAATGTATACCATAATTCTAAGATTTAATAAACTTTAAAATCCAGGTTGGTGAAACTCTACTACAGATGGCTGTTGCGGAATGTCTTGTTTCAACACCTGGTTCAGATGTTTTGGAAAGTGTAAAGCCACCAGGTTCCAAGGACATGAACTTACCTGATTCTAAGCAGAATGAAAATGCAATAGGTGGAATTCTATGCACTCCTGCTGTACGGCACCATGCAAAACAATATGGTATAAATTTAAATGATGTCCGTGGAAGTGGTAAAGACGGGAGAATATTGAAAGAAGATGTGCTTAAATATTCTGCTCAGAAAGGGATTGTTGAAGCTTCATCTGCCAGTGATAGTTCTGATTCAGAAGAAGAGAATGACTCATTTGCATTTGCAGAAGTTATCTTAGATGATAAGACAGTTCCCTTGAGGTAATGCTAGTCATGTTCATGATGAAGGAATGACCTATTTACTTTTGAAATGGGGGTAGGGGGTGGCATCCATGGGCCTGAGACATCTTAACTACACATTTTCTTTTGTTAGATCAATCCAAAAGTTATTTTCACTTTAGGTTTATATATCCTTAAATTTTAGTAACTGTAAATTGCATTTCCTTTTAGGTTCATTCTTTTTATTTGAGTGCTTGGCCGATTAACTTTGTAGATTGTTTTCTTAGAATCCTAATCATAGTTAATTATTTTTTATTCTTTCAGGGGATACCAAAGAACAATGGTCAAAACAATGTCCATGGCTGCTAAAGTCCCACATTTTCATTATGTAGAAGAGATAAATTGTGATAAACTTATGGATCTTAAAACATCTTTTCAAAATAATAATTCTGATCCAAATGTTAAGTACACCTTCCTTCCTTTATTGATAAAGTCACTTTCAATGGCTTTGAGCAAATATCCCTTCATGAATAGTTGCTTCAATGAGGAGTCACTTGAGGTCATCCTTAAAGGTTGGTAATTACTTCTGCTAAGTTTTATTTACTTTCACGTGTTCTTATATATTCCCATAAACAAAATATATAGCAAGTTAATAAAATCAATGCCATTTAGAAACTCATCTCGACTTCTCGTAGAAAACCATTCAAGGTCAAATAATTCCCTGGGACGCACAAACAAACTTGTCTAGAGATTACCGATTTTAAATTCCTACTACAGCCTATTAACGTTATATATACACATACACATTTTATGATATTGTTGTTGGTTATTTTAGGTTCCCACAATATTGGAGTTGCCATGGCTACTCCAAATGGTCTAGTTGTACCAAACATAAAGAATGTGCAGTCCCTTTCCATCTCTGAGGTAAGTTATGTGTGCCTTCTTATCTTTATAATAATTGAACTGCAATACTGGTATTTTTGCTTTGCTTCTCTGTTTACCAAGAACATTTAGCAGATAATGACAGTTGCAGAACTTCATGCTGTAATCAAACATATTTACTCTTGCCTTTTGTTCTCTGCTATTTTTCCATTTGATTGTGGATCAGAATAACAAAGTACCTTTCCCCATCCATTCCTTTCATTGATTTGCCAGTATATCAGTGTTTTACTGTCTTTTAATGTACACTATCATGTACTTTCATTGAAAACATTCTCTCTGTGATTAGATAACGAAGGAGCTGTCACGCCTGCAACAATCATCAAGGGATAACAAGCTTAGTCCTAGAGATATAACTGGTGGAACAATAACTTTAAGCAACATTGGAGCAATTGGTGGAAAGTTTGGATCACCTCTTGTCAACCTGCCTGAAGTTGCAATCATTGCAATTGGCCGAATTCAGAGAGTTCCACACTTTGCAGACGATGGAAATGTGTACCCCATGTCAATAATGACTGTAAGCTATGAATGATGGTTTCTTTATTTCATTATTGTTTAATAAATGTTGACCATAAAGGGTTAAAATAGTAGTTGTGTTATTATGTCATGGACCAAACAATGCAAAGCCCCGTGGGCAATTTTCTGTTACATTCAGGAGTAGCTTTTTAGAGAAGATCAGTTGAGTTTGCCTTCAGTCTTCCAATATGATTATTGCAGTGAACACACGCAGAGAGAAAGGGATTTCTTTGTAGAGAAAATGAATGATTTCGAGAAAGTTTCAAAGAGAAGATAACTTATGTCCCGAAGTGTCACCTTGTTTAATTCATAATACATATTAAGTTTTTTATATTGCAAGTGAATTTGATGAGACGTGGCTGTGATGATTGTATGTTTTTCAGGTTAATATTGGAGCAGATCATAGAGTTTTGGATGGAGCAACCGTGGCAAGATTTTGCAATGAGTGGAAACAGTTTATTGAAAACCCAGAGTTGCTGATGTTGCATATGAGATGACTGGTTTGCACTTCCATCAAGATAACGTGTCTTCAATACCGGGCAACGTTCTCCTGTCTATACTATTATTTGTACAGAATAAAAAATTTTATTATGTCAAATAAAAACTGAAATTTAATGCAGTGCCAATAAAATATTTAACCAACATGAATCCCCCTTTTGCAATACCAATTTCTTGGGTCTTGGCTATTCGGAAATAACTCCCAATTGATAAAGTTGTGGCTACTTCCTAGAATGGATTCCTAATTTGAACCTGTCAAATAGATTGTACAGGAGTCCCTGCTGAACCAGATGTACTGCTGTTTTATGTCATCAGTAATTAGCTAGTTAAACCTTTTCGCTTCTGTTTTTATACTCTTTTTTCGCCGTAAATTGTTTCGGGTTTATTTAGTCATGTGCATAGATATGAATGCAATGGTGTTCATATGTGATTTGTGTTATTGTTGGTAGGTTTGGACTTTGGACAGTAAATGAGTAAATTTCGTGATCAGATCATGTAATGTATAGCGTTATATATACAGGTAATAACATTGTTGAGTGTTACACAACAAGATGCATCTTCGGATTCGCAATTTGACCAACCATATTTGTTTAGTTGAAGCCTCAGTTTTGTCAATCTATGATTAGATTTTTTGAAGGATTATCAGTCTATATCCTTTATTTAAAGCCTAACCCATTGAAATGAAGACTGAATGCTCTATAGAGAATGGGAAAGTGAAAGGTTTTGAACAAGCATCATCCAACCTGCGTCGCATCCATCGACAGAAGAAGAATCAGCAGAGTAAGAGCCGGCCAATGTTGCTTATGGGCATCCGATGCAGATGAGTTCTTAGCATTACTTGCTGTTATTGTATTCTTCATGTGTATTCCAAATAAATCTATTTTAAGACGCAATTCCTGTTTATCCTTACACCATATACACAACATTAAAATTAAAAAAAAAAAATGCTGCTTAAACCACCATTGGGTGACCGAGTAGTCAACTAAGACTTTTGAGCATATTATTCAAAAGGTCATGAGTTCGATTCACTTTGTTAGGAGCCGATACTTTCAATGTTTCGAGGGATTAGTGGAGGTGCGCGCTGACCAAATACCTTCGGAAAAAAAAAAAAAAAAAAAGGCTTAAGGAAACAAATATAACAATTTAGTAACATACATTCTGTGAGCTATTAAGCAATCTCACAAATGATTACATATTTAAAGAATAGAAAAAGTCAAAGTGAAACCCAGAAAAAAAAAAACCTATGCTTTTAAAGTTTAATTTTCAGTATGAACATTGGAATAAAAAACCGCGCCAATTACCCAACCGTTAGCAACCGTAACCAACCGCTTCCTAAAATCCAACGGCTTCAATACTCTCATCAAAACTTGATCAACTGCTTTATAAAGCTGGTGTACAATAAAAGTTCCTTCAAACTCTCTCAGTCATGGCATTCCAGGTCCATCTTTTCATACTCATTTCACTCTTCACTTTCCCCTTCTTAGCCTTTGCTTCTGAACTTGCAGGTACTTTCAAACTTCTTTCAACTGTTATTCTTTTAGTGTAAACTTTAATACTTTCAGGGATTTTTGAAAGTGATATGGTTTTATTTATTGCAGGTAATCCTTCGGTGCCGTTATTTGCTTTCAGTTGGTTGGATGACAAGAACAAGTTTCTAGCAGGGGATACAGCAGCTATAAGGATCATAGTACTAGGAAATTTTGACAGTCAAGGAAATGCTTCACTTGAAAAAAGTGCTTTCAAGCCTTCACTCACAATAAATGACAAGGTGGGAAATAGCTGTTACATTTCTGGGGTTGTGCTAGAGACTAGTGGAGACACTAGTAATTGGAGAATTTTATTCACCCCAATCCTGGTTGGTTTGTTTAATTTGTTAATCCTTGAAGACCCTTTTAAAGTATTGGACTCCTCTCTTCATTTCTATGTTGACCCAGGTATGTCTATTGTTTCCGAATTGAAGTAGTCACTAATTGTATTACATGAAATTTCACCTTTAAATAATCTAAGTTAATGGAATTTGGTTTGTGTCATTTCCTGGTTGAAGGGCAAATGTATCCATCTGTCTGTGTTGCTTCATGGATGGGTGGTGTGAATGAGTTTGAAGCGGGGACAAAAGCGACATTTCTGATACTTCCTAAAGATGCATTTGGAAATAATGTTTCTTCAACAAGCAATGACTCAAGTTCTTTTAATTTCACAGTGTCTGTATTTTATGCAAGTGGTTCCTTTATTAACATGCCAAACGTTACTAACATGGGTTGGAATGAAATTGGTTATATCATTTTAGAGTTTATTGTGAGCACAGCCGGGGACCTTTCATTGTGCGTCGAAGGGGGAAAACTGACCTTGAATGGCTCTCCACTACCATTCAAGGTCAATCCAGGTGATGTCCTGTGGCTTCTATTATAAACTCATTTAATGTGTTGATGGGCGCTAATCTTCTACCTACGGTTGAAAATCATTTGTGTAACTAAATGTTGAATTGACCTTTATCAGGACGGCTAGACATTTCCAGTTGCCAGGCCAAATGGAAATATGAAGTGGTTGCCTGGCAGATTTTTTCCAAGATGGAAGTATTTGTACACCAGCATGATCAATATGGGAACCTTGTTCCAGGAATATACGCATTTGATGCTGATATTGTTGAGAAAGAGACAAATCTGTCTATACCAGTTGTAGATTTGCACTTTGAAGAAGTCACTCCAGGAATTCAGTTGCTTTCTTTTACTATACAGGAATCGGGGAACTTCTTACTCACAATATCTGATATGAAGCATAATATAAGCATCTCCAACATGCCTTTCGCTTATTCTGTCTTTGTAGGTGCGTCTGAAGTTGTACAATGACTCAGGAATTACTGTGATTATGGTCTTTTTCTTCTCAATTTGTTCCTAATTTAGATTCTCTAAACAATTAATGGTTTATGGTCAAAATTTTGATTATGCTCTGATAACTTGTGATTCTATAGAATGCCCTTGGGCAATTAGCTCATTTAAACGGTTGGAGTTGTGACAATTTCAGATCCCTTTGTCAAATACAGTTAATTTATAATTTTCTAATAAAGTCTCCATTTTATTTCTTATTTGAATAGGCTATTGTGATGGATTAAGCAGTGTCGTCAATGGCTCTGGTTTAAATGCTTCTGTTGCTGGGGAAATTTCAGTCTTCTCAGTTTATTTGAATGACAATTTTCGATTCCCATCTCCAGTTGAATTAGAAATGCTTCAAGTACAAACTATAAGGGAAATTGATTCTTATCAAATACGGCCAAAGATATTGCCAACACAGATTATAAATGGTATGCACAATTTCGCATTTTCCTTTGTGTTAATGTTTATAGTCTTTTTTACAAACAAGCAACCATCTCTTAAATAGGGAGTGGATCTACTGAAGAGCTGAACAATGGTTCTATTGACCAGTTAGAAATTGCTGTGGCACCATCAGTTGACCAGACTAACACTGTAAGAAGTGGATTCATATACTTATTTTAAGCAGTCCTACTCAAGAATCTTAATGATACTTTTTTCCTGAATCCAGTCTTCAGAGAACTCAACAGTTCTGGCCAGTGCTTTTGATGTTACTTATATTCCTGAAAGGAGTGGTATTTATAAAATTCTGGTACTCTGCGGAAATATTGTATTGAATGGTGGTCTTCCATTCACAATGGAAGTCAAAGCAGGTATTATAATTTACTTCACATAATTTATTTTGGATTAGTTTCTATTGAAGAATAACCAAAGTTATGTGACTGAATAATCACTGTGCCACAGGAGAGATGAATATATCACTCTCAGGAGCTGTGAAGTTTAGTCCTAAGGTGCAAAGGCTGATTACACATGATGTAGTGGTCCAGCTATTGGATTCCTTTTCTAATCCTATACTGTCACAACAGTCGAGGCTGAAACTAGAGATTGCTTCAGTAAACAATTCTGGCTTTTCAAGTTGGATGTTCGAGGATAACAATGATGGTTCATACAGTGGTCGCTATCTGGCTATGGATGTAGGCACCTATGAGATGTGTGTTTCATTTGATGGCACACGTTTCTTACCTTGCCCTTTCGGGGTTTATGTGTACAGTAGTAAGTTTGAGTTGCTACAACTCATATAATATTAGCTCTCCAACTTTAACAATCCTAGAAAGTATGATTTACTGTGTGATTGTCTCTCTGGGTATAATGAGGTAAGTCTGCCTTATGTTTCTTATAAAGCTTGGTAGTCAGAAAAGAGATTTACAATGTTATATTTGAGGTAAAGTATAAATCTTTAATTTTTTTTTTTTTTTCTTGTCTATTTTTCTATTAAGATTATGTTTTCAATGTCTTCAGGTCTATATTTTCCTAAAGCCTATGATGATATAGTGTCTGTTTGGGAGGATGAGTCAATTGCTTTTGATGCTTTGGATAATGACTATTTTGCCGGGGATTGGGCAAGCATTGTCGAATTCTCCAAAGTAAGATAAGGAGTCAAATTCATGAATTCCTGAATCAGAATTCTATTAAAAAATATCACCATTTAGATTGCACTCATCTCAAAGAGTTTCTGTAGAAGAGTTTGATTGTAAATCTGACCTACTACTATATGTTATATTTGGTCAGCCTGGTTTTGGTTCACTTCTACAGTCTGGGCGGATCTTCAGATATACCCCTTACAAAGATTATATTGGGAATGATTCTTTTTCATATACAATATCTGATGTCAACGGTAACCTCGCTACCGCTGCTGTCAACATCTCTGTTCTCAGTATCCCACCACAGTTTGTTTCCTTTCCTAGTCAACTGCAAGCAACTGAAGACTTGATAAGTCCCAGGTTCGGGTAAGGTATTATTTTAGCGTTTTCCTGTTTTGTTAAATTGGGTTTAGTTTTGTCCATAATTCTTACTCTCTTAATTTGCAGTGGTTTCACTGGGTTTGGAATCAGATATTCAGAAATGATGGAGAACATCTCTGTCACTCTCAGTGCAAGGTCGGGGACTGTATTTTTGTCTTCTATGCTAATGCAGTTTTGGCAGCCAATGTGGAGTGGCCTTTCTGTAAGTAATGGAAATGAAAACATGAAGGATTTGATCATAGAAGGCAGTGTAGATGTGATCAATTTTACCCTTCAGTCAGTCCAATATCTTGGGTATTAATTTAAACATTCTGCTTGTTTTGCCTCTTTGTGACAGTTATTCTCTTTAGATCTTTTTGGTTCACTCTCATGCGAACTTTATATCTTCCTTGTCATTCTATATTATCAGTGACTTTGATTTGTCATTTCCTTTATATCAGAAATGAAAACTTTTATGGGGAGGATACCGTTCGAATCTCTGCCAGAAACAGGAATGGGAAAAATGATTTGGATATTCCAATTTTTGTAGAACCAGTTAATGATCCTCCATTTATTGAAGTCCCTCAACATATTATTCTGAATGCTACCGGAGATGAGTCACAAATATTCAACAGAGATAGAGACAAGTTCAATTTCTGTGTTGGGGATCCAGATATTAATAAGTATCCAGGTATGCTTTATAATCTTTTCCTAATTTTGAAGCACTGAGTTCAACATCTATATTGATTAAAACAAAAATCAAAAACCAATTCAATGAAAAAAAATGCATACAAATCATGTTATTGACTTTCCAATACAATGAAAAAAATGCATACAAATCATGTTATTGACTTTCCAATACAAAAATTTTCAACGATGTAAAAAATTGAATACAAGTTTTTACCACAAATCTTAAGAGTGTAATATCTGTTTGGTGGGCTGTATGTCAGGCGGTGCATCTCACTTCATGGTCGCATTTTCCATGGAAGTCAGTGATGGATTATTGCTAACCAGTCTACCAGCTGAGCTCATCAATGAAACTGAACTGAAGCTAAAGGACAGTTATCTATGGCAACCTCTTCAGACGTATGTTACTATCTCAAAACATTTTAAGGTCCAAGCCAGTGGAATTAGATTCCGGGCAACAGTAGATGATTGCAATACTGTAATGCAACAACTCTTCTATCATGTGAGTAAGCTTCTTTTGTTTTGAAATTTAAGAAGAATTAAGGTTGCTATGTTAATGAATAATTTGAATACATGCTTGGCAGACACATTCACATTATTTTTTCGAAGCGAAATCTGGTTAAAAGTGTTTTGGTTCTTTGTATAGGGTGAGGAACATAACGTCGTTTTGACTGTGAAAGTGAACGATATGGGGCACTATGGTTGTTATCCAGACTGTGCTGAAAAATTCTTCGTGCCTCTACAAGCAGAGGCTACTGTAAATTTGATCAGAAGAAGACCAATGAGTTCATTGGTAGCTCATAGTAAGTGACAAATCAACATATCAGTCATAGATGACTTAGATTTTTGCGATTACTAAACTCTTGTCAATTTTACTCTTGTGTACAGCCCTAGGATCAGCTATAGTCATTGAATTTATTATGGTGCTTTTTCTTGGGGTTCTGCTTCTTTTCTTTACATGCAAATGTGCAATTCTTCTAGTGAATGAGAGAAGGGGCCGCCACACCAAAAACTCAGAGCTTTCTGAGATGCAGAGTTCCCAAAAAGAAACCGTAAGTGTGCCATATATTTCTTCTGAATCCATTTCCATGTATTCATTGAATTTATTAACTATAAGCTTATTCATATATTATGCAGTCAAGAACAAATCTACCAGAGGATGACACATCTTACTTCACTGGCTGTTGCTCAACCTCCTTCATGTTCAGCAATCCACCTTCTAGCTTTCGCCAGCGGTAACTTTTCAAACTCGAAAACAATTCAAAAATTGCAATTGAATTCAGCTTAGCTTAACTAATGTTTCTTTTATCAGAATTTCCAGGTCCTGCCGTGGCAATGAGGGCGGAGAATTAGTTAAGGACATAACTCATCCCTCTGAAGCTTCTGGCGATGAGTCTCTGCATAGCCTCATGCCACTTTCTATAGAAAAAGCAGCAGACTGAAACAATTGCAAAATCTTAAACTTTTTTGAAGTAAATAGAATTTTCATTTGATAATTATTCAAGGATCTTTTAAATGCGGCTTGTACCCTATGTAGCTTCTTTTAAAGATTTCATTATTTTGTAGAAGAGTATTTTCGTCATTTCAGTATAATTTTCAAGTCAATTAATAATGGTATGCAAAGTCAAAAGACTAAACTGATAGTATTAGAAACTAGTGTCCTTGATGGAGACATGGAGTTGGCCGAGACCACAGGGACGTAAACAAAACTCTCTCTCTTTACCTACCCTTTTAGGCTGTTAGATGTATTGGTCAGCTGTTTGAATTACGATCATCGACATTTCTGAAGCGATGGCGACTGCGTTGTCCGGCATGCAAAAGCTCCTCGAAGTAGGCACCAAGATCGTTGCCGTTGGCCGTAACTACGCTGCTCACGCCAAAGAACTCGGTAACGCTGTACCTAAGGTAATTCAGTTTCAGTTTTTTTATTACTTCATAGTTCATAGTTCAATTGTAATCAAATTGTAAATACAGAGATTTATTTTACTGCGTGTAATGTTCATTGTTACCAGGAGCCGGTTTTGTTTCTCAAACCGACGTCGTCTTACCTAGAAAATGGAGGGACCATCGAGGTTCCCCATCCGTTGGATTCACTTCATCATGAGGTGGAGCTTGCCGTCGTGATCGGAAAGAAAGCTCGAGATGTACCTGAAACCACTGCCATGGACTATGTTGGAGGTATTTCTTTAATTATTATTAACTAAGTCGCTTTTCTGTTGATTCATGATTTTTAGATTTATCTTGGTAAGAATTATTATTGCCTTGTATTTGCAAATTATTTGTTGATGATTTTGTTGCAGATTCTATCAATACCTGTTTCCTAATGTTATCTACTAGTTTATTTAGGTTGTGGTTATTGTTCAAGTTTCAAAGTAATAATTTTTTAAGGTTTCAGGCTATGCGTTGGCACTCGATATGACTGCTAGGGAAATACAATCTGCTGCAAAGGTATGAGTTTCTTTTCATCTGGCTTTTTTGGATAAAATGATGGTCCATGTTCCTTTTTATGTTTTTTGAAAAAGAAAAGCCTCAAATTTTTGTGGACAAATGTGTTGATGAACTGTCAAAATCTACAGAAGCATTTGCAGTTGGATTTATTGCCATGCTGTTAAACATAGAAGTCAAGGATTACTTTTATTACAATCCAATATCCTGAGTTGTAATCTGAAGCTTAACAACTTTGCTCTTTGTGCTTTCATTATGCTATGATTGAATGCTTGTTAGCATGCATGAAATATCTTGTTATTGTTGTTTCCTTTGTCCTATTTTCAGTCTGCAGGTCTTCCATGGACAGTGGCGAAGGGACAGGACACCTTCACACCAATTAGCACTGTTGTAAGAAGTTGAACGAAATACTTTTTACATATTTGTGTCTACTGAAATTATATTATGTTCACATTAGTTATGAATCTCAATGGTGAAAATTCTATTTAGAATGATGAGGTGTACTCTTTACCCTAGTTGATGGCCACCAAGAAAAATGAACTTGGCATTAGGTAGCATTTGCAAGGGAAATAACTGCACTTCAAATTTGGCACTGTTCTTTGTTTCCTGAGGTTGTAAAAGGAAGACGGAATCTTCTTCAGATGCTGGTAGGGGCCATTCCCTCTATGGTGCCGGTAATATGTAGTCAATTTGTGGCAACTTGGGGGAAAAGGAGATGAGATTGTAGATAAACTTTATCATCTATAGCTTAATTTTTTGCTTGAAATTTGTTTTACCTAAACATTATCCATAGTTGTTTGACTCTCCTTAACTTTTCTGTAGCTACCAAAGTCAGCATTGCCCGACCCAGACAACGTTGAACTCTGGTTAAAGGTTGTTTGATAATTACTCTTTCCTGATTTGTGTTTTCATGTGGTTTACGAATGCTTTAATTATGTTATCCTTGGTTATTCCCTGGCATCAACTTCAAATGTGTTTCACTGCAGGTGGATGGAGAAGTACGACAGAAGGGCTCCACCAAGGATATGATTTTTAAGATCCCATATCTCATTAGCCACATAAGTTCAATTATGACACTTTTGGAAGGAGATGTCATCTTAACAGGTATTGCAGGATTTTTTGCTTAATTCTATTCATTTAAAGCATACTTTCAGTGAGTGCCAAAAGATATGATTTTCATATTAAACTTGGTATATAGTTGATACTAGGAGTATTCAGTGAGCTTTATATCCCTGTTATTGGACAAGAATCGTGTCTATGATCTTGTTTTATATGGTTGAGGTCCTTCCTCCATTCAAATGCATGATTTTACTTACTGGCCAACGTTAGCTACTTAGGGGAGAAGTCATTTTATTTTGTCTTATTGTGTAGATGAATCTTTGAATCATTCTTTGTGATTGCTAAGAAAATGATTGTTGAGTTTGCAAGGGTGTGGTATCACATTATTGTAGATTTTAAATTACATTCATCTCTCCTCATTTTGAAGATCATATTCCTTGACAATTAAACTTACCTTTTGGGTGATATTTCACTAAAGTAGGGGGAGACTTCTTTGCTTTATAGGGTTTAGGGGTTAGTTACAGTTACAAAACAATTTCACTTCGTTTTGTTTTAACTTTATATAATTCCTTTTCTGAAATTTTGTGAAATGATATTTTGTCTGTTTGCAAACTATATTCAAAGTTTATATTTATATTATTTCTTTCTTTCTCTGTTACATTTTTTTCTCAATCCTTGCATTTTAATTGTTCCTTCTCAACTTGGATAACATTCGACATTGATAAGTCTTCCATCCCCACAAGGGCATGTTAGGTGTAAGAATTAGATTGAGCTTCTGATTTTTTTTGCCATCAATTTTGTTTTTGTAGGCACTCCACCAGGTGTTGGCCCTGTAAAAGTAGGTCAAAAGATAACAGCCGGAATAACAGGCCTCCTGGATGTTCACTTTGATGTTGCAAAACGCAAAAGGCCTGGAAGCGTTTGAGCTTATGGCTCAATGGTTTGTCAGTTGCAGCAAGATATAGCAGTTAGATATCGTGCTTAAGCAACTAAACAATTTGATTAACGATTGAGTTGAAATTGTTTTCCCATCTCCCAAAACAAACAGTCCATAACAATTTCCAAGAGTAAAAAGACACCAATATTACATTCGCATATCATAACGTTCTGAAACATTAGCAATTACACGCCATGGCTTATGATCAAACAACTAGCATTGCACTTACAAGAACAACCCCAACGTAGCATCATAACACGGTAAGCAGATCAAACAATTAACAACTCCCATTGCACTCACAAGAACAACCCAGATGAAGTAATACAAAAAAGGTGCCACACAAGCAGAAGTATGCATGCTCTCGTTGTTTCGGTGAAAAAAGTACTAGAAACCAAATAACTAATCACAGCTTCTGAAAGAAGTTGTATATGTGCTCATTGATCTCATCAGCCCTTTCTTGATTGATGAAGTGACCTACTCCTTCCATTACAACCACTTCCTCTAACAATGGCACATGCCGCTTGAACCCACCTTTGTTTATGTAATCCTTGGTTCCTGGCGCGTTATATGTCAGGTCCAGGTCGCCCACAATGAACTTAACAGGTACCTTTATTTGACTCCCAGTCCAAGGTGCCATAAGTTCCCAGTTCCTGCAGCAACAAACAGAAGTAAACAAGATTGACAATGCCATAAATTGAGGGGAAGAACACCGCAAGATAATCAAACAAAACACTAATGCAAAGGGCCTTTTTTGATAAGATATATTTGTGCCAGATTGCATTATGGTTTTGATCTCCTTAAGTATTGGAAATCATCTACTTATATTGGTATCCATAAGCAAAACATATTTAGCTACTCATCTGAATTTCAAGCTCAATCAAATAGCTTTATCTTACACTGACAAAATTCAAATATGCAGTTGTCACTCAAATTGGAAGGAGACATACGTGTTTATATTACGGTAATAGTTCACCCCTCCAGTAAAGCCTTTCTTCTCAAATTTGTCGGTGTAGTATTTAACATCATCCTCTGATAGCCAAGAGGGCAAAATAATTTCAGCATCTGAGGGACGTTCAAATCCTTTGCCTTTAGGTAAATAAAGAGGACCAGGTGTCCTGTATGTTAAGAATTCCCTGAGAACTCTCTCAGTACCAATCTGTGCAAATTCAGCTTCTATATCACCAGGCTCCTACAATTTCATAAAGAAATCAGTTCATTACGACAGCTATTTTGATGTTATCAAAATCCAAAATTGTGTCTATGATTGATAATCATCAGTGAATGAATTGATTTAGAACCTCCAGCTACAGGGCAAAATGTTTTGGCATGGTATGGAATCAGAGTTGCTACAACCGTCAAACTATTTTGGAACAAATAAACAATTTAAGTGTACAGTCAACAAGATCAATCGAATCTATGATTAATAAATATAAACTTTTAACTTTATCTTTCACATGCTCAAACTAAAGATTCCATATTTCCATTACATGTGCAAGATGCTGTGTTCAATGAACTCTACTTCAAACATACTAAAATAATCAGTTCAAATAGTAGAATTCTGAACCTAAGAGCAATAAGATATTCATTATTTTAAAATATCTATACAGAGCACTAAAATTCATGTTGTTTCAGTAAAGATCAGATGAAACATTAAAGATGAAAGCTAAAAAAAAAAAAAAAAATCAAAGATCGAAACTTTGCAATATATCCACCATTTGTTGATAGCTTAATGAGCAGAAGAATCAAAAACCGAATAGCCAACTAGAACAATTACAAAACTAAAAGATTAGCTTAAAAATGAACCTGAAATCTGACGATGTAATAATCATCACCATGAAAAGCTTTCAAACCCTCAAGTGGCTTCCTATTGGGATTCCTGGGATTAAACACAACACTCATGTTGACCAAAGCTTTGACTTTATCCGGTCTAAACAAACACAAGTACCAAGCAATAAGAGCACCCCAATCATGGCCCACCACGAACACCTTGTCCTGGTCGGGGGCGACAACGTCGAGGAGTGCGATGAGGTCTCCCACCACGTGGAAACACGTGTAACTCGTGACAGAAGGCGGGGCGTCTGTGTCACCGAAGCCACGTAGATCCGGAGCCATGGCTCGGTAGCCAAGTGAAGCCAAGGCCGTGATCTGGTGGCGCCAGGAGTACCACAGTTCGGGAAAGCCATGAATGAAGAGAATGAGTGGACCTTCGCCTTTCTCTGCCACGTGCATGTTTAAGCCATTGACGTTCACTATTCTGTGCTGTATCTCTTCCATTTGAGTTCAGTTGAGTTGTAGATGTTGGAGAACTTGAAAGTTGTGGTTTGTAGTGGTGATGGTCAGTTTACTAGTAGAAAGCGAATATATGCTACGTGTGAATGGAAAATAAATGAACAATAATGCTTGAGTTACCGATAAAGGTACCGATTTGACATACTGATTAAGTTAAAATTTGAGATTTTGAGAATTGGGCAAGTGCATCGGTATGTGAAAATCGGTAATTTACTCGGTAAACGTAGTATTACTGATAAATGAAAGCCATGGTGACAATAAAGCGATAGTGTGATACTGAATTATGACTGTTTGGGTCCTTTATGAAAAGCCGAAAAATGATTCTTATAAATGGTAATTCTGTCCACCAACTTCAAAGGATAAGATAAAGTTTTGGTTTTAATGTGTTTGTAATTTATAACAACGTGAGTCACGAAAAGGAACAGGTGGGGTGACATTTCAGCTTTGTTTCATACGGTAAACGACATTTTCCCACCCAAATAATTGCCTAATGACATTTTTCCGCTTATGAATTTTTAAAATATCACTTTACTATCCAAGTACAATTCTATTAGTAAATTTTGTTGTAAAGAAAGGTTGGATGGTCAGTTAACATTTTTCATTCAAAATCAAAATTTAAACTTCCACTTTGTTGAGAAAACAGCGAACGGTGAAGGAGAGCAACAATTCACGGTCGACGAATGGCGAGTAACCAATTGTCGAAGTTTGAAGGGTTTTGAAGAGGGGAGGTTGGAGGTTGAAAGGGTGGTGGAAGATTGGATTTTGGCCACCAGAATCAGGTGAAATTGGCACAAAAACAGTGAAACCTATGTGGTCGAGAGCGTTGAACGACATGTAATTGGCTTTCAAAAGGTTGGCGTTTTGGAGATGAGAGGCCAATGAGTTGATTGGTGGTCTCAAAAGTGATTTCTGACGTCAAAAGTAGTCAAAAAATGCCAAGAATCGCGTGAACCAACAATGAGTGGTGGCAGGCGAATGGAGGGCTTCGATGGATGGGAGTGGGAGGGGTTTTGATGAGGGATTCATGGGGAGTGTTTTGGTGGTGGTTGGAGGCCTAATGGCACACGACTCAAGCTAAAATGGCTTGAAAACGGCGTGGCGTGAGTCACGGGAAATCGACCATTTTCCAATGTCGTCGATCTCCCTTACCACCACCAAAATACTCTTGTCACCTCCCTCGCCAAAACCTACTTCCATCCCACCCTTGTCTCAACCATTTCTCAGCCGTCAGCTCAATTAGTTTTTCCAGAATACTTTGATGTAAAATCCAATATCTGAGTTGTAATCTGAGCTTAACAACTTTGCTCTTTGTGCTTTCATTATGCTACGATTGACTGCTTGTTAGCATGCATGAATATTCTGTTAATGTTGTTTCCTTTGTCCTATTTTCAGTCTGCAGGTCTTCCATGGACGTGGCGAAGGGACAGGACACCTTCACACCAATTAGCACTGTTGTAAGAAGTTAAACGAAATACTTTTTACATATTTTGTCTACTGAATTATATTATTGTTCACATTAGTTATGAATCTCAATGGTGAAAATTCTATTTAGAATGAGGTGTACTCTTTACCCTAGTTGATGGCCACCAAGAAAAATGAACTTGGCATTAGGTAGCATTTGCAAGGGAAATAACGCACTTCAAATTTGGCACTGTTCTTTGTTTCCTGAGGTTGTAAAAGGAAGACGGAATCTTCTTAAGATGCTGGTAGGGGCCATTCCCTCTATGGTGCCGGTAATATGTAGTCAATTTGTGGCAACTGGGGGAAAAGTAGATGAATTGTAGATAACCTTTATCATCTATGGCTTAATCTTTTGCTTGAAATTTGTTTTACCTAAACATTATCCATAGTTTGTTTGACCTCCCTTAACTTTTCTGTAGCTACCAAAGTCAGCATTGCCCGACCCAACAACGTTGAACTCTGGTTAAAGGTTGTTTGATAATTACTCTTTCCTTTTGTGTTTTCATGTGGTTTACGAATGCTTTAATTATGTTATCCTTGGTTATTCCCTGGCATCAACTTCAAATGTGTTTCACTGCAGGTGGATGGAGAAGTACGACAGAAGGGCTCCACCAAGGATATGATTTTTAAGATCCCATATCTCATTAGCCACATAAGTTCAATTATGACACTTTTGGAAGAGATGTCATCTTAACGTTATTGCAGGATTTTTTGCTTAATTCATTCATTTAAGCGTACTTTCACTGAGTGCCAAAAGATATGATTTTCATATTAAACTTGGTATATAGTTGATACTAGGAGTATTCAGTGAGCTTTATATCCCTGTTATTGGACAAGAATCGTGTCTATGATCTTGTTTTATTGTGTTAGGTCCTTCCTCCATTCAAATGCATGATTTTACTTACTGGTCAACGTTAGCTACTTAGGGGAGAAGTCATTCATTTTGTCTTATTGTGTAGATGAATCTTTGAATCATTCTTTGTGATTGCTAAGAAAATGATTGTTGAGTTTGCAAGGGTGTGGTATCACACTTATTGTAGATTTTAAATTACATTCATCTCTCCCATTTTGAGAGCATATTCCTTGACATTAACTTACCTTTGGGTGATATTTCACTAAAGTGGGGGAGACTTCTTTGCTTTATAGGGTTTAGGGTTAGTTACAGTTACAAAACAATTTCACTTCGTTTTGTTTTAACTTTATATAATTCCTTTTCTGAATTTTTGTGAAATGATATTTTGTCTGTTTGCAAACTATATTCAAAGTTTATATTTATATTATTTCTTTCTTTCTCTGTTACATTTTTTTCTCAATCCTTGCATTTTAATTGTTCCTTCTCAACTTGGATAACATTCGACATTGATAAGTCTTCCATCCCCACAAGGCATGTTAGGTGTAAGAATTAGTTGAGCTTCTGATTTTTTTTTTGCCATCAATTTTGTTTTGTAGGCACTCCACCATGTTGGCCCTGTAAAGTAGGTCAAAAGATAACAGCCGGAATAACAGGCCTCCTGGATGTTCACTTTGATGTTGCAAAACGCAAAAGGCCTGGAAGCGTTTGAGCTTATGGCTCAATGGTACATTAAATTTTGTCAGTTGCAGCAAGATATAGCAGTTGGATTGGAATTTGTTTGTTTTTTCGCAAAGGGCTGAGGCAGGAATTGTATCCATGGTTGGAGGAAGCATTGTTCTGTTTAGTTGACTGTTTTGAGCGCTGGAAGCAAACATCAAGAGCACAATTGAATTGCACCTAATAATGGGGTCGTGGCTTTTCTAAGAAGGGAGGACATCTATTTAAAAAAAAAAAAAAATTCATTCAGATGAGAAATTAATAATGTATCTGATATCACTTTTAGACTTGATGTGGGAATTTATAAAGCAGTTATCAATAGTCAATGCGAACACTATTCGATCTTGGGTTATTTATTTTAGAATAATGCTACACTTTCCAGATGAATTCTCAAATTTTATGATCTCAAAGGATGTGTCGTTTTTTCGACGTATAAACCGGAGAATTGAGATAGTAAATGATATATCACATTACCTAAGATTAACACATTCCTTGGAGTTGGATAGGAAATTTGAAATTTTATTCTCTTGGATTTAGAAGGCCCAGACACACACACTGCTGATATTGCTCTAGAAAACCTCTTTTAATTTTTGTGATCACTAAAGTGTAATCTTTTGTGAAATTTTTAATTGGGTAAGAGTTTTAATAGTCTCTCTATTAATATGTGGGAGACTTGAATTCAAAAATTCGTAAAATCTTTTATTTATTTATTTTTTTTTTACTATCAAGTTACTCCACGCATATTTCATTAGATAACATGCTTAAGCAACTAAACAATTTGATTAACGATTGATTAAATTGTTTTCCCTCTCCCAAAACAAACAGTCCATAACAATTCCAAGAGTAAAAAGACACCAATATTCATTCCATATCATAACGTTCTGAAACATTAGCAATTACACGCCATGGCTTATGATCAAACAACTAGCATTGCACTTACAAGAACAACCCCAACGTAGCATCATAACACGGTAGCAGATCAAACAATTAACAACTCCCATTGCACTCACAAGAACAACCCAGATGAGTAATACAAAAAGGTGCCACACAAGCAGAAGTATGCATGCTCCGTTGTTTCGGTGAAAAAAGTACATAGAAACCAATAACTAATCACAGCTTCTGAAAGAAGTTGTATATGTGCTCATTGATCTCATCAGCCTTCTTGATTGATGAAGTGACCTACTCCTTCCATTACAACCACTTCCTCTAACAATGGCACATGCCGCTTGAACCCCCTTTGTTTATGTAATCCTTGGTTCCTGGCGCGTTATATGTCAGGTCCAGGTCGCCCACATGAACTTAACAGGTACCTTTATTTGACTCCCAGTCCAAGGTGCCATAAGTTCCCAGTTCCTGCAGCAACAACAGAAGTAAACAAGATTGAATGCCATAAATTGAGGGGAAACACCGCAAGATAATCAAACAAACACTAATGCAAAGGGCCTTTTTTGATAAGATATATTGTGCCAGATTGCATTATGGTTTTGATCTCCTTAAGTATTGGAAATCATCTACTTATATGGGTATCCATAAGCAAAACATATTTAGCTACTCATCTGAATTTCAAGCTCAATCAAATAGCTTTATCATACACTGACAAAATTCAAATATGCAGTTGTCACTCAAATTGGAAGGAGACATACATGTTTATATTACGGTAATAGTTCACCCCTCCAGTAAAGCCTTTCTTCTCAAATTTGTCGGTGTAGTATTTAACATCATCCTCTGATAGCCAAGAGGGCAAATAATTTCAGCATCTGATGGACAAAAAAATGCATACAAATCATGTTATTGACTTTCCAATACAAAAATTTTCAACGATGTAAAAAATTGAATACAAGTTTTTACCACAAATCTTAAGAGTGTAATATCTGTTTGGTGGGCTGTATGTCAGGCGGTGCATCTCACTTCATGGTCGCATTTTCCATGGAAGTCAGTGATGGATTATTGCTAACCAGTCTACCAGCTGAGCTCATCAATGAAACTGAACTGAAGCTAAAGGACAGTTATCTATGGCAACCTCTTCAGACGTATGTTACTATCTCAAAACATTTTAAGGTCCAAGCCAGTGGAATTAGATTCCGGGCAACAGTAGATAATTGCAATACTGTAATGCAACAACTCTTTTATCATGTGAGTAAGCTTCTTTTGTTTTGAAATTTAAGAAGAATTAAGGTTGCTATGTTAATGAATAATTTGAATACATGCTTGGCAGACACATTCACATTATTTTTTCGAAGCGAAATCTGGTTAAAATTGTTTTGGTTCTTTGTATAGGGTGAGGAACATAACGTCGTTTTGACTGTGAAAGTGAACGATATGGGGCACTATGGTTGTTATCCAGACTGTGCTGAAAAATTCTTCGTGCCTCTACAAGCAGAGGCTACTGTAAATTTGATCAGAAGAAGACCAATGAGTTCATTGGTAGCTCATAGTAAGTGACAAATCAACATATCAGTCATAGATGACTTAGATTTTTGCGATTACTAAACTCTTGTCAATTTTACTCTTGTGTACAGCCCTAGGATCAGCTATAGTCATTGAATTTATTATGGTGCTTTTTCTTGGAGTTCTGCTTCTTTTCTTTACATGCAAATGTGCAATTCTTCTAGTGAATGAGAGAAGGGGCCGCCACAACAAAAACTCAGAGCTTTCTGAGATGCAGAGTTCCAAAAAAGAAACCGTAAGTGTGCCATATATTTCTTCTGAATCCATTTCCATTTATTCATTGAATTTATTAACTATAAGCTTATTCATATATTATGCAGTCAAGAACAAATCTACCAGCGGATGAGACATCTTACTTCACTGGCTGTTGCTCAACCTCCTTCATGTACAGCAATCCACCTTTTAGCTTTCGCCAGCGGTAACTTTTCAAACTCGAAAACAATTCAAAAATTGCAATTGAATTCGGCTTAGCTTTACTAATGTTTCTTTTATCAGAATTTCCAGGTCCTGCCGTGGCAATGAGGGCGGAGAATTAGTTAAGGACATAACTCATCCCTCTGAAGCTTCTGGCGATGAGTCTCTGCATAGCCTCATGCCACTTTCTATAGAAAAAGCAGCAGACTGAAACAATTGTAAAATCTTAAATTTTTTTGAAGTAAATAGAATTTTCATTTGATAATTATTCAAGGATCTTTCAAATTGGGCTTGTACCCTATGTAGCTTCTTTTAACGATTTCATTATTTTGTAGAAGAGTATTTTCGTCATTTCAGTATAATTTTCAAGTCAATTAATAATGGTATGCAAAGTCAAAAGACTAAACTGACAGTATTAGAAACTAGTGTCCTTGATGGAGACATGGAGTTGGCCGAGACCACAGGGACGTAAACAAAACTCTCTCTCTTTACCTACCCTTTTAGGCTGTTAGATGTATTGGTCAGCTGTTTGAATTACGATCATCGACATTTCTGAAGCGATGGCGACTGCGTTGTCCGGCATGCAAAAGCTCCTCGAAGTAGGCACCAAGATCGTTGCCGTTGGCCGTAACTACGCTGCTCACGCCAAAGAACTCGGTAACGCTGTACCTAAGGTAATTCAGTTTCAGTTTTTTTATTACTTCATAGTTCATAGTTCAATTGTAATCAAATTGTAAATACAGAGATTTATTTTACTGCGTGTAATGTTCATTGTTACCAGGAGCCGGTTTTGTTTCTCAAACCGACGTCGTCTTACCTAGAAAATGGAGGGACCATCGAGGTTCCCCATCCGTTGGATTCACTTCATCATGAGGTGGAGCTTGCCGTCGTGATCGGAAAGAAAGCTCGAGATGTACCTGAAACCACTGCCATGGACTATGTTGGAGGTATTTCTTTAATTATTATTAACTAAGTCGCTTTTCTGTTGATTCATGATTTTTAGATTTATCTTGGTAAGAATTATTATTGCCTTGTATTTGCAAATTATTTGTTGATGATTTTGTTGCAGATTCTATCAATACCTGTTTCCTAATGTTATCTACTAGTTTATTTAGGTTGTGGTTATTGTTCAAGTTTCAAAGTAATAATTTTTTAAGGTTTCAGGCTATGCGTTGGCACTCGATATGACTGCTAGGGAAATACAATCTGCTGCAAAGGTATGAGTTTCTTTTCATCTGGCTTTTTTGGATAAAATGATGGTCCATGTTCCTTTTTATGTTTTTTGAAAAAGAAAAGCCTCAAATTTTTGTGGACAAATGTGTTGATGAACTGTCAAAATCTACAGAAGCATTTGCAGTTGGATTTATTGCCATGCTGTTAAACATAGAAGTCAAGGATTACTTTTATTACAATCCAATATCCTGAGTTGTAATCTGAAGCTTAACAACTTTGCTCTTTGTGCTTTCATTATGCTATGATTGAATGCTTGTTAGCATGCATGAAATATCTTGTTATTGTTGTTTCCTTTGTCCTATTTTCAGTCTGCAGGTCTTCCATGGACAGTGGCGAAGGGACAGGACACCTTCACACCAATTAGCACTGTTGTAAGAAGTTGAACGAAATACTTTTTACATATTTGTGTCTACTGAAATTATATTATGTTCACATTAGTTATGAATCTCAATGGTGAAAATTCTATTTAGAATGATGAGGTGTACTCTTTACCCTAGTTGATGGCCACCAAGAAAAATGAACTTGGCATTAGGTAGCATTTGCAAGGGAAATAACTGCACTTCAAATTTGGCACTGTTCTTTGTTTCCTGAGGTTGTAAAAGGAAGACGGAATCTTCTTCAGATGCTGGTAGGGGCCATTCCCTCTATGGTGCCGGTAATATGTAGTCAATTTGTGGCAACTTGGGGGAAAAGGAGATGAGATTGTAGATAAACTTTATCATCTATAGCTTAATTTTTTGCTTGAAATTTGTTTTACCTAAACATTATCCATAGTTGTTTGACTCTCCTTAACTTTTCTGTAGCTACCAAAGTCAGCATTGCCCGACCCAGACAACGTTGAACTCTGGTTAAAGGTTGTTTGATAATTACTCTTTCCTGATTTGTGTTTTCATGTGGTTTACGAATGCTTTAATTATGTTATCCTTGGTTATTCCCTGGCATCAACTTCAAATGTGTTTCACTGCAGGTGGATGGAGAAGTACGACAGAAGGGCTCCACCAAGGATATGATTTTTAAGATCCCATATCTCATTAGCCACATAAGTTCAATTATGACACTTTTGGAAGGAGATGTCATCTTAACAGGTATTGCAGGATTTTTTGCTTAATTCTATTCATTTAAAGCATACTTTCAGTGAGTGCCAAAAGATATGATTTTCATATTAAACTTGGTATATAGTTGATACTAGGAGTATTCAGTGAGCTTTATATCCCTGTTATTGGACAAGAATCGTGTCTATGATCTTGTTTTATATGGTTGAGGTCCTTCCTCCATTCAAATGCATGATTTTACTTACTGGCCAACGTTAGCTACTTAGGGGAGAAGTCATTTTATTTTGTCTTATTGTGTAGATGAATCTTTGAATCATTCTTTGTGATTGCTAAGAAAATGATTGTTGAGTTTGCAAGGGTGTGGTATCACATTATTGTAGATTTTAAATTACATTCATCTCTCCTCATTTTGAAGATCATATTCCTTGACAATTAAACTTACCTTTTGGGTGATATTTCACTAAAGTAGGGGGAGACTTCTTTGCTTTATAGGGTTTAGGGGTTAGTTACAGTTACAAAACAATTTCACTTCGTTTTGTTTTAACTTTATATAATTCCTTTTCTGAAATTTTGTGAAATGATATTTTGTCTGTTTGCAAACTATATTCAAAGTTTATATTTATATTATTTCTTTCTTTCTCTGTTACATTTTTTTCTCAATCCTTGCATTTTAATTGTTCCTTCTCAACTTGGATAACATTCGACATTGATAAGTCTTCCATCCCCACAAGGGCATGTTAGGTGTAAGAATTAGATTGAGCTTCTGATTTTTTTTGCCATCAATTTTGTTTTTGTAGGCACTCCACCAGGTGTTGGCCCTGTAAAAGTAGGTCAAAAGATAACAGCCGGAATAACAGGCCTCCTGGATGTTCACTTTGATGTTGCAAAACGCAAAAGGCCTGGAAGCGTTTGAGCTTATGGCTCAATGGTTTGTCAGTTGCAGCAAGATATAGCAGTTAGATATCGTGCTTAAGCAACTAAACAATTTGATTAACGATTGAGTTGAAATTGTTTTCCCATCTCCCAAAACAGTCCATAACAATTTCCAAGAGTAAAAAGACACCAACATTATATTCGCATATCATAACGTTCTGAAACATTAGCAATTACACGCCATGGCTTATGATCAAACAACTAGCATTGCACTTACAAGAACAACCCCAACGTAGTATCATAACACGGTGAGCAGATCAAACAATTAACAACTCCCATTGCACTCACAAGAACAACCCAGATGAAGTAATACAAAAACGGTGCCACACAAGCAGAAGTATGCATGCTCTCGTTGTTTCGGTGAAAAAAGTAATAGAAACCAAATAACTAATCACAGCTTCTGAAAGAAGTTGTATATGTGCTCATTGATCTCATCAGCCCTTTCTTGATTGATGAAGTGACCTACTCCTTCCATTACAACCACTTCCTCTAACAATGGCACATGCCGCTTGAACCCACCTTTGTTTATGTAATCCTTGGTTCCTGGCGCGTTATATGTCAGGTCCAGGTCGCCCACAATGAACTTAACAGGTACCTTTATTTGACTCCCAGTCCAAGGTGCCATAAGTTCCCAGTTCCTGCAGCAACAAACAGAAGTAAACAAGATTGACAATGCCATAAATTGAGGGGAAGAACACCGCAAGATAATCAAACAAAACACTAATGCAAAGGGCCTTTTTTGATAAGATATATTTGTGCCAGATTGCATTATGGTTTTGATCTCCTTAAGTATTGGAAATCATCTACTTATATTGGTATCCATAAGCAAAACATATTTAGCTACTCATCTGAATTTCAAGCTCAATCAAATAGCTTTATCTTACACTGACAAAATTCAAATATGCAGTTGTCACTCAAATTGGAAGGAGACATACGTGTTTATATTACGGTAATAGTTCACCCCTCCAGTAAAGCCTTTCTTCTCAAATTTGTCGGTGTAGTATTTAACATCATCCTCTGATAGCCAAGAGGGCAAAATAATTTCAGCATCTGAGGGACGTTCAAATCCTTTGCCTTTAGGTAAATAAAGAGGACCAGGTGTCCTGTATGTTAAGAATTCCCTGAGAACTCTCTCAGTACCAATCTGTGCAAATTCAGCTTCTATATCACCAGGCTCCTACAATTTCATAAAGAAATCAGTTCATTACGACAGCTATTTTGATGTTATCAAAATCCAAAATTGTGTCTATGATTGATAATCATCAGTGAATGAATTGATTTAGAACCTCCAGCTACAGGGCAAAATGTTTTGGCATGGTATGGAATCAGAGTTGCTACAACCGTCAAACTATTTTGGAACAAATAAACAATTTAAGTGTACAGTCAACAAGATCAATCGAATCTATGATTAATAAATATAAACTTTTAACTTTATCTTTCACATGCTCAAACTAAAGATTCCATATTTCCATTACATGTGCAAGATGCTGTGTTCAATGAACTCTACTTCAAACATACTAAAATAATCAGTTCAAATAGTAGAATTCTGAACCTAAGAGCAATAAGATATTCATTATTTTAAAATATCTATACAGAGCACTAAAATTCATGTTGTTTCAGTAAAGATCAGATGAAACATTAAAGATGAAAGCTAAAAAAAAAAAAAAAAATCAAAGATCGAAACTTTGCAATATATCCACCATTTGTTGATAGCTTAATGAGCAGAAGAATCAAAAACCGAATAGCCAACTAGAACAATTACAAAACTAAAAGATTAGCTTAAAAATGAACCTGAAATCTGACGATGTAATAATCATCACCATGAAAAGCTTTCAAACCCTCAAGTGGCTTCCTATTGGGATTCCTGGGATTAAACACAACACTCATGTTGACCAAAGCTTTGACTTTATCCGGTCTAAACAAACACAAGTACCAAGCAATAAGAGCACCCCAATCATGGCCCACCACGAACACCTTGTCCTGGTCGGGGGCGACAACGTCGAGGAGTGCGATGAGGTCTCCCACCACGTGGAAACACGTGTAACTCGTGACAGAAGGCGGGGCGTCTGTGTCACCGAAGCCACGTAGATCCGGAGCCATGGCTCGGTAGCCAAGTGAAGCCAAGGCCGTGATCTGGTGGCGCCAGGAGTACCACAGTTCGGGAAAGCCATGAATGAAGAGAATGAGTGGACCTTCGCCTTTCTCTGCCACGTGCATGTTTAAGCCATTGACGTTCACTATTCTGTGCTGTATCTCTTCCATTTGAGTTCAGTTGAGTCGTCGATGTTGGAGAACTTGAAAGTTGTGGTTTGTAGTGGTGATGGTCAGTTTACTAGTAGAAAGCGAATATATGCTACGTGTGAATGGAAAATAAAATGAAAGCCATGGTGACAATAAGGTGATGGTGTGATACTGAATTATGTCTGTTTTTGGTTCTTTATGAAAAGCCGACAAATGATTCTTATTGTATATGATAATTCTGTCCACCAATTTCAAAGGATAAGATAAAGTTTTGATTTTAATGTGTTTGTAATTTATAACAACGTGAGTCACGAAAAGGAATAAGTGGGGTGACATTTCAGCTTTGTTTCATACGGTAAACGACCTTTTCCCACCCAAATAATTGCCTAACGATATTTTTTCACTTATAGATTTTTAAAATACCATTTTACTATTTAAATACAATTCTATTAGTAAATTTCGTTGTAAAGAAAGGTTAGATGGTCAGTTAACATTTTTCATTCAAAATCAAAATTTAAACTTCCACTTTGTTGAGAAAACAGCGAATGGTGAAGGAGGGCAATTGTTAGAGTCATGAAAGTGACTCTACTTTGGTGACAAAAAGACCATATGTATAATTGAATTGAAGTTATATTGAGACAATTAAGAGAAATTATGAATTTATGTTTAAAAATCATATTTTGAGTTTTTCTTACTAATTTGGCATGTTTGGATTGAAATTTGAGATTGTGTAAGTTGATATTAGGATGTGATTTATTTTCTAGGGTTGAAGTTGTCTCATAAACTCTCATTTATGCCATTCAGGGGTCAAATTGTCATAATCTTGGGGTAGATTTTGTCACTTTCAAACATGTAGGGACCAAAATGATATTTTATATTTTATTCTATAAAAAGAAGATGAAAAGTCGCGAACAGGGGAGGCTGTTCACCCAGTTTTCCGGCGAGCTCCAGCGACGATCCATCTCCCCATGCACCGATCCGCCATCAGCCACCGCAAACCACCGTGGAAACCATCGCGACGCTTCGCCTTCCACCACCGCGTCGTTTCATCTTCCCGGCAAGTTTTGGCTGTTTTTTGGCGACGTTCCAGCTCCCCAAGGGTAGATCTTCATTCCCCACGGCCGAATCTACACTTCCCTTACTTCAGCCGCCGCGAAAACCGCCGGAATCCGCGATTTTGCCGCCGCGCCTTTTCATCTTCCAGCCCAGATCCTGCTCATTTCCGGCGACTTCTCACCTCCCCAGGACCTGATCTGAACTCCCCATCACCAGAGCTTTCCATCGGTACCTTCGGATCCCATTTCCGCCACCGTTTTCTGGAAGACTCACCAAAAAATTAACGTTTTCTGGCGAGTGCGGCTGTTCGTATTCCTGGCTGTCCGTTGGTCGTTTTCGGCCCTTCTTTGCATCATATCGCTGTCGGTTATCTCCTCTTCGCCATGATCAGCTTCGTTTCCACCGTTTCAGCCTCCGTCATCACCATCATGAGCAGCTAAGTTCCCGGTTGTCCATTACGGTGTAGGCGAGATCGAGATTGACTCCACTGATCTCCTCTCTCGACTAGTTGGATGAGCCCGAATGTTGGATATTTGGTTAAGTTTCTTGTATTCATATTATATTTGTTTTCGTTTCAGTTTGTTTGCGATACTTTAATATTATTCTGATGCTCGACGTGTTGAATTGATAATGTCCATTGAGAACGTTTATTGATATATAACTTTTCGCATAATTGAATGTCAGTTTGAGATTATTGAATGTTGATTATGACTTTAAATTGCTTCGGTACTGATTGCAATCAAGTTTTAGTAGCGTTTAATATCATTTCTACTAGGAATGCATTTATTGTGTAATTAGTTGATTGGATGATACAGGTTGATAGGTTGTACTTGTTAACGCTGTACCAACTAGTGGTGTTTAAGGGTTTAGCATTTTTTGGTTAATCAATGATAGTCTTTAACCAATCGATCTGTAACTAAGATGACGGGGAGACAGGATAGATTATCCCTAGATTGCCGGAAGATATTTCTATTGATTTGCCTAGCCTTGTAGGATTAGGAAATTGAAGAACGAGGAGAGGAATTGTGAGAGTTGGTCTTGAGTCAAACCGAACCCGTAGCGACAATGCTTTTAATATTGTGTTTTAGTTAGCAATTTATTTAATGCTTTTAATTTCCTGCAAGTAATTAGTTTCCTTAGTTTTAATCAATCATTTTGCCAATTTCTCTTTCGTTAACTCAAATATACATTAGGTCGTTAGTCTTGCTCTCTGTGGATTCGACCCTGCTTACCACTAACTACGGTACTTAGGTTTAATTTTGTGACCGTGACGACCGGTCTAACAAAATTTTGGCGCCGTTATTCACGGTTGACGAATGGTGAGTAACCAACTGTCGAAGTTTGAGCGGTTTTGAAGAGGGGAGGTTGGAGGTTGAAAGGGTGGTGGAAGATTAGATTTTGGCCACCAGAATCAGGCAAAATTGGCACAAAAACAGCGAAACCTATGTGGTAGAGAGCAGTGAACGGCACGTAATTAGCATTCGAAAGGTTAGGGTTTTGGAGATGAGAGGCCAATGAGTTGATTGGTGGTCTCAAAAGGGATTTCTGACTTCGAAAGCAGTCAGAAAAGGGCAAGAATCGCGCGAACCAACAATGTGTGGTGTGTAATAGCTTCTTTTCTACTAGTATACTTAGAAATTATACTATGAAAACATACATATTTATGAATGAAAAGTAGATGGGCCCAAAATTTTCTCTTTACTTAACATATAATTCTTTACATAATACAAAATAGCATATACAAAAGCTTTAGCAACGGTGGACAGTGGTGTCATTTCTCTCTGCTTCTCGACGTCCATCCGACCGCTTTTCACCTATTTCCTGCAAAATATGGAAAACAATGGGGTGAGCACAAATTGCTCAATAAGTAAATCCTCTACTTTTCCATTCCCGTGACTTTCTCTTGAATTCTTCCCTTACTCTATTCTTTTTCTTTTTCATTCTCTCTTTGTTCTTTCTCTTTTCTTTCACTGTTTCTAGTTCCCTCTGTTCTTTCTTTCTTATTCTCACTAACCATGAGGGAAGTCATGGTAATATGCATGAATGAGATGCACATGCACTAATGCAAGGAAATGCATTTTCTCTCTTCTTTTCTATTTCTTATTCTGTTTCTTTTTTCTTTTCTTTTCTTTTTATTCTTTTCTTTCTTTTCTTTTACTTCTTTTTCTTTTCTTGCTTGCTCAAGCTCTTCTTTTCTTTTCTTTCTTTTCTTTTTTGCTCAAGCTTTCTCATTCGTTCTCATTCTTTCTTATTCTAATTCTTCTTCTTTCTTATTCTTATTCTTTGCCGATCGAACTCAATTGATGCATGGATTCAGAACCCTGACCGTGTGAGTGAGTACAGTCCTTATCTACATGCACTCTTGCGGACTGTACAAATTCTTTCTTCTTCTTAGGCCACTCAATTAAGGTGGCGTGCATGTAGGAAATTCTTCTTGTTACAGCCCTCATCCACATACACTCTTACGGGCCGTACAAATTCTTTTTCTTCTTATGCCGCTCACTGAAGGCGGCGTGTATGTGGGAATTCTTCTTCTTGTCACCCACGGGTTCCCCATCGCAACAACCTATTCTTTTCTCTTCTTTAGCACTTTTCTTTTTTTTATTTCTTTCGTTCTTTCTTTCTCTTTATTCTTAAAATTCTTTATTCTTTCTTTAAAGTTTTATACATATACAAATATATGCATGTGGATGGCTCATGCTTATAATTCTTTCTTAAGTGCAAGCATGTAATGCAAATATGCAATGTTGCACAAAATTAAGTTTTCTCTACTTATGCATATGTTTCTCTTAGGCATTTCATCAAACAACAAGCATGCATACTTAAATTATGCTTTAACTATAATTCTCCTTCTTTCTTAAACCATCCATCATTAGAGTAAAACTCCCTTGAATCATCACAAATCCTGGCCAGGAAAATACACTTCGGGTGCGTTTGATTTAGTATTTTGGATAGAATTTTGAAGATATTATTGGATAATTGGATAAGGTTATAATTACGAGAATAAGATTTTTAGAATATATATTTAATAGAGTATTTTAACATTGATATTTGTGTTAAATATTTATTTATAAATGATTTATTAATATAATATTTTATTATATTTTATTAAAACCCAATTAAAACAATTTCAAATAAAACAAAAACCTATCCATGCGTGTGCCCCAGAGAAATAAAACAGAAATGCGCATTCACAATCCACTCATGCCAAACAAAGACAAAACGCAACTGCTTCCCCTTTTACACAGATATGAGGTGGGTTTGATGGAGATCTGGGTGTCGTTTTGATCCAGATCAGGGTGTGGGTTTGCGGCGGATTGGGTCACGGTGAAGGTGGGTGCGTGGGTGCTCGGGGTGGGTTGGTTTAGGGTAGATGGGGTCACGGTGGGTGCGTGGGCGCTCGGGGTGGGTTGGTTTGGGGTAGATGGGGTCACGATGGTGCGTGGGCGCTCGGGGTGGGTTGGTTTGGGGTAGATCGGGTCACGGTGGTGCGTGTGTGCTCGGGGTGGGTTGGTTTGGGGTAGATGGGGTCACGGTGGTGCGTGGGTGCTCGAGGTGGGTTGGTTTCGGGTAGATCGGGTCACGGTGGTGCATGGGTGCTCGGGGTGGGTTGGTTTGGGGTAGATCAAGTCACGGTGGTGCGTGTGCTCGGGGTGGGTTGGTTTGGGGTAGATCAGGTCACGGTGGTGCGTGAGTGCTCGGGGTGAGTTGGTTTGGGGTAGATGGGGTCACGGTGGTGCGTGGGTGCTCAGGGTGGGTTGGTTTGGGGTAGATCGAGTCACGGTGGTGCAGTGAAAAAAAAAATGAAAAAACAAAACTGTAACAGTAAAAAAAAAAATTTGTCAGGATTGAATTATCAAGACAGGATTCTGTAAATAATAAAACAAACACCATTTGTAAAATCCGGTCCAAAATATGGATAAAAATACTTAGACAAACGCGCCCTTCAATATTCTACTCAAATTCTTTCTAAATTCAACCAAACTTCACTTGGTCACCATCATACCAACTCCACTTATCATGGCTTAAATCTACTCATCAAAAACCATATACTTAACAATAGCATCATTCTCAAAATCTCAAACTCATAAGCATATACCCCTTAATTTTTTCTTACATTTCACTCCCCACTTTTCCTGCTAAATATGGGTAGAATGGTCACTTTACCCTTATGAAAAATTCCTCTAGAAACTTCTCAAGAAATTTAGTCGACTCTTCGCCCCGGCAAAGATTTTTCTTCGCCTTGGCTAAAAAATACAGAGCATACGTCGCCGCGGTGAAGTCTGTAACTCCCTATTTCGCTAAGTCTTCACCAAATTCAGGGCACTCACACAACAATATCAACATACCAATTTAACTAAGGCCAACAAACAACATTTAAAGGCAAATAAACATGAATAAGCTATGTACCTCAAAGTGGGCGTTACATGGTGGCAAACGAATGGAAGGCTTCGATGGATGGGAGTGGGAGGGGTTTTGATGAGGGATTTATGGGGAGTGTTTTGGTGGTGGTTGGAGGGCTAAATGGCTTGAAAACGGCGTGGCGTGGGTCACGGGAGATCAACCATTTTCCAGTGTCATCAATCTCCCCTACCACCACCAAAATACTCTCGTCACCTCCCTCGCCAAAACCTACTGCCATCCCACCCTTGTCTCAACCATTTCTCAGCCGTCAGCTCAATTAGTTTTTGCGCGTTGTTTGCTTTTCTGGTTGATTCTGTCACCAAAAATCGTTCTTGTCACGACCAATCAATTCATCGGCTCTTCCTCTCTAGAAGCCCCAACATTCCCAATCTTGTTTGCTCACCAATCGTTGACGATTGAGGTTTCTCCAACCTAGGGTTTTTCAGGTTTTGATTGATGAATTGAGTTTGATTCATTCAGTTTTTTGTGTTTGTTAGGTTGAAAGATGAATAAGGGAGGTTTATTTGAAGTGTCTATGGTTTCAGGTTTGTTTGTTGATTTTCCGATCACCGACACTCTCCAACGCCATCGCCTTCCACCATTCTCAATATGCAAACCAATCGTTCAACAAAAGGCCGGTAACAATTGTCGACAATGGAAGAGGCTAAGAAGAGAAGAAAAGAAGAAGAAGAAAGACATTTTCTTCTTCACAATGAATATCACTATATCTAATGAAAATTATTAATGAAATATAACGTTTGGATAATAAAGTAGTATTTTAAAAGTTATTGGCGAAAAAGTGTCATTGCATTATTTGGGGGAGAAAAAAGTTGTGTACTCTTGTTTCATATGGGCTTTCTCTAACATTTTGCTGTTAAATGTGTCAAATCACGGCATAATTTAATGCTTATCCTCTGATTTGTGTTAGATAGGTGACAAAAATAATTAGTTTAACATCTCTAAAAGAAGGGGTAGTAGAAATAATTCTTTTAAGCTTTTTGTTTTACAATAAAGGGCTAATATCAATACTCCTATCTAAGTAAAAATCAAATAACAAAAATTCCCAATAGCAATAATATAAATCTCTTTTAATTTTTAGGTGTTAAAATAAACAACAAAAGGATAATTAAATAAATATTCATTCACCTATCACTTTATAAACTCTAACAATTAAATAACAGGGAAAAAAAAATTGTTATTTCTAAAATCTCATAGAAAACTAAGTACTTGATTAAACCTCGAGGGTTAAAAAATAACTTGCTGAAATCATCCTTAACAACAAATATCCATTACAATCTTACCCAAAAACAATATGTACGAAATGTTTAATTACTCTTACCAATTATAATGGAACATTTCAAAGGATGGTCAAAGATATGTGGTTTCCGGTGGGAGACATGATATTGTTCGTTATATAAACTAGATAATAAATTCCTGTAAAATTTGTCTCTTTTTATCTCTAATAATAAGTGGTTTTTTTTTTTTTTTTTTTTTTTTTTTTTTTTTTTGATAATTTAAGTATTCGATCAATTTACAAGTACTTCAACTAATCTTTGGAGTCCATTAACCATCCTCTAGAATTGGTCTCTTTTTATCTCATAATAAATAAGATAGTTTCTCTTTCTCATTCAAATCTTGCTTATCATTCTATCGACTCAAACAAAATCATTTAAAAATCATACCAATTAAGACAAAACATATAAAAAGTTGATACCGCATACATTGAATTGCATTTGAAGCTATCTCTAAAGCAAGAAGACTAAAGAGAATTTCCCATTTCAGCAAGTATGTAATCTTTAAAAAACTCTAATATAATATTAGCTTGATTTAATTTTTTAATCCAATAATAACTCATAACACAAACGTCTTCACCATTAAGCCCAAAATATGTAAACAAGAAAACCCATTTCAAACCAATTAGAGAACCTTCAAGGAGGCCCAATAAAAAGAAAACCTAACGTGGAGCTTTTGAACATGGGCTTGGATGGGTGGTGATCTCCTTGAAGGTCATTTGTGGAACATTAAAATTAAACTCATGAAGTTGAATTGTTGAAATTTCGATATACTGTAATGTTTTATTAATTAGAAATATTATGTTTTATAATATAAAAAAGGACATTCCTCCAATGGTCTATTAATGATATCATAATTAATTTGTACAAGAAATTCGGTTTCTTGATAGGTACCCAACTCCTAGTCTCCTACCGCTCACACCTAACACTTAAAGATAAGTAATAATGTCAAAGAGTTAGTACCTAAAGGACACCCTTTATATAACCCACCGGGCCATATTCGATAAGAACTTTTCTTTTATTGCTAACAAGGATGATTATTAAAGAGTTTATTCGGTTGTTAATTTTAAGGTTTCAAAAAATTAGTTAAGGTGTGAGTACTATCCGAACACTCTTGATCAACTAAAAAACAAAAGAACACCTTTTATATAAGAGACTTTATTTAATGGGACGCCTGTTGTGTCTTGGGTGCCATAGTAAATTAACAAAGCTAAGCAACCCAAGCGACCCATCACCAGGAATGGCTCCATTTTCTCTCCCAATGCCCGGCAGACAAACCCACGTTACAGTGACGACGAGCAAGAAACGTGGTCAGCAGGTTAGGTAGAAGGGGCTAGTGTCCTGTTGCTGCCGCAACCATCAAGCAGCCAAATACGCTCATTATGCGCCGCTTGTTGTTTTGGAAGCTTGTGGGGATTTGCGATTAAATTTGAAATCGACCCTTCACTCCACTCCGTTTTCCATGTTGCTTCTTTCTCTTAACAAAAATCTCATACTTGCTCACTCTGTTTGTTTTGTTTATTTATTTACTGGCCGTTGAACTTGCTTAACACTAACGCTGCTGATTGCTTCATGGACCAATCACACGGTTACCAAACTATGTTCGTTTATCAAACAATGGGCTACATTGGACCCCAGCAGACACGTGGCCGGAAACCACATAGCTCGACCCCAGGATGGTATTTGTTAGATTTGGATCCAACAACCAATTCAAACCGTATAGAAATCATCATCAAGATTACATTAAATGAAATGATATCAAAATTTGTGATAAATGGTTAGTATCAGTACTGTATAGCCTACAGCACACACAGACACTTCTTCATTAAAATAAAAGAAAGGAAATATGAAGTAACCGAGTCAAAGCACGAGTTCATTAGTTGCAGAAATCGATAAAGTGATCAAGTAGAAAATGAACACAAAAAGGGGGAGGAGGATTCAGCCTTTCCTCCCTCAACCGTAGCCAAAGGATCAATCAAACAAACACCTTTGCAGTTAAATTTGCAGAAACCAAATGGGGGGCAAATCCAAAAACATTAGAGACCCCCACAACCACAGGTTCTTACCAAAGCTTCATAGAGCTCAAAAAACTAAATCTTTAAGGAAAAAAAATTAAAATATACTATTATATATGTAAAGTGCATCTTTTTCTTCTAAGTGACCAGATATATCGGCATTGAAGAAGTAGACATCCTCTGGTGTTCTTGCTGCTCCATGTTGAGCTCTCTGAGACTCAAGTAAGGAACTTGAAACTCACTCTTGTTCACCGGAGAGAGAGTTCCGGCAAGTGGGCCGGAAGTCGGCCGGCTTATGCTTCTATATGGAGTACTTGACCCGCTTCTGCTCTCGGTTATATAAACCGGACCTGATACTGAAGCCCTGAAAGCTCTAGCTCTTGCATAATGCACATCATGTTCAAGATTGTTATTAGCATCATATTCATGGTGGTTGTTGTAGATCCACTTCCATTTGAAGAACAAGAAAGCATTTCTCCACCAACGTTTCTTCTTGGCCTTGTTGTGGAGGGTCTTCTTGACCTTGGACTCTTCTTTTGAAATGGGTTTCTGAAGCTTGAAGTGCAACGAGTCTATGGATCTTGATGACTCTTTCTTCTGCTTCCTCGCTTCTTCTAACACCTTGTGTTCAACAAACGAGTCAATAACACTACACTACAAAGCTTGTGCAACCAAAAAAAGAAAAAAACAAAGACAAAGAAAACAAGTAAATGAGACCTGAAAGTAATCGATTTGAGGGTCAAAGCCATAGTCACTGAAGTGTTGAGGCTCAGGCACGGGAAAAATGGGAGTCTTGTTTGACATTTTTTTCTTCAAAATCCTTTAGGCTTCTGCGTGTCTCATCTGTTTTGGTGTTAGAAAAAAATAAAAAAATAAAAAAATAAAAAGGAATGAAAAAGAAGACTTTGGGGGCTCAAGATGCCGTTGGTAATGGTAAACCCTAGTAAAGTAAATGCTGATGGTGCAGAATAAATTTAATGAATTAAACAGACATTTATTGATTAACACGGATTTAGAAATCTGATGGAAGATGATTACGTTATTAATCTTCCTTCTCTCTTTCTTTATTGAGTGATGGCGCCTCTTATGTGTGAACTTTGTTTTCAATCATGTGATCTGCTGCCCAATAAGATGTGGACTGTTTTGGATTTTACTCTATCCGTCTGATTTTGAAATTGGATCAAATAAAACAATTTACGTTTCTTTTTATTTGAAATATTGGGTATGCCTAAAATCATATATTTTCTTATTAGAGTAAACAACTTTTTCCCACCCGAGGTTTGTCTTAATGGATTTTTTTATCCAAAAAGTTTTAAAATACTATTTTCTTACCCAAAATTCATATTCCGTTAATTACTAAAACAGGCCGCAGGGAATGTTTATTAAATCGGATTGAAGTGTGAAGTGAGAAAGAGCATTTCAGCAGGCGTGAACATCACGTGATTAATTGAAATGAAAACATCACGGGTCGGGTAAATAGACAAGAATTTACCCATTTAATGCGGTTTTAAATTAGCTGTGATTATCGTTATCCTTTGCTGCATTTAATTTTTAATTTAAATGTCCAATGAAATCCAATTTTAAATTAATAGTATAATAAATGCAGTCATAACCCTTAGGGGGTTTGGGTGGAGGTTATAAGGGGTTATTGAGGTAACGTCATCTTATATTACTTGATTACTATGTTTAATTATCAAGTAATATAAGATACCAATAATCTTCAAATATCAATAGTGGTTACTATTGGTAATATCGGAGGTAATCTGATTACCTCAATTTTCTTAGGTATTCTAAGATTATCAGGGTTATCTTTTTTTGTTACAATTTTATCCCTTATTAATAAAAATTTTAGACAATAATACCCATACTTTAAAACAAATTTATATTAATATCCTATTTCAATTTTACCCCTGTTTAATTAAAATTTTAGACAATAATACCCTTATATTTAAAATAATTTACAGACCACCACTGTCACCCAGCCACCACCACCACTGCCACCCAACCACCACCGCCGACAGCGGCCAACCACCATGGGCCGCCGGCAAAAAATCACCGGTGTCCCTAAAAAAGAATGAGACTCGGTGGGAGACTCCGGGAGGCTTCGATATGGCCGAAAACGGCCATATTGATGGCCGAAAACGGCTATATCAGGCCAGATCTGGTCGCTAACGACCAGATCCCTGGCCATTATCGGCCAGATCTATTATGGTCGGAATAGATCTGGCCACTAACGGCCAGATCTCGTCCAGATCTGGCTGATAATGGCCAGATTTGGCCTGATATGGTCGTTTTCGGCCATATTGATGGCCAGAAACGGCCATATAGAAGTCTTTTGGTCACAGTCAGCTGCTGATGGGGACTTTCGGAGACTTCCGGCGGTGGTCTACGGTGGCGGCAGGTGGTGGCAGGTGGTGGGGGTGATTTCGTAATAAATTATAGTTTTATATAAGCGAGGGTGTTTTAACTAAATCTGAAATATTGGAGGTTAAAAGAAATTATTCAAAAATTAATAATAAAAATAATATTATATTAATATTTAAAAAGGGCACAATTTGGTAATTTAAATAACATACCCACCAATTTATTCCCCATAACCAAACAAATTAATATAAAATACCCACCAACTAACCAAACACATTTTTCTAAAGATTCTTAGTAATCTTCCAAGATAATCTATCTTTCCAGTGATCCAACATTCCTAGTAATCTAACATTCCTGAACCAAACGCCCCCTTAAGTGAACCAAGAGCTCACGTGCATTATTAATTGGGAGGACGACTTTTTTTCACCCAAGGTATGGTGAAATAACACTTTTTCACCTGTCAAGTTTCAAAATAACACTTTTTCACCCGTAGTTAATATCCGTTAATGAAATTTGTTATCTAACAAAGATAAAATTACAAAATAATATCCTTATTATTTGAGTTTATAATTTTATAAGATTTGCTATAATAAAAAAATAAAAAAATCTGAATCTTTTTTCTTTTTTCATTATCATTTTTATGCAAAAACATCTCTCACCCACCGCCTAACCAACGCCACCACTCCCTCTTGTTCATGGCAAGCCAGCAGCAGCGCCACCAACAGTGTCATATTTGTTTCTTCTTGAGCTAACTGGTAAGTCTCAACCACATTTTGGTGTTCCTTACCTTTCTATTGGCTCTCCTTTTTTGGAACCTCTTTCAGCTTGTTTATATTTACCCCTTGCTCATAAAGTAAGCGCTTCATCCTAGCTAACTTCTCCTTTTTTGTTCTCTCTAGATTTAATTCGGAGTCAGGAACGTGCTAGACTGTGCTTTCTATTTTCTTGCCCAAATTTTTTTTTCTTTGTCAAATCAAACGGCCTCGGGTGGCAACCTCCCTCTCTCCTCCAAAAAGCCCACCACAATTACTCACGACCGCAGCCGCCAGTGTTGGCAACCTTGCTCTAGAATTTGTGTCACACAACCAATGTCAAAAGGATTTATTTTTGTATTTATTTTCATGGATTTTATGGGTTTGATTTTGTATCTTCTTTTTCTTTTGTTTTGTTTTGTTTGTTATGAATTTATGTTCATGGAGTTGAGGTGGAGGAATTTTTGATGGAATTAGAAGTGAACATTTTTGTAAAGCAAATTTTGGGTTGAAAATTTGTGAAGGCGGGATCCTTTGCTCTTTTTCCTTCTCTGTTCCAATTGTCTCCCTCTACTATATTTGATTGATGTTGTGTGTAACTACCTGGTCACCAGCGAGTGCCCATCATTTACAACCTTCCCATAGGCAACTCACCCACCACCTATTTGACTAAATTCCTCACCCAAACTAAATTCTGGTTTTTCAGAGTAGTTCTGTTAAGCAAAATCTGGATTGTATGAATGGTTTATGTGAAGTAATTTCTTGGTTGTATTGAAGAATTATGAAAAGCAAATTTGATCAAACAGAAGAATTATGTATAATCTTTTTATATGGAAGATTTCGGTATATGGAAGAATTATGTAAAATTTTATTGTATGAAAGATTTTAGTTTAATTTTTGATCGAAAATTTTCTGGCCAGATTCTGGCAGTAGTGGCCGAAATCTGCACTTGTAGATGGTGGGGGTGTTTTTGTCTTTTTATATATTAGGGTCTTTATTAAATTAGTAAACCTAAGGGTTAGGAATGAAAAAGAAGACTTTGGGGGCTCAAGATGCCGTTGGTAATGGTAAACCCTAGTAAAGTAAATGCTGATGGTGCAGAATAAATTTAATGAATTAAACATACATTTATTGATTAACACGGATTTAGAACTTTGATGGAAGATGATTACGTTATTAATCTTCCTTCTCTCTTTCTTTATTGAGTAATGTTATATTTACAAGGAGAGTCCCCAGAGGCGCCTCTTATGCGTGAACTTTGCTTTCAACCATGCGATCTGCTGCCCAATAAGATGTGGACTGTTTTGGATTTTACTCTATCCGTCTGATTTTGAAATTGGATCAAATAAAACAATTTACGTTTCTTTTTATTTAAAATATTGGGTATGCCTAAAATCATATATATTTTCTTATTAGAGTAAACGACTTTTTCCCACCCAAGGTTTGCCTTAATGACACTTTTTCACCCAAAAAGTTTCAAAATATCACTTTTCCATCCAAAGTTAATATTCCGTTAATATCTAAAATATACTTCACTTTCTCAGCTGGTATTCGGCGAGTTACTAAGAACCAGGGTAAGAAGGGTTTTGTAGAGTGAAGACTGGTGGATCAAATAGTGGTAATCGATTGAATATTCACCGTTAGAAATTAGTTAGGAACAGAAAACTCTAGCTTTGAGGTCGTTAAACCCCAACTTTGTGGTGGTTGACAATCAACAAAAAATTAGGTGTCAGAGTGAGAGGGGTTTTGTAGAGAATAGACCATAAGAGAATTTTCGTGACCGAAATTGGCTTTGGGTATTAAGAGAATATAAACTTTAGGTGGAAAAGTGGTATTTTAAAACTTTTTGAGTGGAAAAGTTCATTAAGGCAAACCTTGGGTGGAAAAAGGTGGTTTACTTTTTCTTATTATTTAAAAGATGTGAAAAAAATAAAATTCATCTTGCCTAACATTTAGTTACTATATAGTAATTATGCAGTTAAAAACATATATTCAAGATTAATAACATATAAATAAAACCATATTACACAAATAGACACGTTGGTATAACCTGCTTATATTCACGGAGGAGAGAAATCCATTGTGGCTTCATAAATACGGTATATAAAAGCACACAATCTCATAAACCCAGTACATAATTAAGAGAGTATAAACAATGTTAGTTTCTAACCACACCCTGATTAGTTTCTAAGACACTCCATGTTAATAACATTTACATCAAATACTCTATATTATCATATTCTTTCATAATCTTAAATTTTATAGGTAATATATAAGACATTCTATTTCTAGTAGGATTTATATTTCAATTCTTAATAAAACTCACATGATTTTATTCATATTTACAATTATATGTTTTATTAAATCATGTACATAATTTTACACGGAAACCCAAGTATCGTTGTTTTGTGTGAAATTGATGTCTTCTAATATAATCATGGAATATCAACTCAAAATAAAACAATTTTGAAAATAAAGATGTAATTTTTGTTTAGATGCAATTTTCTCTTGAAATTTCAATGAATAAAAGTGGTTGTGTGGTTTCGTAAAGATTTTTGGGTATATTATTTAAGAGATTTTGAGTTTAAATTCTTTCTCAAGTATTAATAGGGGTAGCCACTGTAATTGTTTCATTTGATAGTTCTAGGATCCCAAAAAATTAGTTAAAGTATGCATAACTATGTTTATATGTTTTTACAATTACTAAAACACATAGCAGGGAATGTTTATTAAATCGGATTGAACGGGTCGGGTAGATAGACAAGAATTTACCCATTAAATGCGGTTTTAAGTTAGCTGTGATTATCGTTATCCTTTGCTGCATTTAATTTTTAATTTAAATATCCAATGAAATCCAATTTTAAATTAATAGTATAGTAATTGCAGTCATAAGACTCTAAGTGAACCAAAAGCTCACGTGCATTATTAATTGGGACGACGACTTGTTCCCACCCAAGGTTTGGCGAAATGACACTTGCCCACGCGTTAAGTTTCAAAATGACACTTTTCCTTAAGATCCGTTAATGAAATCTGTTATTTGACAAAGATAACATTACAAAATAATATGATGGGTGCGTTTGACTCCCTATTTTTATCCATATTCTCAATCTTATCCTCTAAATAATGTTTGGCACACTATTTTAGAAATATTATCTTATTTTTAATTACTTTTAGACCCCACAAGGTTATTAATTTTACTAAATACCCCCTAAAAAAAGTTTAAAAATTAACAAAAACACCCCCATCAACCCAACTTGTCAGATTCCAGCAACCACCGTCGATGATAGCTGGAATCTGTACAACGGCCTAAATTCCGACCATAAAGGTCAAAATTTCACCGCTCTGGCCTTTTCCAGCCAGATCCACCACGAATCTGGCCGTCGTTTTCGCATTTCCAGCCGTCGACGGCCATAACAGGCCGTAGATCTGGCCTTTTCCGACCAGATTCGTGGTGGATCTGGCTGGAAAAGGCCATAATGACTCGTTACGGCATAGATCCGACCGGTATGTGCCGTAACGAAATTTTCTGGCCAGATTCTGGCAGTAGTGGCCGAAATCTGGCATTGTAGATGGTGGGGGTGTTTTTGTCTTTTTATATATTAGGGTCTTTAATTAAATTAGTAAACCTAAGGGCTTTTTTCATAAATTTTTAAAATTTACCTCGTAATACTCTCCTATCTAACAACCCAATACTATCCCCAAAATTCTATCCAAAATACTACACCAAACGCGCCCCTTGTTATTTGAGTTTATAATTTATAAAATTTGCTATAATTAAAAAAAATTCTAAATCTTTTTTCTTTTAAAAAATTCACTATCATTTTTATGCAAAAACATCTCTCTCCCACCGCCTAACCGACGCCACCACTCCCTCTTGTTCATGGCAAGCCAGCAGCAGCGCCACCAACGGTGTCATATTTGTTTCTTCTTTAGCTAGCTGGTAAGTCTCAACCACGTTTCGATGTTCCTTACCTTTCTGTTGGCTCTCCTTTTTCGGAAACTCCTCCAGCTTGTTTATATTTACCTCCTGCTCATAAAGCTTGCGCTTTTTCCCAGCTAACTTCTCCTTTTTTATTCTCTCTAGATTTAATTCGGAGTCTGGAACGGTGGAACCTGCTAGACTATGCTTTCTATTTTCTTGCCCAAATTTTTTTTTCTTTGTCAAATCAGAGGGCCTTTGGTGGCAACCTCCCTCTCTCCTCCAAAAAGCCCACACAATTACTCACGACCCCAGCCGCCAGCCCGCCAGTGTTGGCAACCTTGCTCTAGAATTTATGTTACACAGCTAGTGTCAAAAGGATTTATTTTCATGGATTTTATGGGTTTGATTTTGTATCTTCTTTTTTTTTTTTTTTTTTTCTTTTTTATGAATTTATGTTCATGGAGTTGAGGTGGAGGAATTTTTTATGGAATTAGAAGTGAATATTTTTGTATAGCAAATTTTGGTTGTTTGGAAGATGTATTTGAACCAATTTTGGGTTAAAATTTGTGAAGGCAAATCCTTGCTCTTTTCCTTCTCTTCCAATTCTCTCTCTCTATTTTATTTGATTGATGTTTGTGTAACTACCTGGTCGCCGCGAGTGCCCATCATTTACAACCTTCCCACATACTACCACCCACCACTTATTTAGACGAAATTCCTCACCCAAACTAAATTCTGGTTTTTCAGAAGAGTTATTTTAAGCAAAATCTGGATTGTAGGAAAGGTTAATGTGAAGTAATTTCCTAGTTGTATTGAAGAATTATGAAAAACAAATTTGGTCTTAGAGAAGAATTATTTATAATCTTTTTATATGGAAGAATTATGTAAAATTTTTATTGTATGAAAGATTTAAGTTTAATTTTTTTATTCATAATATTCATATGATATTAAATTATTTATATATTGGCAGATTTATTAATTAACACAACACATATATATATATATTGTGAACTGACAAAAATACCCTTTTTACTGTTAAAATTAACGTATAAATTTAACAATGGGTGGGAAAGTGTCGTTTTTAAACTTGGCAGGTGGGAAAAGTTGTTTCGCCAAACCCTGGGTGGGAAATTCCCGTTCTCCCTTATTAATTTAATTACTTTCCCGCCAGCTCCTCGTTTCAATGCACGCATCACGCATGGGCTCATGGGCTTGGGCTCGAGCATGAATGGGTGAAAAAAAGTTAGAAATACACTAATTTATTATGAAGTTAATACTTTATCCATGAGATACGATATAATAATAAAAATCATTCCGTAATTAAATTTGGAGTGTTAAAATAAATGGTATCAGGTTAATATAGTAATATTTACTAATTTTTAATGGTTCATTCCCGATTCATTAACACAGAAAGATTTTTGTTATTTCGAAAAAGGTTATCATCATTTTGCGGACATAATTTTCCAAAACCCAATATAAAAAAAATGCAATTTTTTTTTTTTTTTCCCATCAATTAAAGGACACGTAAGGGTAAATTCTGGTTAGATTTAACCAAGTTATCATAAAATGACATAGATACCCGTAATATACAAATTCATTTCATGTTAGAAATAAAATAATTTAAGAAAATAAAAAATTCCATTTGATATTATATCGTATACAATCTAGCACTTGTATGACCCACCCTCAATTTAAAAAAAAATATAATATGTACAATTTCTGAATTTTGGTTCACCCTAACAGAAATATTAATGGACAAAAATGTTAATGTGTAATTAATTTTTATTTTGGCTCACCCTAACATAAATTTATGGATCTGCTATTGTATACGAGGGGATGAATATCATTAACTCTTTATTATGTAATATTGGTTATAGGTTATTACAATCTACAGAGGTGGTTTCTTTAAAGCAATAAAAAATTTTAAAATTTAATTTAATTTATGAACCCAATTGAAATACATATATTTGGATGCTGTTCAATTATTATTATTATTTTGGGTTAAATCGATGAGAGATTTAAATATTTGAAATTAGTAAATTGTTATATCTTAATCAATATTTTGATCCTTTTTGTTTGATTTATTTAAAAATAAAATATTTCCTTGTTATTCTTAAAGTAAACTACAAACTAAATTTTCTTAAGAATCTGTATACCCATTTACGAAGGAACAATAAAATTAGGTTTTGTGTTCGAGTCAGTAGAGACACCTATAATAATTGTGCAATTTCTTTAGTTCGTTGGATTTGTTAAGTGTTTTGTGACCTTAAGAGTTGGACGACTGGCAATTGTGCATGGATACCTTAGTTATTAAAAAAAAAAAGAATAATGAAACTTTCCTTTATTATTAACAGTAAAACTATGCTCAGTTATTAAAAAAAAAAAAAGAATAATGAAACTTTTCTTTATTATTAACAATAAAACTATGTTTACTCACAATCTTACTAACCATTTTACTATCCTGATAAATATAACGGTATAGTATAAATACTATGCATATGATACTCATACTATACTGTTATATTTTTCAAGATTGTAAGATTGTTAGTAAGATTGTGAGTAAGCATAGCATTACCCTATTATTAAATGTGACCATAACAAATGAAGCTGAAGTCAATCCATATTTAATTAATAATAATCTTGCCAAGCAAATGGCATGAATCACATAATTGAATTCAAAGCACCAGCTCCCAAATTTGGACTGATTTGGGCCGTAGGGCCCATACGGGAAGTTAACGCGGGATGACTTCGGGTTGGTTACTCATGGCTGGTCAACACAGACCTAATCCATAAAACTCCAAGCTTTTTTTGTTTTTTTTTTTTTTATATTATTATTAACCCAATGGAATGGAATAAAATATATTCATAATTATTTTACCTGTAACCGTATATATATAATCAGGAACATAATCCTCCACTTAAATACCCTCTAAAAGATATTTAATTGCTAATCTTATGATCTAACGTCAATTAAGAATTTAGACAAAATAAATGGAGGAGCCAAGGAGGGAAGGGTAGAAAGAGTAAATAGAAAAATCCCGCGTCCACTCTGGCGTCTGTTAGAGTGTAATAGAGAGGTACAAGAATAGGAATAGGAATAGTAATAGGAACAGGAATAGCGGGAGCAGGTGGGAACCTAAGCCGCTTAAGAGTTAAAAAGAAACCCTCAAGAACTTTCCTCTTAAGTCTCTTAATCCTGCCTCCTTATTTCTCTCCATCTTCGCCCCCCCCATTCCATTCATTACCTTAAACCTCTCACTCTTTACTTCTTACAAGTTTCAACTCTCTCACTAGTCTACCCAACTACCAAAGTTCAAATGAGCAACGAATTCGGAGATCGGCCCGATTTATACGCGCCCGATAAAGGCTATGCCCTCAGTGGCAAAATCATGCTCAGCGCCATCGTTATTTTATTCTTCGTTGTTATCTTAATAGTGTGTCTACACCTCTACGCTCGCTGGTACCTACTCAACGCACGTCGCCGCCAAATCCGCCGTAGCCGCTACCACCGTCGTACGCATCTTGTCTTCTATGTTGACCCCGCCAATCCGAATCCCATGGCCACCGCCACGCGCGGCCTCGACGCGGCTGTCTTGAGATCGCTTCCTGTTTTCGTCTACTCCTCCAAGACCCACCCCGAGTCTCTCGATTGCGCCGTTTGTTTGTCCGAATTTGAAGAGAACGAATCGGGTCGGGTATTGCCCAAGTGTAAGCATAGTTTTCATATTGAATGTATTGACATGTGGTTCCACTCCCACTCCACTTGCCCTCTGTGTCGGTCCCCTGTGGAGCCGTGTCCAGATGAACCCGAAAACCCGACTCATGTGGTGGTTTCGGTGACTGAGCCGGGTTCAAGTTCCGGGTTGTGTGTGACGTGTCAACACGAGGACGAACTGGTGGGAACATCGTCGTTTGAAGATAGAGGAAAGCCGAGGGAGTTTGTAAATGTGTCGATAGAGGTTCCGACAAGGAATTATAACGAAGGTTTTGAGAACGAGTCAACCGGTTGTGACTCAGCGTCTAGTCAGACTCAGACTCAGTCTTCGTTTCGATCTCCAGTGAGTCGTATGTTATCGTTTAAGAGGATTCTAAGCAGAGAAAGAAGAGGGAATTCATCTCCTTCAGGTAATACCGCTTGTTGTGGTGGGACTTTCACTGAGTTAGATATCGAGCGAGGTAGAGAGTAGAGGACTGGACAGACTCGGTGTCGACCCGGTAGTGACTCAGTGAGTTAGAGTGGATGCGGTACGTGGCGGATATTTAGTAGGGCTGAAGACATTCTAGGATTGTTAGAAATCGGAGTTTACTGGTCTCGAGGTGATTGGCCGAGTATGTACACGTGGCAGATATTAGTTTTTCAGTGGATTTTTCTTAAAATGTTGACCTGTATACATACATATATAAATCTCATTGATTTTTTTCTTCTTTTCTTTTAAAGCGATTTTTTTTTTTTTTTAAATTTTAATTTTATTGTAAGTAATATGAACTTTTGTGTATTCAGGTGTTGGAACTTGAAATTTCTAATATTTTGATGAGACACTTCTAATCAATTACCATTTGAAATTTATAATTAATTGACTTAAAGTTATATGGTTAAGTATTTTTTTCCTTTTTGTTGATAGGAGTATCCAAATCAATTTCAATTAATTTTTTTAGGACTTTGAAGTTCGTAATGGGTATATCTTCCAATACCACTCTTATTGACAACAGAATCGAAGTTAAGACCTATCGTTCTATCGATAATATATTTAAAAGTCTTTATTATCTATTAATATGGAGTGACTAACGTGGTAAGACTTGAAAATGGGAAAGCAAAATTATTAAATTGATAATAAGCGAAAGCCATGGATTCTCAACAGCTTTGGATTCTTGTTTTGTTTGTGAAATTCTACAGCATAATTCCTGGAAATTTATCCATCTTTAATGTGAAAGGGTGGACTAAAATTAAATCAGTTAGGAATCTCTGCCTGAGCTGGATTTAGCATGTTATGCCTGACAAAGTAGGGTTGACGAGGAGTCTTGTCAACATGGGATGATCAGAACTTGGGAAAGTTCTGTGACCGTTCATACGCACCCACGTCGCATAATGACGTAAGTGGCATGCTTCTGTCAGTGCAGTGGGTGAGTGCTAGGCTAGCGAATGGTTGGATATCGTCCACGTGTCCAATCTGTGCATAAATTGAGAAAATCACTCGAATATGTGAGCAATAGGACGCAAAGAAGAATTTGCATGCTATCCACCTATTTGCAGAATTAGTATTCATGACCTTGGTTTATCCCACTATAAATAAAGGTATTCTCTCTCATTTACGAAATTAAATAATTTCACTCTAAAATAGCTTACTCTCCTCTCTTGTATTTTCTAAGTTGTAACTCAGTTCGCTTAACGTGACCTGATCTTACTCATTAATACAATATCAGTAGACATAAGATTCGCTTTTGAACATCCAAACTACTTTAAACATTGCTTCTTACCCTTTATTAAATTCAATACTCTCATATCACCTATGAGTTTTAATTCTTTTTAGTATTTTTCACGTGCGAATAGTTGGTGTCAAAATCAAGTATCAACACAGTCTTTCACTTGTCAGTACTTTGAAAATTTTTGTGTTCTAAATTCTACCAAAACCAACTCATCTACCTTGCATGCACCTTCTCTTTTTACCAAGGATTGGCTCAACCCCCTCGACTCTTTGTCACAACAAATTTTGATGAAAATTACCCCAAACTTACCATTTCAATATATTACATCATTTATAATGAAAATTACTGGGATCTGACCATTCACTAATGTCAAAGTTCAAACTCCAAATATGAGAGCATCTTCAAATTCCTGGACCATTCCCATCATCCAAACAACATTCCACCAAAATATAAGTGTGCATAATTTATAATAATAATAATAAGAATAGTGGGTTACCTGTTGAAGCTGAAGTTGTCTTAGTTTGACCCAAACCAAAACAACATGCAACAACAGCAGCCCGTGATTCCTTCAGCATCCATGCGGGGGCCTCTCCAGAAAAAGAGAAAAATGCTTTAAGTTTAACCACTCACTCGAAGCTTCAAACACATAGTTAAGATTTTGACTCCTCCGCTGTTCTGCCATTGTTAGTTTCTGTATTTAACAGGAATTTTTAAAAGCTTGGCCATCTTATTTTTGACACTGACGACAACGGTGTGACGAGATTGATTTACAGTTAGGCTGCTGTCCCATTTGCAACCCCATAACATGCATATTGATGTGATTGAAGATTCCTTTTAATTGCAAAATTTTGATATTCTAGTGAGAACACATATAATTGTTGAATTCTCGACGTTGAATCAAGAAAAGAAAGCCAAAGCAGTACTGAAGCTCATCAAAGTGTGAGATGGCTGTGATTCCAACAAAAGATCATGGAGGGGCTAAGGTATGCCTAATCCATAGACTAGACCTAATCACCATGTCCCAGTTACAGTGACACGCCAAGATCTGTTCCTAAACGCGCTTCTTTCATCTCGATTCGTTTATTATTTTGAGGAGATTGAGACATAGCTGGCGTGACGTGGGTTGTTTAATTTGGTTGGTAAGATGAAGAGAGCAAGTAACCTTTTCGACGAATCAGTTAGTGGCATACACGTAGAGTGGGAAAGCTTTAAGCAATTACTTAAGCAGTAACGATGGTAGTATTCAACTAGTGGGTTTCTTGGTCAGCTAAAACACTTTTTGAGTCTTCACTCCCATATAATTCTTAGTTGACAAGGAATTTGTGTTCAAATATGAGACTATTATACCTAATGCCCGGCTGCATCCTTGTGAAAATCCCTGGCAACTTTGAAGTGATAGTCAATAGGATGAATCATACTCTTAAAACACATCACTAACTAACTGAAAAGGACTTCAAGCATTGACACTTACGAAGAAACCTCCTTATCTCAATTGTCAGAGTTTTAATTAACCACTCCTAAGTGATCCAACAATAAGAACCTTTAAATATATTGTTAAAAAACTCTTAAATTCGATTCTACTTAGTTATTAATAGAGATAACCATTAAAAGGTTTACCTAATTGTTAACTTCAGAGTCTAAAAGATTAATCAAAGTACGTATAAATTGACCTAAATGCCTCTGATCGTATTAAAAAAAAAAGATAAGAGAGTTTTAATAAATTTACGAAAAGAAGTTTTGAAATGGTGATCTCTTGCTATTTTTGAAGATTGACAAAAGCATATTAGTGGTATTATATGGTACAAGAACAAGTTCATTCTACAAGGAATTTATAGTTTTATTACAGGGTCTTGACTATTAAGTACATGTCTAATAATAATTTAAAGAGTGAATTACAGATCATTGTAAATTAACTAGAACTACAATCATGTCACAACTAGGATTTACCATGGAGCCATTCAGCAAAGTTGTTGAATTCTCTAGCTGGCCGGACTTGCCAATAACATCCATGTCAACTAGATGAATGTAAATCAACTGGTTCAATAAGTCGAGACCTTCTTCTCTTCTTTCCTTCAGGGGTACACCTTGCACCACCAAGCTTCCGAAGCTTCATAGAAAATTTACAATTTGGCCGTGATGACAATCCCGACGATCCATATTCTGTGGATGGATTGACAACTGGAGATTTCTCTCTCACAGACTTCCCCTTATCACCTTTGGTAAATCTTCTTGTTGGAGACTTGGCTCTTTTTTTTGACAACTGAAATTGTGTTGCTTCTTGTCTCTTCTCATGGCTGAGCAGCCGGACATGAAAAGGATTCACTGCTGTGTAACAGATGGACTCACCATCAATCCCACTCCTATCCAAAGCAACATCTCCATTGTTCACCTGAAATTTAAAATGCAAAAGCAATTCTATTATCACAGGAAACAAGCAGTACCAGCTTCTTTTTTAATGAATTCACCAGCAAAACTACTTTAAGATATACAACTGCAATAAGAACAAACAGTAACTGCAGAAAAATTTCAAATAGAGGAAGTAAATTACCAACTGAAGAAGTGCAGAGAATGTTCGAGCAACATCATACTTCTCTTGGCCCTTTACCACATCAGTGAAAGACATGACATTTCCATGGTCTCCTTCAAGGGATAGCTTGTCAATAATACTTTCTCCGTACTCATGAATATCAAATGGAGGGCGTGAATCCTATCAAAAGACAGAAACTTCAACAACCAACAAAAGTCCAACTTAAGAGAGGTAATAACATTATGATGAAACTAGTGGTGCTAATTACTTGCTCGTCCAAGTTGTGTTCAATTTTCTGTTTCCATGATGAAACTCGAGCAGCCAATTCAGTCTGTTTTTCGGTTTCAGCTATGCTAGCAAGAAGAGCATCCTGCAAGAGAAAAGATATCCAATTAACCATTTAATGCTCTGGTAGACCAGAAATATAATTACCTATGGAAAAATGAACAAGTAAAACCAAATTGCAGAGAGCAGACTCAATAGAAGAAAACCGAAAAGAAATTAACGCTTACTAGGTGAGAGCGACAAAGATCTTCTAAGTTTGCAAGAGAATCTTGAACTCCATGTTCAAATGCTTCATTGGTTTCAACATGAGTAGTACCATCATCATGCTGCGTAAAGGTCAATGAATAAGCAATTTGCAAAGCCTCTTGCTACTATTTTGACTTTGAACACTCAAAAAGTTGGTCTGCTAACCTTATCACAGTGAAGTACATCTTCATCCATATACATACTCTCTGGCATGTCAATATCAGGTTGCTCAGTATCTGGGTCCCCACTATCATATCCCTTATCCTCATTAAAATTGTCAGGGTGACCAAAAGGATTACAAGTTTGTTGTCCTTCATTTGCAAGTGATTGCCGGAGCTGTAATATGAACATCAGGTTTTATACAAAAAAAAATAAAACAGAATCTGGGTAAACACAACATCTGGAGAGCAGAACCTTTTCATATAACGGAGGAGAATGGGATGCCCGCTGTTTTTCAAATGCTTTTTGTTGCATCTCCCATACTTGTGTGAGCTCTGGACTGATAGTGCCATACAATTTTGCAAGTGGAAACAGAGTAGTTACTGAGTGTTGTTTAGTAGATTTCACCCCATTCCTTCTGAAAACTTTCACTGCTCGTGAGGAAAAAATTATGGAACCACAACATTAGGCCTGGCACAAGACTATAATGGTAAGCAACTAGAGTAAGAAAAAGCATATGCTTTAATAACCTTTTTTGAAAGGCCTGATTTTCAAGTTCCCTGGTTCATGAGGATTCAAGGGCTTCCAAGGGTCGTCCTCATCATCATCATCATCAGAATTATCCAAGTTCCTAGGTTCCGAATATCTATCATCTGTATCAAATTCATGATTACTTTCTCCAAAATCATCAAAGGCAGGAGGATCATGCCCCATGTTAAGGCTTGGCGATGGATTGAGATTAGCATTCTTTTTCTTTACAACAGATGACTTATGTGCAGTTCCACCAGAACGTCTTGTAGGAGATTGAAAACTCTTGCGAGACACACTACCCCTATAGGCACCATTATGCCCTTTGCCAACTTGACCTCCCTCCAAAAAGTCATTCACGGCTACAGCATCACATGGATCTAATAGGATAAAATCCCGGTAGAGATCATTGGTAGCTAACTACAACCATAGAAAAAAGAAAAGAAGAATTAGATTACATTATTAGTCAATGCATAACATAAAACCAATAAAAGCAATTGTAATACCAGATAGGACTCTAATTCCGTGCCATCACCAGGAGAGTCTAAGCAATCACCTTCAAGAACAACTAAATTTGCAGGGGGCTTCACAAAGTGATTCAGAAATTTATCATTGCCAGTTGGACTGTCTAAGCAATTTTTTGCTTCCACTGCAACATATGGAAATTTTAGCTACAGCATCTCTTAACTGTACCAAATAGAATACATGGTTAAAGGTTACCTGGGATGTCATCCAAGCCCCAAAATAGATCATTTTCTTCGTCAGAAACTGCATGGGATCCACTTTCTTCATGAGGGACTGGCGTCCCATCAGATTGATCCTGCTGGCTGGATAAGAAAATAACAAGAATAAAGCACCATAGAAATAGAATCTAAATCCACAATACAGTTTCATCACTTTGGTCGAGTAACTTGAGTTGAACTATGGGCTACTGTTAAATTACTTGCCATCTAAATTTTGCAAGATATAGTAGATTAACAACAGCAACTGATGTTCAGTGATAATCTACAAGTCAACTGCTTTTCAACTTCCATAATCCATCAGATAGACTAATATGCTCCAACAATTATTCATTTTCTTTCCAACGAAATGCATAGAGCACTAAACAAATTTAACAACTACAAATGCAATTTGAGAAACTGAAAAGTCAATCAGTTTTCTATACTATTATTCGTAGTGAATATTATTTTTACGAAGGAAAAAAAAAAAAAAAATCCGACCTTTTCTGAGATAGAAACTCCAAAGCATGCAAAACCAAGCTGTACAAATATTCTACCTTCCTGCTATACACCTGAACCGAACCCTGAACCAGCAAAGCAGCTACATTTCCCCCCCCAAAAAAGAAAATATAATTACAATCAAATATCAAATATCAAAATGTAGAAAAAAAGAAAAAAAAGCAAGTTAAAAGACTAATACCCTCGGCGAAATTTACAGGGGGAATGAGATATTCGGAATCATTAATTTGACCAGAGCAAATTTTCAAGAGATAGTCTTCGAGCTTCTTCGCCAAATCAACTTCCCAGTTAGCTTGTAGTTCACGCTCTGGCTGCACTGTGAACCGGCTACCGCAAGAACCAGCCACATCGCAGTTCGGTTCTTGTCCTCTGTGGTTAGTCATATTGTAAGCGCAGAGTAATTCGACTTCGCATTGCAATTGAAGATCATTTCGATTCCTAGGGTTTTGGAATTTGGGGGTGGAAATGAAGTGGCATAATAAAAAGCGGAAAACCTTGGGCTATAGAGGGTTTATCGATTGTTTGTTTCCCGAGAAAATTAAAGAGAAAGTGATGGAAAATCGAGTGAGATTTTTTAATCTGGAGCTGAAGCCTGTGAGGTTTTGGGATTTGTTTTCACAGAGAGAGAGAGAGGGAGTGATGCGTTTTTCGTTTCTGTTTTCCCGCTCGCTCGTCAAGTGTATTTATTTGAATACCACTGGGCTAGTTAAATATTTTTTAACGGGCCGATATTGGCCCAATTAAAGCCTCTTTAATGGTTTATTTGACGTAATTTTCAGATAAAAATTTTGAATTTTTTTTTTGCAACTACGTCTAAATGATTGAATAGTTCAGTAGAAATTTTGGATGTATTATTCAAAAAATTTTGAGTTCGAATCTCTTCTCGGTTGTTCATAGTGATAGCTACTTAAATTTTTATCCGATCGATAATTTCAAGATCCCGAAGGATTAGTTGAGGTGCGCGTAAACTGACGCGGACAACTTGATTATTAAAAAGAAAAAACCTTTTACTTAATAATTTGTTAGTAGATATATAATTTTTTTTTTTAATAATTAAGAGGACAAAATTACGCGTTTTTGAGATCTAAAAGGGAAAAAAATAAAAATAAAGAATAATTACTAGGCCTCAATGAATGTTATAAAGCATAGGCAAAATAAGATGAAGGATCCAAAATATTACCAAAACTTACTAATTCCTTTCAGTTATCGTATTATTTGATTAATCATCAACCCAAAGAAAGAAAAAAAAAAATGCTAAATTACTCAAATCAAAGAAAAAAAGAAAAAAGCTAAATTACTCAAATCAAGAAGTAATTTCCTTGATTTGTAACTAGCTATTTGAGTTAGAATAACTATAAGCTAGCAGCTTTCATCCTCTTCAATCTGATTCATTGAAAATCAAAACATGCCCAGGTTGTAGGGTACACTACTCGGCTTAATCCAATCAACTACAAAGAACCTTTCGATGGTGAAATCAGCAGCTTGCTCAGGAGTGAGTTTTTTAATACCAGGCCATGCAACTCTCTTGGCCGTGTCAGATCCAAGACCCCTATTGCCATATTCCGCGTACCAATGAGTGTCGAGAGCAAATTTACCATTCCAAGGCAACCATCCATCAGGCTGAATCACATCATCAATCTCAGACTGCAAATAAATTGTTCTTGAGAACATCTTCCAGGGCCTCCCAAGGTACCCCTGGTTAGTGTTCTTGACAGCCACGTATTCAGGGTCAGCACTGATGGTGCAGTTTTGGAGAACAAGTCCTGTGACGGAGTTCTTGTCGCTTCTTCCTTGAGCTGTAACGATGACTTTCTGGTTGGCCATTGGTTTCCTGAATATCATCTTGCAGTTCTGGAAAACGGCAGCTGCATCACCAAAGATGTAGTCAATGGTGCCAGTGATGGTGCAGTCTCGGTAGTATTGGCGATGAGCATGGGCGTATAAAGTGTCTTGGTATCCATCCATTTGGCAATTGAAGAAGATTGAACGGTCAGCTTGAACACGCAAGGCCACAGCTTGGTGCTTCTTAGCTCCCGCAGTGTTCTCAAATCCAATGTCCTTCGCTATGAATTTGGGCCCCAAAACGGCTGCAACATTAACAAATTAAATTTTATAAACGTGCACCCTAAAAGATCACTTGTTAATAAAATTAAAAACAGTAAGCTTAGTTTTAACATTTTAACTAACTTACCAACTGTTGCCGTGTTCATTGTGTTAGTTCCGTCAATGAAGTTCTTGTAGCCAGTGATCTTGGTCTTTTGGGGGCCATCACCGATGAACATAACATTTCGCATTTGCTTTGTGACCGTCACGTACTCCTTATAAATACCTTCTTTGATGTAAATTACAAATGACTTATTGGTAGGGTTATCATTGAAGTCAGGGACAAGATTGACAGCTTCAGAGATGGTCTTGAACTTTCCACTACCGTCCTGAGCAACAATAACATCAGCCTGAATTGTTCCTGGAGTTTCAGCAAGGAGTCTACGACGCCCCTCGTTAACCCATGAAGGAAATTCATCTTGAGAGAGAAGCCGTATTTTTGTGCTTGTTATGTTCGATGAGTTGAGGACTGAAGAGAAATCATTCATCATTGCAAGACCATTGCTTGTCAGCTCCCTTGAAGTATTCAAAAGAGTTTTCATTTTCTCTTTATAATCACGCTTTACCTTATTGAATTCATCGAAACAACTTTCTTGGAATGTAGCAGCGCCGCTGAGAAAAACTTTCACATCTTGAATGTAATCATCAGGTTTTCTAATGTCAAGTGCACCCATTTTACTGTAGCAGACTTTTAGATCTTCAATGGCTGACTCCAAAAGATCATTACAATTCGTAAAAGCCTGTTTGATCTTTGGATCTTTATTTTCTTCTTTCCATGCAGATATGTTTTTAAGGGCCAGCTTCAGCTCGTCAATTGCGACTTTAAACTCAATCTTGATCAAGTCTTTAGGATCGGTTAAATTTCCCCCGGCAATTGCGAGGCTTTTTTCACAAGTTTCTTTGTAATCAGTTGGTTGACAAATGGATTTGATAGCCTTTGATGTAGTGGTAACGTGAAGAGACGAAAGAGCGCCACCACCATTGGCGGCACCTGTACGTCTAACACTATCCAAAATAGCCACCACCAATGCCACAAAGATTAAAACGGACACATTAATAACTGCAATCTTCTTCTTCTGAACCATATTTTTTTTGTTATATTATACACACAAAACTCAATTATGCTGGTTTATATTTTGTTTTCGGGTATGCTATTGAGTTTACAAAATTGTTGATGAAAAAGAAAGATATTTAGAGCAGTCGGGGGTCTCTTTTAATTGGTTTATCAGAGTGGTGAATGCCCCTGGCTCTGTCTTGAAGATTTTGAGCTATGAGCTTTATTTAAGAGAGGACAAGAAAAGACTGGTTTTAGGCTGTTTCAGAAGATAACAATCAGTTTCATCGGTTGTGTTGGTTGAAACATGGGGTATTGTTAAATTACCTGCCAACAAAATTTTACCAGATATAGGAGGAGATCAGCAACCGCAAGTCAAGTTCATTGATAATCTGCAACAAGTTAATTGCCTTTTCAACTTACAAAATCCATCAGATAGACTGATATGCTAAGTCGACAGTTATATATTTATTTTCCAACAAAACAATTACCAAATTTAAAAAATACAAGTAAATGTTTAAAACTGAAAAGCCAACCAGTACTTTTCAAGTAACAAAACATGTTCTTTAAGTGAAGATGTCTAGAATGGAAATTGATGGAATGTGAGTGGTTGGTTGAAGAGAAAGCAGGGAGAATGACAGGAAATTTACAGAGTTACAGTAAATCAAGTGTTTCTCATAAAATTAATGAATTATATACTAATCATAATAACGGCCCTGCTCATATAATCACTTGGATTTCTCAGTGAAAATTCTGAAAATTCTAGTTAAATTTAGTTCCGCTCACTGAGGGAGAAACTCCAAAGCATCTAAAACCAAATTGTAGAAATTTTCAACCACCTGCTATACTGTTGAACTGACCATGAACTTTTTTTTTTTTTTTTTCCTTTCTATGGCCGGGGTGTTCAAACTAACTTGCGTACATCTCACCTAATTTTTGAGTTGTTGAATATCCTACAAACTAATCATTGGAACTATTAAATATCCTATAGACCCAATGTTTCAAGGTAAGTCGCAAATATAGTAGGTGATCATAAGGTTTGAGCCAAAGAAGTCAATAAATAGACTTGAGGTTCAAACTAAAGAAGTAACAAATGAAGCAAACCTTCTTGACCTTTTGTTGACCTCTAAGTCAATCCCTTGGGACTGTGAACTTGCTGCATCTTCCAAAAAGAAAAAAGCAAAATATATATATATATATATATAAACAAGTTAAAAGATTAGAGCCATATTGAAATTCATGGCGATGTGATTCAGACATTCGGACACATAAATTTAACCAACTAAATAAGGCAAGTTTTAAAGAGATAGTCTTTCTGTCTTTGTGTTTCTTCTCCAAATCAACTTCGCAAATGGCTTGTAGCTCACACTCCGGGCACCATGACCGGCTATCACCAGAATTGGCCGCCTAGCTGTTTGGTTCTTGTTCTCCATGGTTAGTCATATTGTAGGGATAGAGTAACTCGACTTCGTTTGTAACTTTAGCTCATTTGGACTCCCAGGGTTTTGGGGCGGGAAATAAAGAGGCATAATAAAGTGGAAAAACCCTTCGCCTATGGGGAGTTTGTTTCCTGAAAAAAAATGAAGAGAAATTGAGGGAAATCTCTGGTTTATGTATGCACTAAAAAATTCAGGAATTTTTCACTTGCAAAATAATTCTTAAACCTAACATGCATTATAAATTTATCTCTTGAATTTCAAGTCTACTATGGTCCAAATCCAAAAGTTTAATATACTAGGATCAAGCCCTTGAATAGATAACAGACAATAGAGAATGATGAACAGTATGAGGTGTTGACATGCCAATATGAGAAGAAAATATGTGATATTAATTCACATATAATTTGGACATGGAATGAGAATATATGAATTATTCTCATTCCTAATTATGCTAAGATATGATTTTCTTTGCTTTATTATTTAAATTTTTTCATTTGTAATACTTAATATCCTTATATAGCTATCACACTTTTGTATAAGAGTAATGCTACACCCATAACCTCTTCTCACAACTCCGATATAGCAACTCGTAATTTATCAAGTGAGATCCATTACGAGCTTACTAATTGTGAATTACTACATCGGGGTTGTGAGAGAAAGTTTGTGAGAAGAGGTTGTGAGTATAGCATTTTCCTTTGTATAAATAGGTTGTGTATTCACAACTCAAATACAATAACTCAATCCAATTAAATTAAATTCATCTTAGATATCTTTTGGGTATACTCCGGCTCTATTCAGTTGTCTCTTTTGCCCTCTCAAAGATATCTCTCAAACATATTTCGGCTTTCTTCAAATTGCCTCTCTTGCCATTTCAATTTTGACATGGTATTAGAGCTTCTCTCAATTCTAACATGGGGCAATTTCAGCCAAGGAAATCAAAAGTTGATCTCATCCCTCATCAAGCTCACTTTCATCTCTCTTGATCTAGTTGTTCATTTCCAAACCCGTAAACATGAGCTTGACTAGAGTTGGCATGTCACTTCAATGACAGTGATGAAAGATAGATGCATGGAGAATCAAGCATATCATATTATAACAAGTATAGTCATATTTTAAAAATAAATTTTAATCAAATTGAAATAAGTAAGGTAGAACATGTTACCTTAAGCCCTTAGCAACCTTGGAGCCTTTTAATTTTAAGAGAAATTAAGCAAAAGAGTATCCACACTAAGGGAATAAGAGATTTGATCAAGAGGGAGATTTAGGGTTCTTAGAGATTTTTCTCTCTCTCTCTACAAAAATTGATATATCATTTTCTTTATATAGGAATCCTTGTAAACAATTCAATAATTGTTTTGGACTTCCTTAAACAATTCCATAATTGTTATGAAGTTGTTAAACTTCTTTAAATGATAACATTGGATTAACATTTAATCACAATTAACAATTTAACTCTTAAATTGTTTACATAACAATTTAACACTTAATTGTTACAACACAACCCCTTGTAAAATCCAATTTAAATAAAGAAAATATTTCATATAAAAAATTTATTACCTGGTAGGTGCTAGCCAACCTTGGATAATCAACTTCTTGGCTATTTCTCCATTCTCCTTAGTTTTATGTGTGACCTCTTAGGTTCACTGTGGCCTAGCCGTGGGTCTAATATCACAGTTTAATTTGATATGTTTTGCCATAACTCTTATAAACAAAACTCCCACTGATTATAGTAGGCATCTAGCAATGCTCTATAACCCCTAAGTCATAATGAAGATATACTCTAACGAACCTTTTACAACATACACGTTGTATAATCAAATCCTTCTTATCTAAGCCCAATTAAGAATGGATTCATGGTATGTCAAAATCCTTATCTTAATTTTAATACAATACATACAGAATGTGTCACCATGAAACAACCTTTCATGTAACATTTTTATACCTGCCGAAGATTTTCCTTTTCAATGTATCTGACATTTGTCTAGGAACTTGAATCAATCTATACCAAGTCAACGGATCCCATCTTGCTATCACTTGTCCTCACACCTAAACAACACATGACCAATTGGTTTTAACACATAGCATGATTAGCCTCATGTTTATACACCATATGAACTATATGCGTTTATGCAGAATCCAACGTGATATCTCAGGTCTAAGGATAAAATACTCTAGTACGATCTTATGATAAATCATTGACTACATTTTAAATGTCCATGTGATTCATCATAAATGGCCATATTCGATAAACAGTTCACTAACCGCGTATCCATGCTAATGCCCTAGTGATAACTTTTATAATCACCCACACCAATACCATACATGACATTATATAGAGGCATTCAGCATGCCTACTATGTAATTTATGCCCAATTAAATTACCTATGTAGGGAATACTTTGATGATTTGATCTTCTAAAGATTTGTATCATCCGAACATTTCACATGTAATACATATTAATATATAAAATGAAGCAATAAACCACTGTGAAATAAGAACACTTTCTTCTATTGAAGATAAAATGATTACAAACTATATATATTCACATATATATACAAAACATAATGCCTCGGAACCGATGACACGATTGGTTCTTAGGGCATACTAACAAGTAAAGCCCCGTATTTAGCTTTTTATGGATAAATATAATGCATGGAGTTTCAAGGTGAGTTTTCTTAGGAATATAATCCGGGAAAGTCATTTTAGCCCCCTATTTCACCCCTCATTTTTTAATTTATCTTTTGTTTTTACAAATTTAACCTTACTTAAATTATAAAATAACATTATAATTTCCAAATACACTTACTATATTTATATTTTAATTTTAATTTTAACATTTAATCTACATAAATCTAAACCTAAATTTTCATAACCTAATCCTAAATTTTGGTAATCATTGAAACCTTTTGTTTTATTTCAATATTTGTTTGGTTGGTGAAAATATAATATAAGCCTATGGTAAACATAATATGATGAATAAATACGCTGGAATTGGGAAATTCAAGGAAAATAATGTGTAATGAAAAAACCTAATTAAGTTTGATTTGGGAAAGTGGTATAAAACGAACATACCTAATCAAGCTTAAAAAATTATTTTCGGTATTAAATGGGGTTTAAAGAGATTTTTTTTTTTTTAAATTATTAAGAGGATAAAATTATGTATTTTTCAGATTTAAAAGGGAAAAAAATTAAATGCATAGATTTTGACAGTCCAATATTATAATTACTTTGGTTAAATGAATGTTATATAAAACTTAGGCAAAATAAGATATTGGATTCAAATAATACATAAACTTATTGTGGTGATGTGGCTTATGTTTTGCCACAGTGGAGTCAATTTATTGTTATAGAGTCAAAGGCTAGAGCGACGTCGTTTAAGTTTGGACTACATATTGTTTTCGTGGCACTTGATCCTTCTTTCTCTCTCATTGTCTATCTCTTGTTCATTCTGGAACATTCTAATGGGAAAAGATGAATCCTGTTACTCATCTTACGGCTAGAAACCTTTTTGATCCAGGTGGAGGCTGATCCTAGAGATTACTCTTGGGTATATATTGATTCTACTTGATGTGGATTTGATGAAAGGAAAATACAAGAAATCTAGGTTTTCTTTGGTTGTATTCTTTCCTTATTGATTTGCTTATTCTTGTTCAATACTTTGTAAAATTCCCTACTTGACTTTGGTAGTAATGACATCTTATCTGCACCTTGAAGAGTGGATGTAGGCTTTAAAGCTAAACCACTATAATCCTTTGTGTCGATCTTATTTTTCTTTACTTTACCAATTTTTTGAATGTTTCTTGCTTGTTGTTCTCTTGCATCTTAAATCTGTGATATTGCTTCCTTGTTTTTATTTTAGTTAGTCTGAGAACTATCATCTGTGAAAAAAAACTTGATTCAAAACCCAACAGATTGGTATTAGAGCCTAGTTCAGGGCTTCGTAAAGTATTCTTTTGTTTTGAGTTTTCTGTGATTAGTTTCTTAGGCTAAAGTTGAATCATGTCCACTAAGTTTGAACTTGAAAAGTTTACAGGTGAGAATGATTTTGGTTTGTGGAAAATGAAGATGGAAGCAGTACTGATCAAGGAAGGGCTAGCCCTAGCCCTAAAAGAAGAGACTGAATTCCCTAAGACTATGACAGATTTCGAGAAGCAGGAAATGCTGGACAAAGCCAAAAGCTCCTTGATCCTTGGACTGAATGACAAAGTCCTTCGGGAGGTCAAGAAGGAGAAGACAACTGCTGAAATCTGGATTAGGTTAAACTCTCTCTATCAATCTAAAACTGTCCCTAATAGATTATTTTTAAAGAAGGGGTTGTTTGGCTTTAAAATGGATGAGCAGAAATCATTGAAAGATAACAAAGATGATTTTTTTGAAAGTGATTCAAGATCTAGAAAGTATTTCTGTAGATATTGACGATGAGGATCAGACAGTAATCTTATTGAATGCCTTACCTAAATCATATTCTAATTTTGTGGAAACCTTGAAATATGGTAGACAAACACTGAAGTTAGAAGAGGTAGTGGAGGCTATTTCTGCCAAAGATAGTGAAAATAGGATGAGAGATAAAAATAGTGGTGATGGTGAAGGCTTTAATGTCAGAGGGAGAGCAGAAAGGAAGAATTAGAAAAAAAAGGAGGACAAAATAGGAACAGGTCAAAATCTAGACCAGGGAATAGAAAATGCTTCTTTTGACATAAGGAGGGTCATTTTAGGAGAGATTGTCCTGAGAGAAAGAGCAAGAAGAAACCTAAAAGAGATAGTGAGGGAGTCAATGCTGGTGTAGCATTTGAGGGATATGAAAATGCAGTGGTTTTAGCTATTTCTGAGGGTAAAACTAGTGAGGAATGGATCCTAGACTCAGGGTATACCTACCACATGACACCAAACAGAGAATGGTTCATCTCATTTCAACCTTTAGATGGTGGGAAAGTTATGATGGGGAATAATGTTGTGTGTCATATAAAAGGTATAGGTACAGTTAAGCTAAACCTTCAAAGTGGTGTAACTAAAACCCTCACTGATGTTAAATATATTCCTGACCTGAAAAGGAATTTAATCTCACTAGGAACCCTAGATTCTAATGGGTTTAATTGTAAGGCTGCAAATGGTAGTCTTAGTGTAATGAAATGATCTCTAGTTGTTATGAAAGCTGAGAAAAGAAATAGATTATATCTGTTAAAAGGTAGAGTGGAGAGTGGGGTTGCTGTTGTTGGGTCATTAGAATTTCAAGATAGAACTTCATTGTGGCATCAAAAACTTGCACATATTAGTGTCAAGGGCTTAGTAGAATCAAACAAGCAAAACTTGTCGTGTGGGGATAAAATTGGAAGTCTAACTTTCTGTGAACATTGTGTCTTTGGAAAAATGAGTAGAGTTAAGTTCGGATCTGGTCAACACTACTCAAGTTCACCACTTGAGTATGTTCACTTAAATGTTTGGGGGCCATCCAGACACTACTCACTCGAAGGATGTAGATACTTCATTAGTTTTGTTGATGATTTTTCTAGGTATGTGTGGATCTACTTTCTTAAAACCAAGGATGAAAGATTCTCTAGGTTTAAGGAATGGAAAGTCATGATAGAAACACAAACTGGAAATAAGTTGAAGAAACTTAGGACTGATAATGGTCTAGAGTTTGTAAATGAAGAATTTAACAGTTTCTGTAGGACACATGGAATTGTGAGACACAAAACAGTAAGGAATATCCCACAACAAAATGGTCTTTGTGAGAGGATGAACAGAACCATTTTAGAAAAGGTTAGGAGCACCATGTCTAGTTCTAGGCTACCATTCAAATTCTGGGCAGAGGCAGCACACAACAATCTACCTAATCAACAGAACACCATCTTCAATAATAGATTTTAGGGACCCTCTAGAGAAGTGATTTGGTCATCTTGTAAAACTAGAAAATCTTAGAGTTTTTGGATGTCTAACTTATGTCCACGTTAGAGAAGATAAATAAAAACCTAGAACCATTAAATGCATTTTCTTAGGATACCCAGATGGTGTAAAGGCTATAAACTTTGGAACTTAGAGTCTAAGAAATGTATCATTAACAAGGATGTTGTTTTTAAAGAAGAAGTCATACCTGGTCTTGAAAAGGATTCTAAAAACTCAAAGGGCAGTCCATCAAGATTAGATTACTTAGAACTAGAACTTCAAGAATTTCAAAACTCCAAAGTTGATCAAACTGTGAATCAAGGTAGAGGTAATGACAATGAGATCCAAGCTAAGGAAGATAATCTTGAAAATTTTGTGGGTGATCAAATTGGTGAATTTGAAGTTGAACAGTTGAATCACGATGATGAGTTAGGGCTGACTAATTACCAACTATCAAGATATAGAGTTAGAAGAGTAATCAGACCTCCAAATAGGTTAGTGTATGCTGATATGGTTGCTTATGTTTTACAAGTTGAAGAAGAAATGAGAGATGAACCCAAGTCCTTCCAAGAGGCTGTGTCAGGGTTTGGAAAATTGCAATGGCTTAAAGCAATTGAAGAAGAGTTTTGCTCTTTGATAAAGAATGAAACCTGGATTTTAATAGATAAGCCAAGAAATTGTAGAGTGGTCAAGTGCAAATGGACTTTTAAAAGAAAATCTGGATTAAACCCGAATGAGTCACCAAGGTATAAGGTAAAGCTAGTCGCAAAGTGGTTTACACAAGTGGAGGGCATAGATTATAATGAGATTTTTTCTCCAGTTGTCAAGCATTCATCTATCAGAATTCTATTGTCACTTGTTGTCCAATTTAACCTAGAACTAAAACAATTGGATGTGAAGATAACTTTCTTACATGGAGATTTGGAAGAGACCATTCTGATGGAGCAACCAAAAGGGTATAGAGATGTTGCAGGTAAAGTTTGTCTTCTTAAAAAAAAATCCTTATATGGTTTGAAATAATCACCACGACAGTGGTTCAAAAAGTTTGATTCCTTTATGATTGAACCAGGTTTAATAGGTGCAATTATGATAGTTATTTATATTTTAAAAGAATTTCTTAAATGACTTACATTTTCCTGCTTTTGTATGTGGATGATATGCTTATGGCTTGCCATGAACAATCTGAGCTGTCTTGGTTGAAAAAGATTCTGAACACCAAGTTTGAGATGAAAGAACTAGGTCAGACTCAAAAGATACTTGGGATTTCAATTATCAGAGACAGAGTTCACGAAAGTCTGAAGCTGGTTCAGAAAAATTATGCTTAAAAGATTCTGTAGAAGTTCAATATGAAGGATGCAAAGGCTGTCCAAACACCTCTTAGTCAACATTTTAAGTTTTCTCATGATCAAAGTCCTTAATCTGAAGAAAAAAAACTTGAAATGTCATCAGTTCCTTATGCAAATGTGCTGAGCAGTTTCATGTAATTGATGATATGTTTAAGACCCGACTTGGCCTACTCAGTAAGTATTGTGAGTAGGTTCATGAGTAATCCAAGGAAGATTCATTGGTTTGCATTGAAATGGATCTTGAGGTACATAAAGGGGACTAGTTTAGTAGGTATAATGTATAGAAGAAATCAGAAAGAAAACTACTGTGTTGAAGGATTTGTTGATGCAGACTAAGCTAGTGATGTTGATAAAAGAAAATCAACTTCTGGCTTTGTTTTTACAGTATGGGGAAATGTTGTTAGTTGGAAGTCTAAACTGCAATAAATGGTTACATTATCTTCTACTAAATCCTAGTATGTGGCATTAACAGAGGCTGCAAAAGAAGCAAAGTGGCTAAAGGGTTTTGTGACTGAGCTAGGTTTAGAACAGACGGTAGTGGTTGTTTACAGCGACAGTCAAAGTGTCATACATCTGTGTAAAAATCAAGTATTTCACGAATGAACTAAGCATGTTGATGTTCGACTCCACTTTATTAGAGGGATGATTGATAGAGGTGAAATTAAGGTTGAAAAGGTGGATGGTTCTCATAACCCAATAGACATGCTTACAAAACCTGTTACTGCTGACAAACAAAGGCTTTGTATGAGCCTTCTTAATGTTACATAATCTAAGCTTATTTTCAAGGCCAAATAGGGTGTCAAAACAAAGCCAAGATGGAGAATTGTGGTGATGTGGCTTATGTTTTGCCACGGTGGAGTCAATTTATTGTTATAGATCAAAGGCTAGAGCGATGTCATTTAAGTTTGGGCTACAAATTGTTTTTGTGGCGTTTGATCCTTCTTTCTCTCTCATTGTCTATCTCTTGTTCATTTTGGAACATGCTAATAGGAGAAGAATAATTATGTTACTCATCTTACGGCTGGAAATCTTTTTGATCCAGGTGGAGCCTGATCCTGGAGATGACTCTTGGGTGTATATCGTTCTATTTGATGTGGATTTGCAGTAAGGAAAATACAAGAAATCTAGGTTTTCTTTGGTTGTATTCTTTCCTTGTTGATTTGTTTATTCTTGTTCAATACTCTGTAAAATTCCTTACTCGACTTTGGTAGTAATGACATCTTATTTGTACCTTGAAAAGTGGATGTAGGCTTTAAAGTCGAAGCACTATAATCTTTTGTGTCGATCTTATTTTTCTTTACTTTAATTACCAGTTTTTTGAATGTTTCTTGCTTGTTGATCTCTTGCATCTTAAATTTGTGATTGCTTCATTGTTTTATATTAGTTAGTCTGAGAACTATCATTTGTGAAAAAAAATTTGATTCAAAACCCAACACTTTTATTATTGAATTAATCATCAATGCGAAGAAAGAAACAATGTTAAATTACTCAAATCAAGAAGCAATTCCTCCTTGATTTTGTAAAGCAACTAGCTAATTGAGTTAACATGTATAACTATAATAAAGGTAGCATGCTCTTCCAATCTTCATCCTCTTCAATCAGCAGCATTGAAAATCAGAACATGCCAAAGTTGTAAGGCACACTAGTGGGCTTAATCCAATCGACCACAAAGAACTTCTCGACGGTGAAATCGGCAGCTTGCTCAGGAGTGAGCTTATGAATACCAGGCCATGTAACTCTCTTTGCCGTGTCAGAACCAGGACCCCTATTGCCATATTCCGCGTACCAACAAGTGTCAAGAGCAAAGTTACCATCCCAAGGTAACCATCCATCGGGCTGAATCACATCTTCAATCTCAGACTGCAAATAAACTGTTCTTGAGAACATCTTCCAGGGCCTGCCGAGGTAACCCTTGTTAGTATCCTTCACCTTCACGTATTCAGGGTCACCAGTGATGGTGCAGTTTTGGAGAACAAGTCCTGTGACTGAATTCTTGTCGCTTCTTCCTTGGGCTGTGACGATGACGGCTTGGTTGGCCATTGGTTTCCTGAATATCATCTTGCAGTTCTGGAAAACGGCAGCTGCATCACCAAAGATGTAGTCAATGGTGCCAGTAATGGTGCAGTCTCGGTAGTATTGGCGATGAGCATGAGCGTAGAGAGTGTCTTGGTATCCGTCCATTTGGCAGTTGAGTAAGATTGAACAGTCAGCTTGAACACGCAAGGCCACAGCTTGGTGCTTCTCAGCTCCCGCACTGTTCTCAAATCCAATGTCCTTCGCTATGAAATTGGGCCCCAATACGGCTGCAATATTACCAATATTTTGTTAAACACCCTGAAGGTCATACGTTAATAAACTTAAAACAGTAAGTTTAGTTTTTAACATTTTAAATAAATTACCAACTGTTGCTGTGTTCATTGTATTTGTTCCGTCAATGAAATTCTTGTTGCCAGTGATTTTGGTCTTTAGGGGGCCATCGCCGATGAACATAACATTTGGCATTTTCTTTGTGACTGTCACGTACTCGCTATAAATTCCTTCTTTGATGTAAATTACAAATGACTTATTGGTAGGGTTATTCTTGAAGTCCGGGACAAGATTGAGAGCTTCAGAAATGGTCTTGAACTTGCCGCTGCCGTCCTGAGCTACAATAACATCAGCTTGGATTGTTCCTGGAGTTTCATCAAGGAGTCTACGGCGGCCCTCATTAAGCCATGAAGGAAATTCATCACGAGAGAGAAGCCGTCTCTTTGTGCTTGTTATGCTCAATGAGTTGAGGACTGAAGAGAAATCATTCATCATTGCAAGACCATTGCTTGTCAGCTCCCTTGAAGTATTCAAAAGCCTTTTCATTTTCTCTCCAAAATCGCCCTTTACGTTTTTAAATTCATCCAAGCAACTTTCTTGGAATGTGGCAGCCCCGCTGAGAAAAACTTTCACGTCTTGAATGTAACCATCAGCTTTACCAATATCAAGTGCACCCATTTTACTGTAGGAGACATTGAGATCTTCAACGGCTGACTCCAGAAGATCATTACAATTCGCAAAAGCCTGTTTGACCTTTGGATCTTTATTTGCTTCTTTCCCTGCGGATGTGTTTTTAAGGGCCAGCTTCAATTCATCAATTGCAACTTTAAACTCAAGCTTAATCAAGTCTTTAGGATTGGTCAGGTTTCCCCCTTCAGTTGCGAGGCTCTTTTCACAAGTTTCTTTATAATCAGTTGGTTGACAAATGGCTTTGATAGCCTTTGATGTAGCGGTAACGTGACTAGTTGAAAGATCGCCACCGTCGCCGGTACCTCTACGGATAACACTATCCACGATAGCCACCACCATGGCAACAAAGATTAAAGCGGTTACACTAATAATTCCAATCTTCTTCTTCTGAACCATATTTTTTTTTTTAATTATATATACAAAACTAAGTGAGGTTGGTTTATATTGAGTTTCAGAAATTGTTTGTGGTCGGAGCTCTATTTCAATTGTTTTAGTGCTTATCAGAGCTGGGTTGTGTCCTGATGATTTTGAGGAGAGCTTTTGCTTAAATAGAGAGGACAATAAAAGACTGGTTTCAGGAGATGACAACAATTACCGTAGAAATAGAAAAGAAATCCATGGTTTAGTTTCATTAGTGCTGTTAAATTAGTTGCCAACAAAATTTTACCAGACATAGAACTGCAACTCCAAGTCATTGTTGACTTTATGTCCAAACAAAAACCACACAACACTAACCAAATTTAACAATTACAGGTAAATGTTTTAAAATGAAAAGCAAACCAATTTTCAAAACTATTTTTCATAATTTTTATTTTTAGTGTTATAGACAGACATCTTATGAGTGAAGATGATATGACTTTCCATGATTTTGGGGTATTATTGGTGCATAGCATTGGGTAGTTTAAAAGGCATATCTTATAGTACCAAATAATACTATACAATATTTGGTAGAAATTTTACATTGTATTAATTTAACTAAAACAATACACAGTTAATTTTTAACCCTATCTATTGTATTAATTAATACCATGTAAATGAAGGGTGCGTTTGGCTCCCTATTTTTATCCATATTCCCAATTATATTCTCCAAATAATGTTTGGCACACTATTCCAAAAATATTATCCTATTTTTAATTACTTTTAGACCCCATAAGGTTATTAATTTCACTAAATGCCCCCTAATTTTTTTTTTAAAAATTAACAAAAACCCCCCCATCAACCCAACTTGTCAGATTCCGGCAACCACCGCCAGTGATAGCCGGAATCTGTACAACGGCCTAAATTCTAACCATAAATGGCCGGAATTACACCGATCTGGCCTTTTCCAGCCAGATCCGTGGTCAGCGATGGCCAAATCTTGGCCGTCGTTGACCGAAAACGACAGCCACATCTTTGGTCGTCGTTTTGGCCTTTCCGACCGTCGACGGCCATAACAGGTCGTAGATCTGGCCTTTTCTAGCCAAATCCGTGGTGGATCTGGCCGGAAAAGGCCATAATGATGCGTTACGGCACATATCCGATTGGTCTGTGCCGTAACGAAATTTTTCGGCCAGATTCCGACAGTGGTGGCCGGAATCTAACACTGCAGGTGGTGGGGGTATTTTTGTCATTTTATATAATAGGGTCTTTAATTAAATTAGTAAACCTAAGGGCTTTTTCATAAATTTTTTAAATTTATCTCGTAATACTCCCCTATCAAATAATCCAATACTATCCTCAAAATCCTATCCAAAATACTACACCAAACGCACCCGAAATTGTACTAATTAGAGCAAACGACTTTTTCCCACCCAAGGTTTGCCTTAATGACACTTTTCCATCAAAAAAATTTCGAAATACCATTTTCCCACATAAAATTTGTATTTCATTAATGCTCAAAATACATTTTACTTTCTTAGCTGATGTTTGACGAGTTATCAGAAGCTAGGGTAAGAGGGGTTTTATATAGTGGAGGCTAATGAATCTAGTGGTGGTGACCGTTTGGATATTTGCCGTCGGAATCAGCTAGAAATTAGCTAAGAACAGGAAATCCTAACTTTGCGATGATTGACAATCGATAAGAAATCAGGTATTAGAGTAAGATGAGTTGTAGAGAGGATACCAAAGGTTTAAATGGTGGTGACAAAGATAATTTTGCTATTAGAATCAGCCTGAATCAGCTTTGGGTAATAATAGAATAGTGACTTTGGGTGGGAAAGTGGTATTTTGAAATTTTTAGGGTGGAAAAGTGTCATTAAGGCAAACCTTGGGTGGGAAAAAGTCGTTCACTCTACTAATTAATACCAAGTAAAAGGGTGGGTTAAGGCATATATTGCATTATTTCATCTACTTTTTAATAATTTAATGAAATACTTTAAAATAAGTAGATCATTATTGATTTAAAATCACGTTAATAATTTTTTTTTGATTTATCAGCGTTAATAAAAAATTCTTTTTCTTTATTGTTTTAATTTTTTCAAAAATTAATTTAGATTTGAGTTAAAAGTAAAAATAATTTATTTTTTAATAATTAAATCTTTTTCAAGATAAATTAATACAATACAATGATGTACCAAACATTCTACATTGTTTGGTATAGTATTGTATGGTATTATGCATACAATACAAGTTATATTATACAATATGCTCACCAAACATATTCTTAGGTAATTAAATTAAATATGAAATATTCTTATTGAATTAAATTAAATATGAGATGTGACCGTTTGGTTTATTTCCTTTACCAAACTCAGAATGTGCTTTCCCTTGCTACGATTCAGATTGAAAATAAAAAAAAAAAAAAAAAAAAAAAATAAGTAAGTTAAAAGACTAGTGAAATTCATGGGGATATGATTCGGATCATGTTGGGGTCGTTAGTTTAACAAGAGCCAACTTTCAAGAGATAGTCTTCATCTACCTGGCCAGATCAGCTTCCTGGTTAGCCTGTAGATCACACTTTTGGTGCACCGTGAAACGGCTACCATTAGAAGTAGCCACCTCGATGTTTGGTTCTTAACTCGACTTCGCATTGTAATTGCAATTTATTTCGATTCCGATTAGGGTTTTTGATTTTCGGGTGGAAATTAATAGGCATAAATAAAGTGTGGAAACTAGGGATTTTTTTAACTGTTTGTTTTCTGAGAAAATTGAGGAGAAACTGAAAGAAAACTGATTTTTTAGTGAAATAAAAGTAGGTTATATTAGTCAATAATAGTAGTCAAACAAACAACAACACACAACATCTAATTACCTTCACTATAAGATGTGATATATACATTAACCAACTCAATCTCACTTTTAAATTACGTATTAATTGTTGAATTATTAATAATTAATCCAAATTTAAAATACTCAAATCAGGAAGTGATTCCACCTTGATTCGCAGACCAACTACTTAATTAAGTAAACATTAACTTTAATTAATTAAGTTAGCAATAAGCTCTTCATTCTCTTCAATCTTCAGCTTTAAAAATCAGAACGTGCCAGCGTTGTACGCCACACCGGTGGGCTTAATCCAATCGACCACAAAGAACTTCTCGCCGGTGAAATCGGCAGCTTGCTCAGGAGTGAGCTTATGAATACCAGGCCATGTAACTCTCCTTGCCATGTCAGAACCAATACCCCTGTTGCCATATTCAGCGTACCAACAAGTGTCAAGAGCAAAGTTACCATCCCAAGGTAACCATCCATCAGGCTGAATCACATCTTCAATCTCAGACTGCAAATAAATTGTTCTTGAGAACAACTTCCAGGGCCTGCCAAGGTACCCCATGTTAGTGTCCTTTACGGCCACGTAATCAGGGTCACCAGTGATCGTGCAATTTTGGAGAACAAATCCTGTGACTGAGTTCTTATCGCTTCTTCCTTGAGCCGTAACGATGACATCTTGGTTGGCCATTGGTTTCCTGAATATCATCTTGCAGTTCTGGAAAACGGCAGTTGCATCACCAAAGATGTAGTCAATGGTGCCAGTGATGGTGCAGTCTCTGTAGTATTGGCGATGAGCATGAGCGTAGAGAGTGTCTTGGTATCCGTCCAATTGGCAGTTGAAGAAGATTGAACGGTCAGCTTGAACACGCAAGGCCACAGCTTGGTGCTTCTCAGCTCCTGCACTGTTCTCAAAACCAATGTCCTTCGCTATGAAATTGGGCCCCAATACGGCTGCAAATATTAACAAAACATTGTTAAGTATCATAAATGTTAAGCTGAATTTTGAGTTTCAATATTGTAACAAACTTACAAACTGTTGCCGTGTTCATTGTCTTGGTTCCGTCAATGAAGTTCTTGTTGCCAGTGATTTTGGTCTTTAGGGGGCCATCGCCGAGGAACATAACATTTGGCATATACTTTGTGACTGTCAAGTACTCGTTGTAAATTCCTTCTTTGATGTAAATTACAAATGTCTTATTGGTAGGGTTATTCTTGAAGTCCGGGACAAGATTTAGAGCTTCAGAAATAGTCTTGAACTTGCCACTGCCGTCCTGAGCTACAATAACATCAGCTTGGATTGTTCCTGGAGTTTCATCAAGGAGTCTACGGCGGCCCTCATTAAGCCATGAAGGAAATTCATCACGAGAGAGAAGCCGTCTCTTTGTGCTTGTTATGTTCAACGAGTTGAGGACCGAAGAGAAATCATTCATCATTGCAAGACCATTGCTTGTCAGCTCCCTTGAAGTATTCAAAAGCCTTCTCATTTTCTCGCCAAAATCGCCCTTTACGTTTTCAAATTCATCCAAGCAACTTTCTTGGAATGTAGCAGCACCGCTGAGAAAAACTTTCACGTCTTGAATGTAACCATCAACTTTACTGAAGTCAAGTGCACCCAATTTACTGTAGGAGATATTGAGATCTTCAATGGCTGAATCCAAAAGATCATCACAATTCTCAAAAGCCTGTTTGACCTTTGGATCTTTATTTGCATTATTCCATGCAGATGTGTTTTTAACGGCCAGCTTCAACTCATCAATTGCTGCTTTAAACTCAACCTTGATCAAGTCTTTAGGGTCGGTTAAGTTTCCACCCTGAGCGTTAAGGCTCTTTTCACAAGTTTCTTTGTAATCAGTTGGTTGACAAATGACTTTAATAGCCTTTGACATACTGGAAACTTGACTACCGCCATTGTTGCCGTCACCTCTGCGGCTAACACCAACCGTAACAGCCACCACCATGGCTACCAAGATCACAGCGGACACACTAATAACAATGTTCTTCTTCTTCATTTTTTTGTTGAGTGATGTTGGTTTATATTGTTTTTGGGTATGGAATTGAGTTTACAAAAATTCTTTATGGTGACTGCAAGATGTACAGAGCAGTAGGGTTTTCGTTTAATGGTTTGAATACTTATCAGATTCTTGAATTCCCCTCGGGCTCTGTGTTGATGATGATGTTGAATAATGGAGCTTTTCTTATATAGAGAGGGCAAAAAAAGATCTGTTTTAGGCTGTTTAAGAGAATAACGATAAGGAGTAACTTGAGCTGAAATTATGGGCTCCTGTTAAATACTTACTAACAAAAGTTTACGAGATATAGAAGATTTAAGATTAGCAACATTAACCCAATTAATGCCTTTGCTTTCCAACGAAAACCAGAAACACTAACAAAACTCAGAAGTTAATTAAAAGGCCAACCGGTTTTCAGTTGTATTATTTATTGTGAATAGTATTTTTCCAGTTCTAACCAGTTTGAGTGAACTGGTTTTTAGATGGATTGGGTTCTTACTCATTCCAGCCTAACCCATATATATATATTTTTGGTTTTTTTAAGGTAATTGAGGTATCCAAATCTATATTAGAGTTTGTCTAATCTTTAAGGTTACGGAATATCCTACGAATAGACTAAGATAATTGCACAAATATAATAGATATTTTTCATGCGACCCAAATATAAGACTCTTCGAATATAGTTAACTCCAGTTGGTTAAAGGGTTTACCATCTGACTACAAGGGAGGAGCTGTTTAACCCAGTTTTACTCAACCCAATTATAAAAGATTGTGATAACCCGACCTCAACCCGATTAGAAATAGATATAAACCCAAAAACATATAATAGATTCGGGTCTCAAGCAGTTTTACCAACTTTTCACCTTCCTGTTGTAACTTGTACATATGATCAAACTCTAAACCACCAAAACTACGACATTTTCTCAAATATAAAATATAAAACGAAGATATTATACATCTTTAGTGATATCACAAATTTCTCATTTCAATTAATATTTCATAGATCCAAGTGATTTTTAAGGTGTAAATAAAAAGTTATTTCGTCTTAATAGTTTTTATGTATAAATAAGAGTTAATGTGATAAATGATATATCGACTCCACGTAAACACAATACTTTGATATCAAAACTTTAGAATTTCATGTAGTATAGAATTACTCAATGTAAAATAAAGAATTTAAGAGAGAAAGAACCTCTCCTAGAAATTCTCAAGAGTATTGTGAATGAAATTGTCAACTTCATATTATATGAATTAGCCACCTTTAGATTTGTATTTGTGTTATGCTTCACCATTATTGTTTGGGGTTTACTAAAAAATTTCTTAATTTATATCTTTTTATGTTGTGCTGAATAGTCTCTTCTTAATAATATTTTTAGGAAATCTTTTGGGTTTGCATAAAAGAATGAGAATAACGCCAAGTGTTACGAGTTTCACATCCAAAAGGCCAACTTATTAGGTGGAGGGACTCCCCTCTTTATAAGCCCAATACCTCTCTAATGCGCAATCTTGTAACGTAGTATTTGCTCTGTGACCTCCCTAATGCGTAATCCTATTAGGTTGGGTTTGTTTTGATACCAACTATGACAAGAGGGGAGTTTTATACCCAAAAGACTAACCTATTAGATAGATGGACTCTCCTATTATAAACCTAAGACCTCCTCGATGTACTTCCAATGTGGGATCATGACAATAAGTATATATGGACTTAAAACTAAAGCATACAATTACTCAACTCTTTTATCATTTAGATAATTTTCATATAATTTTTTTTTTTTTTTTTTAAATGTTAACGTCTTTATCCAAATCAAATACCTTACTATGATCAATAATAAAGTAAAACAGATCGTAATACATATTAACTCACTTTTTAATACACAAACTTACAAATTAATTCCTCTCACTAAATTAATTATCTTATCCTCGAACTAATAATTAATCCTAAGCTAAATTACTCAAATCAAGAAGTTATTTCTCCTTGATTTGTAAGCCAACTACCCATTTATGTAAACATAAACTGTAATTAAAGCTATCATATATACTCTTCAATTAATTCGCCGCGTTGAAAATTAGAACATTCCACTGTTGAAGGGCACACCACTGGTCTTGATCCAATCAACTCCAACGAACTTCTCGACGGTGAAATCTGTAGCTTGCTGAGGGCTCAGTTTTTGAATACCAGGCCATGTAACTCTCTTTGCCGTGTCAGAACCAAGACCCCTGTTGCCATATTCTGCGTACCAACAAGTGTCAAGAGCAAAGTTACCATTCCACGGCAACCATCCATCGGGCTGAATCACATCTTCAATCTCAGACTGCAAATAAATTGTTCTTGAGAACAATTTCCAGGGCCTGCCAAGGTACCCCTTGTTAGTGTCCTTCACCTTCACGTATTCAGGGTCACCAGTGATGGTGCAGTTTTGGAGAACAATTCCTGTGACTGAGTTCTTATCGCTTCTTCCTTGAGCTGTAACGATGACGGCTTGGTCGGCCATTGGTTTCCTGAATATCATCTTGCAGTTCTGGAAAACGGCAACTGCATCACCAAAGATGTAGTCAATGGTGCCAGTGATGGTGCAGTCTCTGTAGTATTGGCGATGAGCAGGAGCGAAAAGAGTCTTGTTATCCATCCATTTGGCAGTTGTAGAAGATTGAACGGTCAGCTTGAACACGCAAGGCCACAGCTTGGTACTTCTCAGCTCCCGCAGTGTTCTCAAATCCAATGTCCTTCGCTATGAAACTGGGTCCCAATACGGCTGCAATGATAATAAAATTTTGTTAACGTTTGCCCTAAAGATCATATGTTAAAACAGAAAGTTGAGTTTTTACCAACTGTTGCCGAGTCCATTGTGTTGGTTCCATCAATGAAGTTCTTATCGCTGGTGATCTTGGTCTTCTGGGCGCCATCGCCGATGAACATAACATTGGGCATGTACTTGGTGACGGTGACTTTCTCTTTATAAATTCCTTCTTTGATGTAAATGACAAATGTCTTATTGGTAGGGTTTTTCTTGTCGACAGGGACAAGATTGAGAGCTTCAGAGATGGTCTTGAACTTGCCACTACGTCTTGAGCTACAATAACATCAGCTCGAATTGTTCCTGGAGTTTCAGCAAAGAGTCTACGACGCCGCTCGTTAATCCATGGAGGGAATTCCTTTGTAGAGAGAAGTCGTCTCTTTGTGATTTGAACGTGTAATGAGTCGAGGGCTGCAGAGAAATCATCCATCATCGCAAGACCATTGCTTGTGAGCTGCCTTGCAGTATTCAAAAGCTTTTTCATTTTCTCTCCAAAATCACCCGTTACGTTATCGAATTCATCTAAGCAAATTTCTTGGAATGTGGCAGCACCGCTGAGAAAAACTTTCACGTTCTGAATGTGATAATCAGATTTGCTAAAATCAACTTTATCCATCTGACTGAAGGAGACATTGAGATCTTCAATGGCATCCTCCAAAAGATCATTACAATTCTCAAAAGCCCTTTTAACCTTTGGATCTTTATTTGCATTTTTCCATGCAGAAGTGTTTTTAACGGCCAGCTTCAGCTCATCAATTGCGGCTTCAAACCTAACCATGATCAAGTCTTTAGGGTTGGTCAAGTTTGCACCCTGAATGTTGAGGCTATCTTCACAAGTTTGTTTGTAATCATTTGGTTGATAAATGGCTTTGATAGCCTTTGATGTAGTGGCAACCTGACTAGGTGGATGACTGCCACCTCTGCGGCTAACACCAACCGCAACAGCCACCACCATGGCTATCAACATCACAGCGCACAATCTAATAATAATGGTCTTCTTATGCACCATTTCTTTTTAATATAAATACAGAGCAGTTGGGGTGGCCTCTTAATTGTTTTACTGTTTCTATTGTAGATGGCCCCTGGCCTGGGCTCTGTGTTGAAGATGTTGAAACATGAAGTTTTACTTAAATAGGTAAGACAAGAATAGAGTAGCTTTAAAAGGGTTAGTTTCTGTTAACAAACTTGGGGCAGGGAAAGTTTAGGGGAGAACAAATAATCAAGGGTTGGTAATGTCAACACTTGTCCAGTGTATATACTTGTTTTTATTTTGGTCCTAAATTTGATGTGTTATTTTGGTCCTAAATTTGATGTGCAGACGATTGGTAAAGGGTAAGGGAGCCTTTTATCTTTAAATAATATTACACTTAAAGCCTCTTCTCTTCTCACTTTGAATCTTCTCATCATTACAACATAACAGTATATAATTTATCAATTATAATTTATCAGATAAGACCTAAATAACACTTATTATAAACTGACTAATTGTTAACTACCACATTGTAAAAGAAAATTTATAAAAAAAAATTGTAAATATAACATTTTCCTTTATCTTAAATCTTAATACCAAATTTCCTTTAGTTTCTAGAAATTAATATAAAGCACTTGTACCTATAACAATACGTTAATGCTCGAAATCAAACGCAGATGACTCCATATTTATTTGTTTCGTTCATCCCAGTGTCTGGTGATTATTGTTTGGTCTCATTCTGTCGTTTCAGAAATATACGACTTCCCCATTTCGAAGTATTTTATAGCCTTTTCCCTCTCTTTACAGAAAATTAAAAAAAAAAAAATAAAAAAAAAATTGGTACAGATAATTCGTTATCCCTCTCTTCGATTTTCAAAGCTTAGCTCTCTGTAACTCTAACTTGGCAATGGTACCCAAGTGGACTTCATCAGGTCCATCTGCGATTCTCAAAGTTCTTGCTGCGGCCCAGAGATGTGACAGAACGGTGTCGGATGATACACCAGCTGCACCATGCACTTGGATTGCCATGTCCAGGACTTTTAGTGCCGTGTTTGGAGCTGCTACCTGCTCCGTGCAACATCAAAACCATTATTAAAGAAAATTCACACATATCTTACGTGGCTGATTGAGATATCAAAGAAAATAATGAACTTGGATTCAGTTCCTGCATTCAAATGGTGTTCACCTTGGCCATTGCGAGGGTTCCACGGGCTTTCTTATTTCCAAGCCGATCGAGCTGGTCAGCTGCTTCCAGCACTAACAATCTGGTTCTCTCCACTTCTATTCGACACTGCATCCATGGCCATTTACAAACACCAAGGGCATTATCAAACAAGCACAATGAAGCTATTTGGTTTATAATACCATGTGAAATTCCTTCTCCCAGGTGTTTAGGACAGTATTAATTCCTTTTTGAGTGTTTGACAGCAAAATTTTTCAGGAATTATCTCCAATCGGGAGCTAAAAATGAGATTACCTTGGCAATATCTGAAAGGAAAGAACCATGCTCAGCAATAAATTTCCCAAAAACTTTTCTGCTAAGAGCCCTCTGAGCCATCAACTGCATGCCACGCTCAGCTGCTCCGATCAGTCTCAAGCAATGATGCAGCCTTCCTGGGCCTAGTCTACCCTGTAAGAAAGTAAACAGTATAAGATATAAAAAAATTATCTTGTGGGGTCAACACAGTCCCTATTCCAGTTCCAGTCACAAAACTCATCTAATAGCCACATTGCCTGAGTCTCAGACTTGGTTGAGAAATAAATTCAGCAACCTTTTCTATTTTTCTTAAGAGACATGTCACAAATGTAATCTTCAGACTCCTGGGTTCAAGACGTGCCTGTACAGCACATATCTACTATATAACATTGGGATCAAAATTTGAATCTCATCTTCACACTTTAGTCAAGGCATAAACAACTTCACCTAGAAAATCCCCCAAATCCAAAACATCCTCCCAAAAGGAATAAATTCAAGAAATAATATGGAAGGCAAGTGCCAAGCGAAATGCAAAAACAAATCCATCATGTTAGCACTGAAGATAAAGAACAACTTTACCTGGGCAATCTCAAACCCATGGCCTTCTCCCAGTAGAATATTCTTTGCTGGCACACATACATTGTCAAATGAAATTTCCGCATGTCCATGAGGTGCATCATCAAAACCAAACACTGTGAGTGGTCTCTTAATGTGTATGCCTGGAGTTCGTATATCCACTAAGATCATTGACTGCTGCTTATGCTTAGGGGCAGAGAAGTCAGTTTTTCCCTGCATATTGATCAGATCATTACTGGCAATTAGATGAAAAGTTAATAAAAATACTCCAGCCATGCCATACTTGTACTAACCATGACTATAAGAATTCTGCACCTAGGGTCCATGGCTCCACTGGTCCACCATTTGGTTCCATTGATAATATATGAATCCCCTTGTCTGAAGAAGTACATAGACATCTATAAATTATTTAAGCCAGAGGACCATATGAATCACAGGTTAATCTAAGATGAAAAAAATGAAATATACTGCCTATAGATTTTCCACCTTTTTCTATCTTAAAAAGGGGGTTGCTATCAGAATCACCATTCAGAAGTTTTAACTTCTTTACAAAAATGCTGCAAAAAAATACCTTTTAATAGAGCACTCAATATTGGTTGCATCAGAAGATGCAACCTGCGGTTCTGTCATTGCAAATCCAGATCGAATCTTCCCTTCAAGCAATGGAATAAGCCATTCATGTAGTTGTTCTTCATTCCCATAACGCAATAGTACCTACATGAACAGCTTACTTACAAGCACAAAATAAAGAAACATTGCATAAAATCAATACTATAAAATGCAAAGAAATAAACGATGTCATCCTTCATGTCTGGACAAAGTTGAAGCAATAAAAAGTCTATCTTGCTGAGAGAATTTAAGCTACTGATACAATGTATCACCTAATAAGATCATGCAAGTGACTACAATCATTTTCTACTTGCTAAATTTTATATTTCTGAGAGCATATCAAGATAAACTTTTCTAGGCTAAAGACAATCTGCACTTCCGGAGGCAAGGCAATACGGTGATCATCATAGCAATTGATAATTCCTAGATAATAAAGAATCTGGAAATGATTTTTACCTCCATATTTCCTGTATCAGGAGCACCACAGTTAAAGACCTGCGGAGCCCAGAGAGAGCGACCCATGATCTCACAAAGATATCCATATTCAAGGTTTGAGAGACCTGCTCCAAGCAAGGAATTGTATCCATCATTAGAGAAAGCATGTCCAACCCCTTTAAAAATTAGTTTTTGCACCCTAGCGGCACTGTCAAACTGCACAAAACAGAAATTCATAGGAAAAAGAAAATATTACTGATCAATCTCTTTCGAGCTAGGAAGAGCAACATGAGCGAATGGACATAAACCGAAATTTGGAAAGAAAGAAACATGACTAGAAGTGATCTGGAAACATACAGGAATCCATAAGTTCCATAAACCCTCTTTCTTTGCCAGCTCCTTTAACCTTTCCTCCTCAGGGTGAACTGTCCAACGCGATTCAGACTGAGCAAGTTTAGAGAACTCTCTTTCCATGGGGTATATGTGTTCTTCCATGAACTTAATCAACTTGTCTCTCAATACCTTAACCCTTTCACTGGGAACAAACCTCCCTCTTTCCTCTGAAAAGCCTTTTGACACATCTACAGAAACAAACAGATTATAGAAATGTAATATTGGATAAAATCAAATTTAAGAGAGTGAAGAACACAATTACGAAAAAAAAAAAAAAAAAAAAAAAAAAGGTGAAGGACATAAGAACACTGCATTGCATATCCATTACACTCATGACTCTTCTTAGACATAAACCCAAAGCCAGCTAGAAAAAGCCTAAGAAACCATAGAGAGTTGGACATTGAAAATCACCAATTTCAATGAAAGAAGAAACTGTGCTATAGTGAAACTAATAAATGTCAAACAAAGTCTTAACAGAGAATCGAGTGGTGAACTTACCAAAACATCCCCTCCTATCACATATATATTTAAAAAAAAAAAAAAAAAAAAAAAAAAAAACCGATATTGGAAGTCGATGTCTTTCAGAACTCAGAAAAATAAGCATGATGATATGCTCAAAAAATAAATCCTGAGACCAATGACACTGAGCAATGGTTTAGTTACCAGATGGAGGGAACTCAGGAAGCACAGATTTCCTCGCAATAAAAGAAAGTGCAAAATCTATAAGACAGTTAGCTCGAACTCCTGAATTCTGAGCACGTTCACCTCCTGAAGCATTACCCTGCATATCACAGTAAATAATATAAGATATGTATGGATTGATCCTCCATAACAAAAGCCTAATCAAATTTAACATTCAAGTACGAACTCTTTTTCTTCAAAGAATACCATAAGCCATCTATTATATATGCCTGTGAAAATTGATGCCCCACGGAACAGGGCAAGCGCAATATAGAACTTCCATGCTACAGCAGGCCATGGTTTTCCCTGCAACATAAGTGTTATAAGTAAGTTCTTCATAAGGAGTAATGCCTGTCAAATAATCAAGACCATTATTTAAATAGAATTATTCATTATTTTCAGCAAGTAAATCCCTGGTTCACATGTAATTAAAGTGCAATACATCAAACAGACATCATTTTCCATTAGAAAACATTTGGAGTACTTCACTCTACAAAACCTAATCACTTAAAGATCAGTACCACTTAGCTGCACCGACATGATGTATGCTTACTGTCTCCTCACATCTAGTAGACCCTTTTTGTGGTAAAAAGAGAACCACTTAAAGAATCTTCCAAATGAGTCCTTAAATACCTCTTAGGCAACAATATTCTATGATAAAAATTTAAAAGAGAAAAAAAAAAAAAAAAAAAAGGTAGAGCACAAAGATGGCATTTTAATCAAAGCTGCTTAATGGGTCTTACAGCTGCGGAACAGTAGTCTTCCAAAAACTCTGCCTGTGAGGGAATCCCTTCTGGAATTCCAGTAAGTTCAAAACCTTGATCCACTCCTCCGTTCCCATAATCCACAAGATAAGGCTGCCAAGAAAGGGAACTAGTAATCAGTTAAAAAGGGTCAACAACAAAAACTTATAACATGACAAAGATATATATGTCAATTAGCAAAAAGAAAGCTTCAACAGAACAGAAAGGCATGTGAAATACAGAAACAAGAAAAGATAATAGAGTCTAGCACGTTCCATGACAAAACTGATGTTTAAAAATTGGCTTAGTACCAGACAACTGTATGCAACATCAGACATCTGGTTTCCAAGAGTAGACAATTCCCAGTCGAGAATACCAATCACTCGATCCTGAACCATTATAAATAAATCATCAGATCTGCAACTCAGATTATGTAAGTTCTTCTGAGAAATTTCACATATTTTGAGCTTTGACAAAATCAAGAAACAGTTGAAGTATAAAGAGCAATATATCCCATGCCAATTTTCTCTGATAATTAAATGTCAGACTGGCAAATTAGAGCTAATCATCATATATTGGATAAATGAAATACATATAACACCAAGTTATATATAAAAAAAAAAAAAAAAAAAATTACAATTTGAATTAATTAAGACTTTAGGAGTACTAGACCTCAATGGGATGAAATACAAGATTATCAACACGGAAGTCCCCATGAACTAGGCCTGCTGTTGTTCCTGTTAAATCTTCTGGTGGAACATTTTGACGTAACCAATCAATCAACTGAAACATTTTTGGATTGCTAGCAGGTTTCCCTTCAGCAGTTGAAGCAATGTATTGCTTAGCCCACCTCTCTATCTAAAATAAGCACAAAATTCAAAAGTGCTACTTAGATTTAAGAAACAATATAGTATTCTCATTTATTGCACTGTAATCCAATTCTATTAAGAACACAACCTTAACTCAATTCATGAAACTATTGTGTAAAATTAAAATAATAATGATGCATTATAACAGCCAAAACTTTCAAAGAGCACAATCACCTGCCGCTTACAATAGTTGTCTCGCCGTCCATATCTTCCAAGACCAATGGCATCTACGTTAGCTGAATGTACAGAAGCTAATGCTTTTGCAGTTGCACGATATATCGCTCTCCTCCTTTCCGGTGCCACACCCTAATCAAACAGAACAGTAATTTCAAGCTTTGAAGCCCAGACCAAATTCTTCAGTAATCAGAATCAAGTCTTTGTATTACAAGTTCAGTTTGACGATCAAAGATAAAGACCAAATGCATTACCGGTAACTTAGCGTCTATAAAAATACGCCCTTCCAAAAATTCCATGATGTAAAATGCAGTTCCAATAACATTTGGATCAGTACACAAACAGAACACTTTCGGAACTGGAACTGCAGTATGATCACCTAATGCACGGAGTACCTGTCACATCAAGAATTTCAAAATTCCTCAGCTAATTGATTACACGAAAAAACTGAGAAAGGTTTTTAAAAAGTGGCCATGTGATTTTTAGACCTGTCAGACTTCATAACTAGTGTTATTAAAATAGCTCATACTCTATAGTAAGAATTTTTCCGGTCAATGATATTGTCATAGTTTCTTCTTCTTCTTCTTCACAAAAAAAAAAAAAAAAAGTAGTGCACACTCAAATTACAATCTTATTATTGAAGAAGTGTTTCGAGATGTAATAATTATAAAAATCTGATAAATGTCAAATTCAACATATATTTCAGTAGACAGAAAATGCTGAAAGTACTGTTGGTAGTACTTTTTGTGGAAGATGCTTTCCGTTAAAAACTCTTCTTTTATAGAAACGCTTTAAAAATGCATATATATCTACCTTCTCACTCTCCCATGAATACTTCCAAACACACTAGTAGTTAAACAGTAGATCAGTACCAAATGAAGTCGATATAAAAATACAAAAAGGAATATGAAAAATAATCAATGTCACCTGAAACTCCCGGTCAACAGCGTGAGCAGACGGGAGCAATTTGCCGGGAGGCTTCTTCCTCAAAACGTACCTTTTCACTGTGGCTCCCGAACCTGCTTCCAACAGAAACGTCGGATTCGATTGTCCATGCCCAAACTAAACCAAAACACAAGTAAATACAGAAACAAATTAAGAAATCAAACAAAATTAAAAGAGAGAGAGAGATAAATAACCTGAGAGACTTTGAAATGAGAAGGAGATGAAGGGAAGCCAGAGACATTAGCAGAGGCGTAACGCAGCAAAACGTCGAGGTCAAGCTGGTGAGCTGGATGGACTTGGCTCACCAGATCCCCTGTACGGCTCGCCATGGTAATTTCTTGATCAGATTACTACAATCAACTAAATCCAACCAAACAAGCAGTCGTTGAAATAAATAAAATAAATCAAAATCAAAAGAATCTTCGAATATCTTCCTTCTTTGTCTTGTTCTTTTAACAAAATTCTTAGAAAAGACCGAGCTGATAGAGCGAGAAATGGAGGCTAATCGGTGGCGGGTAGTGCTAAGAAAGAAGCCCGAGACATCGAGAACGGTCGCTTGTTGAAGATTTCTTTTCAATTTTACGAGATTGTTTTTATTTTTATATTTATTTATACAATGATAAAATTAATTAATCGGAAGGATTGCATGCTTGGCTGTTGGCAACGAATTGAGAATTGGGAAGTTTGAAAGCTGAATTGACTATTCTCATAACTGTGATGCGGTGCGGTATGTAATTTTTTCAAGTGATACATATCGAAGATAACGATAAAGATTTTTATATTCTTTAAAATATCCAAGCCCCTGGCTGATACCGTGTTTTCCTATTTGTATTAAAAAATAGATTATGTATTTGATTTACTGGGATTATTATTCTTAATTTCTTATTCTAAAATGAATCTAAATCAAATAATTTTTTTTTTCTTTTTTTCTAAAAATGAAAAGGAGGGAATTGTTATCCAACTCTATTCAACTCAAAATATTTTTTTTCTATCTCTTCTTATTTCTCTCTTCTGCCAATATGAAAAATTAATCCACCCAAGACCACCACCACCTATCAACAACCACTATCACCCAAGACCACCACCACCTATCAACAACCACTATCAGTACTGCATGACCAATTAAATTTGGCCAATCGTATATCGATCTAGCTGAGAACGACCAGATTTTGGCCGAGTCAACAACTAGATCTCTAACCAGAAACAACCATATTGACACATGACTGGTTAGATATAACCGATCATACACCGTTCTAACAACTGGCGTTCGATGATGGTGGCCAGTGTTCTCTTAAGTGACTGATGTGCTTTAGTTAATTTTTAAATTTTTATTATAAAAATGTTTAGCTAAATTAACAAATATAAAGGTTAAAAAATTAATAATTAATATTTTCAGAAAATATTCCAAACAACTATTCTATCTTAAAAATCGTTTTAAAAAAATATATCAAACATCTATTCCAACATTTTATCCAACTCTGATATAGTTTTTAGATATTTTATCAAACACATTTTCAAAATGTAATCATATTCGATTTAATCTAATTCTACTCAACTGAAAATATTTTTTATAATAACATTTTTCAAATAATCTACCGCCCAGGCCAACTAATCCATCCTCAAATTTAACAGAAACCTTATAAATAGAGGACATCTTCTTTACATTTTTCATTGTTTATTTACAATATAAATTATAGTTACATCTAAAGTCAGCATTGATTTAATGCCTGAAAGTGCGCCATATTCTAACTTTGATTACGATTGCAAGCTAAAAAAGTTATCTAATTATCCAGGACTGCCCTAAGCTATTGAGATAATTACTGAGCACAGACAGGCGCTTTGAAGACATTTATGAGGCATACAAGTAAAAACTCACACTGAACCTGACGCATAACAGAATAGAAACTCTCAGTGTATATCAAAGAGGAGTCACCACATTATTCTACTAAATGAAAGACAAATTCACAACAGAATCAACAACTTGACAGATAACTTATGGAGAAACCAGCTGCAGAAGCACACACACAGCTAACAGCTTCCTCTTCAGATGAAGTTCAATGCTGCTCGTCCACTGCTAGCGGAATGGACTTCGCCTGAATCAAATTTAAAATACAAGCAATGATAAGATTTCAATCTCAAAGTATCGAAAAGGTTAATAATTCAACACACTTACTATCCACTACAATTACAGGTGAAGTTCATTGTGAAGAAATTTGATGGTAAGAAATTGGCGGGAGAAAATAAGATTACTAACCAGATCCCGAAACTTGAGGATGTAAAGCATCTCCAGATACCGGCGTGTCTCTCTCCTCTCAAGCTTGGACACATACTTCCAGAAGCCATAAACCCCGGCTAATGTCAGTAACCTCTCAGAATATATCTTCCATGTATACCTGCATAATTGATTTTGAATCAATAACAATCAAGTATGCTAAAAGGTTATTTTTATTAATTTTTTTTTTTTTTATGCAGGACTATCAAGAAAAAATGGACCTTTCGTAAATTCGTTTAAGCCCTCCATCGGAGATCGTGTTCCAGTAACTAGGATCCTTTGAGCACTTTTCAAAAAATTCAATAAGATTAGCAGCCATCTGATCAGGGTGATAGGGATCAATATGGAACCCTGAAATACCATGCTCAATGATCTCAGCAGGGCCTCCATGACAAGTGGCAAATGTAGGAAGCCCACAAGTCATGGCTTCCACAACTGTGAGGCCAAAAGCTTCATAGAAAGCGGGCTGCAAGAAATTAGAAAAAAGAAAAAGAATTTTTAGACATCAAACACTTAAGATGGTTGAAAACAAGTGGTTTCACTGGATTTGCACATCTATGAGTCACATACCTGCACAAAAACACCTTTTGTATCCGCAATATAGCGATATAGCTCACCATTACGTGCACGGTTCATTTGAGCTGCTATCCATCGAAACTGGCCATGCAAATTGTATTGTTTAATGAGACTGTGCATCTTTTCAATCTCAGCCATTTCTTCTCTATCCCTGGAATTCTTGGCATCGATGTAACCACCAACCACAACAAGATTTACAATTTCCCTTAGCTTGCTGCTCTTACTGTAGCACTCAACAAGCCCCGTCAAGTTTTTCACCCGATCAAGTCTTGCCATGGAAAAGATGATGGGTTTTGATCGATCATGCAACATACCACTGCACGGGGATAGATAAGTAACTACGCGTTTAAAAAGACACAAACAAAAATGTACATGCGTAGTATCTTGTTCAAGAGTATGTTGTGGTTGATTAAGTCACTATATTCTTTCCTATATAATTTGCTGAGATGGTTAAATATCCAGATTGGTACAAGGTAGCCAAAGATACTCTAAGTGATGCCTCTGGGCTCTTGTGATAATTGAAGCAATTTAAACTACGCCTTGAACATCAAGAATCATAAATGAAATGACAGATAACAGGCCGCAAAATCACACGAAATGGAACTTCAGATAGTAAGATCTTACACATGCTCATCATTCTGCTCAGGATCATACAAAAGTTCTTCAATTGGACCGTGTAGAGCAGTAAGCCTTCTTTCCTTGTCAGAGTAAGGAAAATATATGCACATGTCCGCCCCTGGGGACACGATATTGAACTTGGGATCAAAAACATCAATGCCATGAACAACTCGATACAGCCCAGGAAGCGTGAAAGCTGTGTGGCTCTCATACTGTCCAACATTATTCTTGCTGAGGTACAAAACAGAGACTGTAAGCAACTTGATAAGCAACAGAGCTAATAAAGTGGGAAGTGAAGGAAGTAGGATCTCTGAAGAACAAAGGGGCAAAGGGTTATAAGGACTTCAATAGTTGGTTACTCCACTAAATCATAATGAACTTAATTATATAGAACAGAATTTCAAACTAAAAATATAGTTTATTTGACTTCAGTAGAAGCACATTCGAAAGGCAATAGCAGAAACAAATATAGTAGGGTAGCAAACTGAGATTCAAGCCAAAGGACAATTGGTTATTTGAATTTCAATTCCATTGCAAATTAATAAACACAGAACTTACCTCCCTGCAATCTCTTGATATGTACTGGTGATAATAAAGTCTGCATTGTTCATTGCAACAAGGTCAGCAGTAAATTGACTTAAAAAGTGGTACTTGTCCTCATATTTCCGCCAATATATGTCAGAATCAGGATACTTTGTTTTCTCCAAGGCATGTGCAATGTTGCACTACATTAATAGAGCAGGAAAAATAAAATTAAAACTAGAAGAAATGGCCTCTTGCAGATACCAATTCTTTTATCATCTGAAAATAAATTAGGAAAAATCACAGCAAACCTGTGTGATTCCTAGCTTAAATGATAAAAGGGATGCAACAAGATTTCCATCACTATAGTTGCCAATGATCAGATCTGGAACACCCTGTAACTCAGCAGCAATTTCATTTGATGCATCCTAGCAACAGCCAAAAAAAGAGAGTGAAATATAACCTTTTCATGTTATGAGAGAAAGCATACAAAATATGGAACACTCGTCTGCTATTACACAGTCCACTCCTGTTTTTCTTCTTTAATAAATTAGGAAATGATTACCATGCTGTAAGTTCAGAATTCTGCACTCCTACAGCTTTTTAAATGTCAAACTTGAAAGATATAAGCTAGCCCGCTTATAATAGCTTCTATAAAAATGCATTCCAGATATCTGTTTCCACTTATTCTCTCTTTCAATCTAACATATATTGATTTTATGATAAGTTCTTATTAAAAAAAATTGCACATGATGTACTAACCTTTCAATCTTGTGTTACTAAGAATTAACATTTACATGCCCAAAACTTAAAAACTTTTTATAAATCCAGTAGTTCAATCGCATTAGCACTTCACCTACGTAATAGAATTCATAACCAAGAATCCTACAGCATCAAGGGTATGTAATCCAAGCTCTGATTTGTTAACACCAATTGGAAGGAAAAGAGAAACAAATATAACACTGTTTAGTACCTACCTCAGCAAAAGTCTCCAAATATGGCCACACATCAAACCTTGAAATCCATTTACGAAGAATACCATTCTCATTTCTAAAAGGCACTCGCAGTATGTTTGTGTGCTCTGTTCCACTTATTCTTTCTATTTTTTGGTTGCATGTCGTCCCTTTGGCATCCGGAATGAGTCGGGTAACCTTAAACCACCATTTGTTCATAAATTAATACAGCCATTTATGTAAAACTCAGTGAATGCAAAAGAGAGTGAATACATAGGTTGGCTGAACTTTTAAGTAGATGGAAATTTTAGAAAACCTACTATGAGAATTTTTGGGATGACATCCAGTCCTTGCTTTTGTATTCTAAGAAGCATCTCATTCTCCAAAGCACGCACTTGATCAAGTATATAAACGATCTGTGTATCATAAGTAACAGTACAATTTGTTATTTTCAAAATTATAGATAGCTGGAAGTACAAAGTCTTGAAGACATATAGACAAAAAAACAACACTTGATGCGTGTATCAATGTCCCCAATTTTAACTGAATGCATAAACAATAAGTAGAATTTATAAGAATACCTGCCCTCCAGTGTCAGGCAGACCCAAGACATTTGCTTGACCGAAGTAACCATGCGGAGACACAATAACGACATTGAACACCATTGGAACCCTCCCAAGAAATGTCTCCAGGGTAGCAGGATCAGGAGCCTGAAGAATATCCAAGAGAAGGTGCACCATCTCTGATACCCGTTGTGCTGTGTCGCCCCAACCTCTCTCAAAACCCATTCCTTGTAAACTACACTCAGAGTATTAAAGAAATTAAAATCTAAATAATAGGTTATTTGAGCACACAAATAAAAGAATTTCCAGAAAATCTTTATAAGAATAAATTACTTGAGCAAATGAAAATAAATAAAAGTACTTACTCAAATTCGAAATCAGAAAAAGGTGTGTCAGGATGTAGCTTAGAAAGGTATTCCTCAGCCCTCACCAAAGCAGACTGTAGTTTGGACATGCTCTGTATCCGATCATTCAGCATCATCGCCTAGACAATATAATGGAAAATTTCAAAATATTGATTTCATTGTCTGCCTTTGAAATTAACAATTAACTCTTCTTTCATTGTCATCTATATTTGAAATTGGTAAGAAGCCAGATGTAAAACAAATATTTTTTTGGAAGAATATCAATATAGCACTGTGCAATAGATTATTTAACAATACATTCTAAAAAAGTCATAGGCTTCAGGTTGAATATACATACAATAACAAGAGATATAGTCTCTACATTCAGTAAAAGCCAAAAGCTCAAGTAAACTTACATGCCCATCATGCTTGTGTGCACGAAGAAAATTAAGCAAAGGATCCAAGCTTTCTTTGTTGCGGAACATAATTGATGATAGATGACGGTTGAGGAATTGAACCCCATTGCCAATGGATGATGACCTTGTTGGTCGAGGAAATGTTGCATTAAATGGCTCAAAATCAAGTTCAAGCACATAGTTTTCATTGGACCTGGCACAAAGAAACGTCCAAATTCTAATATTGCTGATGAAATAAAAAGAAAAGTGAAATGAGACATGAAGCGGCACAAACATTGAACCCTTTTCAGAAGCTGTTTATTAAAGAAAAGAGTCCTCATATCTCAAAACTGAAATTGTCATTCCTTTTGAAAATGCAGCTCAAATCACCATCAAACATGATTTGAAAAAACAAGGCATTCTCAAAAACCAAATTCTGAGATTCAAAACAGTAGTCAAGATTTATCATTTATAAAACAGATCGATTCCTTACTGTCCATCCACGAGTTCTTCTTTGAATTTAAGATATTCTGCGACACTCAAGTGATCCACACTGAGTTCATATACATTAACACGAACATATTCCCAAACACCAGGTCTAGGACGAATTGCTAGAGCCACGAATGGAGGAAGAACTATGGCTTCCTGTGAACATGAATTAACAATAACCTTAGAAGAGAAGAAAAAAAAATCAAACAGCTAAAGGAAAAGCCACAATAAATACATATCAGATAATCAAAACGGTTATGTAAGTACACTTGTTAAAAAACTTAAAATGATAAGTTAGCACTAACTAAATGTAATTTCTGAACCTAAATTGATTCGTAAATGGAAGGTATTGATTATCAACTTACTATTTTAAGTTTCTTAATGTATTTTCTGAGTACTTCGGAACTAGTAAAAAAAAAATATAAATAAATAAAGAGTTAATGCTTGAGCATGATGTAAACTAGAAACCAGATTCGCGCTGAGTTTGGTTTGACCTGTGCAGATTGCAGGACATTCATGAAAGAGCCATCGCTCAGCTTCTCCATTCCTTCGTCTTCTTTAGCAATTTTGGCCAGTTCATCCGTCAGTTGATGACGTTGCAGGATCCCCTTTCCCTTAGCCACATACCTAAACAAAAATAAAATAAAATCTCTAGAATAAGCGTTTATATTTGTGAGATCCAAACATGCAACTGAAAATTTCATAAGAATACAGTTCAATCTGGAACTAACGTGGAAAGTAAAGAAACAAGTTCGTTTCTGTGAGCAGAAAGCGTGTCTTGAACTCGATCTCTCATGTTCCCCAAATGTTCCAACCTAGTATGAGGCGTAATTCCTCAAAAACAAATAAATCAACCAAAATCAAACCTAAAATCGGAGAGAAAATGAAAATAAAGGAAAAACAGATGGAGAAATCAAGAGGAGAAAATGTGTGGTATATATAGCCAAATAGAAGTGATAGAACCGAAGATAAGCAGGAATCGAAAAGGTGAAATGAAGCCAAAAGGAAGACAGAAACGGCCATTGTTAGTATGCCCAAGTGATAAATGTTTAGCGGCACTTGGCAATGTTTTGGAGGAAGCTCAGTTAAACCACGCAGCTTGTTTCCCTCGCTGTTTGAAAAAATGAAAATGAAACGGTGGGCTGGGTTTCAAATTTGTAACGTTCGGTTCATAGACTGTATCGCCCCGTCCAAGTCCGAGTTCGTGTAGTCCACTGACCAATTGGATCACGAGTCTCATCGGCTGGGACGTTCGGATTTGTACAAGAACCCGCCAAAATCATCAATCGGATTCCGAACCTGGGCCTGGCTTTTTCTAGGGTCCTTCTAAATACGCCCACGTATTTACTAAGCAATCCCGTGCTATATTTAAATGACAATTATAATTACGAAATTAAAAATGGATAAATTTAATAGGTTAATTAATATTTTAATTTATTTGACATTGAAGATTCTAGAGCGGACTTGAAAGAAAAATGAAAAACAGAAAAACATTCGAGAGAGAAGTAAACTGAGCTAAAGAGTCGAAGAACATAAAACTTTTATTAATTGACTAACTCACATAAACAGAAGAACGCTGCACTTATATAGTAGCTACAAGATGAACAAATTGTCACCGTATGACAATCAAGTTCTGATCTTTTACAAAACAGACCTCAAGCTTTGATCTTTTACATAAACACCCTTCTCCCTCACTTTCATACTTAATATCCTCCCTTAAACCAAAGCACTTGATATTGATACAGTACTTGGAAACACTTTCTTATACTAACATTCCCCCATAAGCTAGACACTCTTTAGCCTTATTCTACTTCCAAGTTCAGCCTTACTTTGTAGCAGCCTTTAATAGTCAACTATTAGTAGCCTTCAATAGTCAACTATTCTTATTTTGCATTTTGCACCAATCTAGAACATTTAACCAGTAAATTCTCAGAAATCAGAGTCAGAACAACTTTGTAGTAGCTTGCAACAGTCAATTACTCTTATTCTGCATTTTTGCACCAATTTGAGCATTTAACCAGTATATTCTCAACAATCAGAGTCAGGACAACTTTGTAGCAGCCTGCAACAGTCAATTACTTCTATTCTGCATTTTTGCACCAATTTAGCAACCAGAGTGAGACCAACAACTCAACACATTTAAGCCTGCAACAGTCAATTACTCTTATTCTGCATTTTTGCACCAATTTGAGCATTTAACCACTAAATTCTCAGCAATCAGAGTCAGGACAACTTTGTAGCAGCCTGCAACAGTCAATTACTTCTATTCTGCATTTTTGCACCAATTTGAGCATTGAACCAGTAAATTCTTAGTAATCAGAGTCAGGACAAGCCTGCAACAGTCAATTACTTCTATTTTGCATTTTTGCACCAATTTCAGCAACCAGAGTCAGTCTAACAACTCAACACATTTTCCAGCAATCAAAATCAGACCAACAACTCAACACATTTATCACTACTTATGTGCAACTGTACTTGCACACTTTCATCAAAAAGGAAAATCTGTATATAAAAAAAAAAATTCTGCAACACATCTAACTTGAATCTTGAACCAAAAAAAAAAAAAAAAAAAAAAAATCCCAGTAGCCATAATCAAACCAATATTTCAACACAGGAAATGGCCAACAATAAAAAACCAGAACATCAACTCAACACATTATCTGTAACCAACATTTCAACACAGGAAATGGCCAGCAATTAGAACCAGAACATCAACACATTATCCGTAACCAACATTTCAACACAGGAAATGACCAACAATCAGAACCAGAACATCAATAGATTATCCATAACCAACATTTCAACACAAGAAATGGCTAGCAATTAGAATTAGAACCAGAACATCAACTCAACACATTATCCATAACCAACATTTCAACACAGCAAAATGGCCAGCAATTAGAACCAGAACATCAACTCAACACATGATCCGTTACTCATGTTGATCATCACTAGAACACTTAACAATTTCATCAGTAGGGAGTTCAGATGTAATAGTAAGCTTGTCCTGCATCATGATAAATCTAGAGTTGGGGAGAGCTTTTGTCAACAGATCTGCAATATGATATTCAGAGGCAATGTACTGAACATTTAACAGCTTCCTAGTCACCAAAACTCTAACAAAATGCACATCTATTTCTATGTGCTTTGTGTGGGTGTGAAAAACAAGATTGGAAAAGAGTGCTCCAGCACTCATGTTGTCATACCAAATGATTGGAGTGTGACCAATATGAATTCCCAACTCTTAGAATAAGTTTTGAATCCAGACCAGCTCCGTAGCAGCCTGACTAAGTGACCTACACTCAGCCTTTGTGGATGACAATGCAACTACCTTTTGTTTTTGAGAGGACCACTGAACCAGATTACCACCTAGGAAAACATTGTAGCCACTGGTTGATCTTATGTCAGTTTCATCCCCAGCCCAATCGACATCAACAAAAGCTTCTAGTTTGAATGGCTGTGTTCTAGTAAAAAGAATGTCATGGTGTAGAGTGCCTTTAACATATCTTAGGATCCTTTTGCAAGTTATCTAATGAACTTCAGTAGGCTGCTGTAGGAATTGGCTAAGCTTGTTTACAACAAAAGCTAAATCTGGTTTGGATAGGGTTAAGTACTGCAGGTCACCAATGATGCTCCTATATAGGGTAGGCTGATCAAACAAGTTACTGTCTTCTTTTCCAAGTCTAAGACCAGTAGCCATAGGTGTACAGCAGGGTTTGGATTATGCCATTCCAACTTTTGTGAGAAGGTCTTGTGCATATTTGGTCTGAGTTAGGAGCAAACCATCTGCATTCCTTTTAACTTCAAATCCCAGAAAATATTGCACTGCCCCGAGAGTCTTTAGAGCAAATTTTTTATCCAAGTCAACAACTAGAGTTGAGATAAACTGAGCATCATTTCCTGTCACAAGAATATCATCTACATATACTAGTAGATACATGAGAATAGAATCATTCTTATAGAAGAATAAACTAACATCTGAAACTAAATTTTCAAAACCCCAATCAACCAATGCAAATTTTAATTTATTAAACCAAGCTCTAGGAGCTTGTTTAAATCCATACAAGGCTTTATTTAGCCTACAAACCTGCTTTGGATTGTGTTTATTCTCTGCACCACTAGAGTAGCCTTTAGGAGGTAGCATGAATACCTTCTCTGTCAGGTCTTCATTTAGAAAATCATTGTTGACATCCAACTATTGAATGGGCCAATTATGATGCACTGCCAATGATAGCATAAACATGATTGTAGCTGCCTTTACCACTGGTGAAAATGTGTCAAAATAATCCACTCCTGGGGTATGTTGGAAGCCCTTAGCAACTAGCCTTGCTTTGTACTTTTGCAAAGTTCCCACTGAATATAGTTTGGTTTTGAAAACCCACTTGCATCCTACCACATTCATGCCTTCTTCATAGGGAACAAAATCCCAAGTATTGTTCCTTAACAAAGCCTGATATTTAGTGTCCATAGCATGCTTCAATTCAGGACTTAGTAAAGCCTTTGTGATAGTCTTGGGTTTTGAAAGTATAGTAGGACTAGTAACAACAACTTGATAGGTAATGTACTCAAGATTTGGTTTAGAATGTCCAATTTTGGATCGGGTTAGCGTGGGATGAGTGTTCTGTGTTACAGTAGAGATATTAGGTAGAACCACCTCCAACTCAGTACTAGGGATACTATTGTGAGAAGATGATGATGCTGACTAACATTGAGTATAGTAGGACTAGTAACAACAGCTTGATAGGCAATGTACTCAAGATTTGGTTTAGAATGTCCAGTTTTGGATCGGGTTAGCATGGGATGAGTGTTTTGTGCTACAATAGAGATATTAGGTAGAACCACCTCCAACTCAGTACCTGGGATACTATTGTGAGAAGATGATGATGCTGACTAACATTGAGTATTGGATATAAGAGATAGGTTACAAGCAGATTTAGAGGAGTTGAACTCAGCTATAAAAGAAGTATTTGTAGGTGAATTATCACATAAAACTACAGGTCTTGGAGATATGTTAGAATGTAATGACCACGTTGGAGCATCAGAATGTGGAGATTGAAGTTGTTTGGCAGATTCAGAATGATTTAACTCAGTTGTAGAGGTAATTTTTGTAAGTGAATTATCACATGAAACAATAGGTCTTGGAGATTCCAGTTCAGTCATAAGGATAACTGGTGAAGGCTTGGATATGTCAGGATGTAACGGCTGTGTTGGAGCATCATATTGTGTTGGTTGTGTTGAAGCAGACTCAGTTGACTCAATTGATAACTGTTCACCAGAAGATGTTGTTGGTACATACCAAGGCACAACAGAACCACTAACGGCAGAAGTGGTTAGTGAAACAAGAGCAGTAGTTGAAGAGAAAATCGATTCCATGGTATTATGTCAAATTAAAACCCTTATCACCATTTGTCTTTAAAAATGAAAAAAGAAAGAAAGAAGAAAAAATATCTTTAATTTTAATATTTGTAATTAATTTAACAAACAACATATTTTTTAATCATATATGTTGTGTGGGAAATCCGGAGAGGATAAAATCCCCATTTGGCATGCATATATCTCACAATATGGATCCCATAATCAAAGTTGATGATCGCGCAACTCCCCTGTTAAATTGAATTTGAGTTTGTCTCCAACTTAACCATGTAATTGACATTATTTAAACCTTATTCATCATCATATTGTTTTATCACTGATCCATTGGGATCATGCACACATCCTACGTGACGCTGTTAATCACGTATCTCATATTGGTGCAAATCTCTATATCAACAATATATATACGCACAAGTATATAACATGTATAGATAAACTTATTTTATTTAGTAACTTATTATAAGATTTATGATTTTTTTATTTTTTATTTTTTTATTTATTTTTTTAAAGATCTTATTAGATTTAGCATTATCAACATATAAAGAGTGAAAATAAAATATATTGAAAGCGTTAAAGAGAAATTACATCTAAAAATATTATCATATATATATGAAAAGGCTATCAGAAACAAGTTTGATTCAATGGTTGGATCAACAATAAAATATATACTTATTTTCATAAAGTAATTTAACTCAAGAAAAATATCTCTCCGTCACGTTGGAAGGAATATTGATTTAATATTTGAAAAAGCAATTTCTTTTCTTTTTTCTGGAGAAAGGATTTTAATTTTCACCAAAAAAGAAGATTAATTATAAATAAAAGATTATGTGAGAGGAATCTAATTCACCAAGAATAATATAAAACTCATCTTCTTTCTACCTACATTGATTTGAATTTTGGAATAAATTGAACTCCCATTGTATTGGCGGTTTGAGCAGATCAATATTCGCAAATCCTTCCAAACGATTATATATAGAAGATTTTTGACAAAATAATTTCCAATAAATTTTAAAAATTGTTATAAATTATCTATATGTCATTTGTTGTGAGCCAAATCGGGTTATTTATCAAGAACAATAGATAAGAGACCTGATACTACCATTTAGATCTGGAACCTATATGCTAATGCTCACGACTTCAACAACCATACCAGTAATTTGGAAGAGATCTTTCGAAAAATATTTGTAGCCCATTTTGGGCAACTCTCCATCATTTTTCTTTGGTCGAGTGGCATGTATTTCCATTATGCTCGTTTTACCCATTATGAAGCCTGACTAAGCGGGTTTTAGGTAGTAAAAAAATGTTGTCTAAAACTACATGAATGAAAAACACTTAATTTGTTTCTATGTAATTAACAGTTAATTAATACTTGTTTTAAGAAGTGTTTATTGAATAAAAAAGGCCTGCTATACAAGTTCCAAAAGCACTTAAATCAAAATCTCGAAGCAAGGGACCGTGAAAGATTTGATGTTAGGCAAGGTTCTGCATCTCAATTATTTGCTAGCCCTGGCCCTTAGTTTGTGCTTTACTTATTCTATTTAAAAGGCTGTCTGGGTATCTTATTCCTTTTATTTTAACTTTTTATATGCTTTTAAGATGAAGAAGATAATGCCATTTGCCACCTCAAAGCCGTAGCTTTCCCACTCTCTTTATATTTGATTAACTCGAACATTATTTTAGATAAATTCACAATCTTTTTGGCATCACTTAGAGAACGTCATGGAGGTGATGAAAGGGTATTTCCAAAAGGGGTCCAAGAACCAACAAGGGTGCGTTTGTTTTAGTATTTTGGATAGTATTTTTTCAAAAGTAAAAGTTGGGTGGTAATAATGAGATATGATTTGAAAATTAATAAAAACACTCAACTGGGTTTGTTAATTTACTAAACACCCTTGTAATAAAAACATTAAAAATTACAAAAACACATTCACTCACTTATTAAATACTGACAGCTGGCCACCACCGCGGAGGGTGGCTAGAGTCGCTGTATCGACACACTATCGGCACTATTAGCTGGATCTGGCCGGTCGTGCTCCGAGATGACATTTTCTAGCCAGATTCATTGTGGATCTGGTCGGAAAAGGCCAGTTCTACGGCTAGATCTAGTCATTGACGGTTAGATCTGGCCATGGTTAGTCGTCAATGAAGGCCAAAGATCTGGTCGTAGATCTTGCTGGAAAAAGCTATATTAGTGCACTACCGACCAGATCCAACTGGTAGTGCACTATTATACTATATTATGGCCATCTTCTGGCGGTGGTGGCCAGAATCGAGCAAATGTAGGTGGGTGAGGGTGTTTTTGTTAATTTCTAAACTTTTTTTGGAGGGTGTTTTGTTAAATTAACAAACATAAAGGGTTTAAAAAATTGAATAAAATATAATAGTATTTTCAGAATAGGAAAACAAATGTGTATTTTAGAAATGATAGGAATATGATAGGGCAAAAATAAGAAAACAGATATATTTTAGAGTTTTCATGTGATCGATACAGTATCTCTAGAAATGTCCACAGTTAATTGGAATTAATTTGGAATTAAAAACAGTAGTCATGATTCCATTTTGATCATGTTGTAGCTAGGGCTCTCAATTGATTTCTATATAAATGGAGCTCGGTCTCAGACCATTGTTGCAAGACAAACACTTCCTTCTAACTTACACACAGATTATATATAATAAACCACTTAAGCTTAATTTGAGGATGTCGCGTCAGGTGGATCGTCTTGCTGAAGTTGGTCGGGAAGGGTTTGCTGCGTTAGAGAAGATGCAGCGCGGCCAGAGGTCTGGAAGGCCGACACAAGGCTTTCAACCTCAAAATCAATACCCTAATTATTATATTTACCAAGTTCCTCAGAATGAAGGATTTGTTCCTGTTATCACTAGCAAGGATGCAGCTAAGTTCTACGGTGGGGTCGAGCATATGGAGTTTTACAGAAGAATCCCACCAGGTTTTAGAGGTTCTAGTTAATTTGCAGTTGGTATTATGCATGGTTACCAAACTTTTGCTTCATGCATATATAGTTTGATACATATATGTATATATGTGAGAAAATAATTGTGTTATAGTCTTGTAACATAGGCTGCCTTGCAGCTGAGTCTCCTGGATTTCAGCTTGTTTAATGGCGTACTTTGTATCTTTTACCTCTTCGGATTATAAATAAATAATAATCTTCCGTTGTAATATTAATTATGCAGTCTCTTTTCTACTATTACCATAATCTACAGAATTCTCTCTTGGTGTTTTGGGCAATGGATATCAATATTGTTTAAGCTGTAAATACGCGACAGAAACCAATAGTAAGCTGCGCAGTTCCTAAACACTTGTAGGAGTAAGATTAACTATAAATCTGTGTTATATATGAAACTAGTTAATTAGAGATTAATTTGCAGATCACTTCAGGTTTCATAAAACATCTCTGCTCAATCATGGCTGGAGCTCATGCATGTGTGTTGGCCAGTAAGAGGCTTTCTGTCTATACTTTATGATACACCATAATCATAGAAACAGCAATTGCAAAATCGGCTGAAAATGCTCAAATGGATATTATTTTTTCCACTTAAGATGTGAACTGTATCTATTTTTATACAGGATTATGAATATGAAGGCAAATTAAGCACAAGATTTCTTACTAACTTATAATGATCAAGTTTATCTTAAATTTTTTTTTCTTCTTTGTTTTTGCGTAAACTTTAATCTTAGGATCATTCGCGGGATAATGAATTGTAGCTAGACTTATACATCAATTAATTTTTTCTTTCTTCTTTACACTTTTCCTGTCTTATTATATATCTAATTACCCTATATTCTTACTGCACTAAACAGTACAATTTACAGTAACACAGATGTCAGCAGACTAAGCTTGGAAACCACAAAAATTAATGAAAAGAATAATCAACAGTTCAGAACCTGCATGCCACTTTTTCAACAAAGTTTTGTGACATTATTCACCATAGACTGAATCCATGAATATGATAATGTTACTCTTTTTTCCTTGTGAAGCTTCAAACGAGATTAGGACTAGTGGAAGATAAGGTTCTGTGACTCTGACTCTGATGTGTTTGCATCCAAAAGATTTGAACTCATCATCATCATCATGAGGCTTATTGTTAGACCAAGTCAATTTTGCATATATCCATGCATATCAACATATATCAACATGAAATTTAACCCCCACAACGCCACTGGCATTCATGATATACTCTTCAAAAAGGAAAAATAAATAAATTATGCTTTATAATTAAGTAGATACCTTCTTTCTTTCTTTGAGGCTGGCCTCTTAGGCATTCTTGATCACAGATTTGGAAGCCTATATGGGACCATTTAAAAAATTCGATTCAATTTATTTATATATATCCATATTCTATACCTCACTTGTGTGACGAAGAACTGATATGACACATGCTTCACCTAGAACATTTGATAGGAATAAATAACCCATAACCTTGCCTTCTCGATTCACATATAAAAAATATTATTTTTCATATCTCAGGAATGTAAACTTTTTATGCTAATGATTTTCAACACACATCGGACTACCGTACAAGACAAATTCTCTCTTAGTAGCTTTCTGAAAACTCTTGACAATGCAAAATCTTATCTCCTTCATCATCTGTCTGACAGATCGATTGATCGATGAGAGGAGAGGAGAGGAGAGGAAAATTATTATCTTCTCGATCTCTGGTTAGATAAAATTTAATTTATCTTACTTGAATATTTATTATGGCAAGAATGAGTTGATTTTTGAGTTAATCGATTTCATAATTATTATGGCAAGAATAGCGAACTTTAGACACCAAACTAGTGGAAACTTGTACCAGAATTATATTTTAAATAATAGCAAGCGAAAACCTAGAAGTTAGAACCTAATCAATTCAAGTAGAATTGTCAATTATAAGGTAGTATACATGTTGTGCAGTAAATCTATCCTGTATGGATTCACGCCACGTTTCCCAAGATACATTGTCACTAGGCTGCATGTTACTGTATTAGAGGACTACTTCACTTGTAAGTTTATCAAAAGTTACTTCACTAATAAGCATCAACTTGTGCTGTTAGTCAGGCTGCATATCACCTCATGAGAGGGTTACTTCATGAGCAAATCCACCCTAGGCTGCGTGTGACTCTCTCTAAGAGTAACTTCACCAATAAGTCTATTAAATCAACAGTATACAAAGGGGTCTCACACTCTAATGAAATGATCTTTGAACACTCTATTTTCCTACTCTAGAAACCACCTTATTTGCACTTATGTTTGAGCTCGCTTATACTTGAAAAATACAAAACTCTGTTCTTTGTGTTTAATAGTTGTTGGAAAAGTGGCTCATTTTGCAAATCACATGGGGGTAGAAGTGATAATGGAAAAAGGTTTAGGGACTTCTTTGTAATAGGCCAAAATGTTAGTTTGTCCCACATTGCTTGGGAATGAAAAGTGGGAAACTTTTGGGGCCTATATATAAGGACCTAAATCATTGTTATTTGTATCCCAAGATGTAATTTCATTATACTTCTTTTGTTTAGGGTTCTTTCTTTAAGGACCCTTTAGTTTGCAAGTTTTGTTGTATCTCCCCTTTGTTTTGGGTATTTGTTGTATTGCCCAAAAATTTGTAATATTGTTTGGAGATAGTGGAGTTTTCTTTTTGCCGCGCCAAGGACGTAGGTTTTTAATACCGAACCTCGTTTAATTCCTGGTATTCTTTATTTTTGCATTTAATTTTGGCAATTTTTATGCTTTACTACTTGTTATTATTATATTCAATAAGCTAGCGTTAGAGTTTATGTTTCCGTTGCATAACAGTGGTATCAGAGCCTAGGTTTAGACAGTGAGTAGCTATTTGATGGTTATATGCATGTCTAGAAAATTCTGTCAAAAAGACGATAAAAGTCTAAGGAGACTGGATTTAAGTGGGACCATTTGTGACCCCTTCATTGTTTCCTGGAATTTTCCTGGTGCGTATTTAATCATTTCAGCACTTACTACTACCTAGGGCTATTGTTGATTTGTTGGTTAGCTATGAATATAATAATTTGTGGAGCTTGGTTATTGGGAATTTTGTTTACCAAGCCAATTGAGTAAGGCAACATGGCATCATTGCCGAGGATTCATCGTCCGAGGCATCACCGTTCGCGGCACCACCATCCGTGCCAGTAAAGATGATACACGTTTCAAATGCAAAAATTGATGTTGAAAATTTGATGGCCAAAATAATTTTGGCTTGTGGCGAGTGAGGTAATGGATACTTGTACAGCAGGATCTAGATATCGTTCTGGAGGAGGAAAAACCAGAAGATGTCTATGAGAAAGAATGGGTGAGGTTGAATGAAAGCGTGTGGGATGATTCGCTCATGTCTTTGTAGAGACAAAATATCCATTCATAAATAGACTTCTGCCATATTTATGGAAGGCACTGGAAAACAAATACATGAATGAGAGAAGAGGAGATCTCGTTCGAAGGGAAAACTCAATAGGACAATGTGCCTTTTGTCGTGAGAATGGGCATTGGAAGAAAGATTGTCCGAAGTTGAAAAAGAAAGAGGGCAAAGCTGTTCTAATGCATGCATTTTTGAGCTTGAAGAGGATGAGTCATTTCTGTCTAGTTGCCTACCATCCACTTCTGGATCAAATGAGTGGATTATGGATTCAGGTAGTACCTATCATATGTGTCCTCACCAGGACTGGTTCTTTAATTTTGAAGAACGTGATGGAGTTGTTTATATGGCAATGATGATGCTGTAAAACAAATGGGATAGGTTCAATTCGGTTGAAGAATCATGATAGCTTGACTATAACTCTAACAGATGTTCGGTAAATACCGAAGTTGAAAAAGAATCTCATCCTTTGGGAGCCTTGGAATCTAAAGGCTTCACGGTGAATATGCGAGATGGAATTCTAAAAGTTTCTTCAGGCGCTCTTGTGGTAATGAAAGGCACAAGGAGAAATAACTTGTATTACTATAATGGTAGTACAGTTATTGAACGACAGCTGCAATTGTACAGGAGGATGCAGATTCAGAAATGCTCAAACGTGGCATATGTGTGTGGAGCATACTCGGCGAGAGTGGGTTTGAAACAACAGTTGAACCAGATAGTGTCCACAAGACAAAAGTGATTCTGAGGTGACTAATGTGGATACTATTGATGAAAAGGAGATTTTACCCCAAGAATCTCCTCAGCAGTAGGAATCGATTGCATACAATAGGCCAAGACGAGAAATTCACAAGCCGTCTCGTTTGCTAATATGGTGGCTTATGCACTTCCATCATAGGTGATGATATTCCTACTACTTAAAAGAAGTAGTTAGGAGTCAAATTGTGAATCATGGAAACCGGCCATGAATGATGAAATGCGATCCCTACATAAGAAGGCGATTGGGTGCAAATGGGTGTATGCAAAGAAGAAGGGATTTCTATAGAGAAGATGTTCGGCACAAGGTTAGGTTGGTAGTAAAGGGATACCTCAAATGGAAGGATTTATACAGTGAAGTGTTTTCTCCTGTGGTAAAGATTCTTCCATTCTAATTTTGCTAACATTGGTGCACAGTTTGATTTGAACTAGTTCAATTGATGTGAAAATTGCATTTTCACATGGAGTTTGGAAGAGGAAATCTACAAGACTCAGCCAATGATTATAGGGTTGCTGGAAAGAAAAATTGGGTTTGCAGATTGAGAAATCGCTATATAGTTTAAGCAGTCACCAAGACAGTGGTACAAGCGATTTGATCAATGTATGATGGCCATGGTACACAAGGCCTGATATTTCACAAGCAGTTAGTATGGTGAGCAGACATATCATGATCCTGGTAAAGGACATTTGCAAGTTGTGAAATGGTTTCTCAGTATATTTATGTACTATAATATTGGTTAGTTTTTGTGTAGGATATATTGAAAATGGGAAAATGATTTTCCAAAAGATGGCACAGAAGAATCCTACAGACATGTTACTTCAGTAGTGACAGGTCAAGTTCATTTATTGTTTGAACTTGATCAACATCCTGCGAGCTTGACTGTGTCTTTTGGTGCATTTGAAGGTGTTGCAATTTGACAGAAGAATACAAAACTTTGAAGGTTTGCTAATTCGCCAAGGTGGAGATTTGTTGGAAAAGTGGCTCATTTTGCAAATCACATGGGGGTAGAAGTGATAATGGAAAAAGGTTTAGGGACTTATTATAATAGGTCAAAATGTTAGTTTGTCCCACATTGCGTGGAATGAAAGTGGGAAACTTTGGCCTATATATAAGGACCTAAATCATTGTTATTTGTATCCCAAGATGTAATTCCATTATCTTCTTTTGTTTAGGGTTCTTTCTTTAAGGACCCTTTATTTGCAAGTTTTGTTGTATCTCCCCTTTGTTTTGGGTATTTGTTGTATTGTCCAAAAGTTTGTAATATTGTTTGGAGATAGTGAAGTTTTCTTTTGCAGCGTCCAGGACGTAGGTTTTAATACCAAACCTCGTTAATTCCTGATATTCTTTATTTTTGCATTAATTTTGGCAATTTATTTATGCTTTACTACTTGTTATTATTATATTCAATAAGCTAGCTTAGAGTTTATGTTTCCGTTGCATAACAAGGGGTCTCACACTCTAATGAAATGATCTTTGAACACTCTATTTTCCTACTCTAGAAACCACCTTATTTGCACTTATGTTTGAGCTCGCTTAACTTGAAAAATACAAAACTCTGTTCTTTGTGTTAATAGTTGTTTTAGCATTAATCCAACACTTTAAACACCAGTTTACTATATACCACTTGCATAGATTTCTTCAAAAGATTTACGTACTTCTCGATGGTGCAAAAAATCGCATCAACAATATATATTGTTGATTTATAACTAGCAAGCTAGAATTGCTATTATCACACAACAACACAACAACAAAACAACCAAAAAAAAAAAAAAAAAAAAAAAAAAAAAAAAAAAAAAAAAAAAAAGAGAGAGAGAGATGAAAAATTAAAATAAATAAGTAAATAAAACCAAAATTCTATGATCAAATATCACATCTCTAGAGTTATCATGTATAGATCAATTGGTAGTTATGATTTCCCACATCAAAGATATGTGTCTGAAATCTTTGACAAGAAAAGGTTCTCAATAATCCATTTTGGAGCATCTATTAACTTAAATAATTGACAATACCCTGCCTTTTTTCTTATGAATAAAGTGAAAAATGAGATATTATCGAGCTCTTTATACCAAATGGTAGGGCATGCAAAAGAATAAAGCGTTAAGTGCCCTGAAGTGCTGCTCTTTTACTATTTTTATCTAACCAATAAATACTGGAGTTGTAACTGAATGAATCTTTTTTCTCAGAGAACGAGTATAAAAGATCCATACACAACCAGAAACATTAGCCCAGTTGATAAAAATAACTCATTTTTTATAACTTTTGGGCGGGCACTTTGTTCGCCACTCTAGATTCCTCCACAGTTACTTCACCATTAGAGTTACTGCCATTTGTAATAGTACTGTTTATGATTTGAATGGAATCATAAAAAGTTGAAGAATATTTGGAAGGCCAATGTGCTTCATTTTTTCTAGCTTTCCCACAACATTGAAAGTTACAAGATATCTATTCTTAATTATCTTAATCAGATTTAAGATTAATAATGTTGATGTTTGATTTTGACACCAACTATTCGCACGTGAGAAATGCTGAGCGGGCTTAGAAGTTAAACGTGATTATGGAAGTATTTAGTTGATTGAAGGGTGAAGAACAATATTTAAAGTGGTTCGGATGCTCACAAGGTGAATCCTACATCCACTGATATTGTATTAATGAGTGAAATCAGGTCGCGCTTAGTGAGCTGAGTTACGATTTGAGGAATACAAAGGGGAGAGAGAGAGAGAGAGAGAGAGAGAGAGAGAGAGAGAGAGAGAGAGTATGCTATTTCAAAGTGAAATTAGTCAATCCCCCAAATGGGAGAGAAGTCATCTATTTATAGTGGGATGAGCCAAGGTAATGATTACCAAATCTGCAAGTAGGGTAGATGCCGTGCAAATTCACCTTTGCGTCCCATTGCTGACCTGCCAGAGTGATTTCCTCTACTCGTGTAAGGATTGGACAGGTGGATAGTTTCCGACCATTTGCCAACTTGGCGTACACCTACTACATTGGCAGGAGTATGCTACTCATGTCATCATGCGACGTGGCCGCATCTGAGCGGTTGTAGAACATTCTTAAGCTTTGACCACTCATGCTGACAAGGCTCTGCGTTAGCCCTACTTTTCTAGGCATAACAGAAGTCCCCTAGTTTTTAAGGTTTGAGAATCGAACCTTGAGAACTACATAATTATGCCTTGATTTGATATGTGCCGAATGATGCCCGATCGATCCGACCTGACTTCAAGGAGGTCGCAAGACATTTCCATATAGGCGACTTGAAATGGTCTTCTTCTGCGAGGTTTACGACCTGGACTAGACCTTATTCAGTGCCATATTGATGAAGCTCTTATCTTGACCGAGGTTTGCGACCTGGTTATACTTAGCGTATTTTTTGCTGGAGGCAAGGAGTCACATCGCTTCGCAACAGACATGTGATGAAGAGTGTTTTATCGAACGACCTCTTCAGATGTTATCCGTTGCGCTTTGGTAGCTAATACATTAATGAAGCACCTTTTGCTCTGACAGACGTGTCCTATGTGCAATAAATGCAAGCCATGCGCATTAAATGTAAGTCATACTTAAACGATATTCCTTATCAAAACATTAAATGCTGATGAGAACGCATTTAATGTGGAGGAGGGAAACGAGCCGTCGCTCAACATCGTCTCATTTAAACCATAAAACGTCAACGTTTCAAGCCATCACAATAACACAATTAATTCTGGAGTTCTAACTGGATATGAAAGATCCATAACAACCAGAAAAATTAGCCCAGTTGATAAAAATAACTCATTTTTTTTATAATTTTTGGGCTGGCACTTTGTTCTATTCCTCCAAAGTTACTTCACCATTAACTGCCATTTGTAATATTACTGTATCTGTCTTGAATGAAATCATAAAAAGTTGAAGAATATTTGGAAGGCCAATTTGCTTCCGTTTTTTCTAGCTTTCCCACAATTCTGAAAAGTTGCAAGATATTTATTCTTAATCATCTTAAATTAGATCTATGATTAATAAACTGAGAGCTTTGTGACTGGTGATTTCTATATAAAGGAACCTGACTTCAAACGTTAAGTACCAGACAAACACAACAAAAACTACCCTCCTTTGTAAACTTACACTGCTAATTAATGGCCTTTCAGGCTCGTCAGGCAGATCATTACAACCGCCTTGCTAAAATTGGCAGGGAAGGCTTTGCTCTCTTGGAAGAGCTCGAGCTTATCCGCCCGCCGAAGAAGTTTGGGAACAGCCATCAGCCCACTCAAGCACGTGATTTTCATCCTCATCCTCAGCATTATAATAAGTATCAGTACGAGCATCATCAACCTGCTCATTATAATAACTATCAGTATGAGCATCACCAGTCTGCTGCTTATATCTACCGGGGTCCCCAAATTATCACCGTGCTGAAAGAGCCCGTCATAGATTGCAACCGGGCTGCTCAACTCTACGATGGCAAGGTGAGTGTGGATCATAGTATAAGAAAACAAATTCCCGACGGTGGATATTAAGCTTTTGCTTAATTTTCTTCAGAAATATGCATACTTAATAGCCTTAACATATGCTATCTGAAGTATGCAATTTGTACATATCTTCTTGTTATGCTTTGTGTATTAGGTATCTTTCTTGGTCTCCCATAGTTTTGTGTAAGCCTAATGGTCTGTCCTTTGTTATATACTATATGCCTCTCCCTTAGTTATCTTAGTTATTAAGAAGTAGAGAGTGTCAAAGTTTATCAATCTGAAACTATGTAATTATGTTGAACGATCTGTAAAGAGAGCCTTATTTTATGCTCTGAAATTATGTAGTTGGTATAAATGGGCTGTTGGGCACTTGCACTCTTATAATTTTGTCCCTCTCTTTTATATAAAGGATGAGACTTGAAGTTGAAAGGAGACTTGAAGTTGAAAGGTTACATGTACTCCAAAATTACTCAATAGTAACTTTGGAGGCCGAATTCAATATAAATATTAATTCTGACCAGTATCATCCTTGCTTTCCGTTTGTTATATGGTTTTGTAATGTGAATTAACCAACTAGATTTGTGTGCTCCTTGCAACTACAGTGGCGGGGCCATGATTGGGGTAAAGTAATGGAAACACAATTGTGAAAATCGTTTTCCAGAGCTTTAAAAAGATGGTTCTATGAATAATTGTGGCAACAGAGAACTAAAATAAACTGAAGGGATACTGATCAAGACATTCAAGAAATTTAATTAAGAGAATGGCCAGTTAAAATACTTCATTCTTCCTCATAATCAACAATAATTTGATTAAAAATATATATATTCATCAAAACATGGGTGTGTAAAATATATATATATTTTTTCAAATTGCATAAAGTCCATCATACAATCTATGCTTCGTTATGTTATCAGTTAACAGTTATAAGAAAGAATAATGCTACAGACACTGACGCTTTGTATTGAATTTTTACACCGAACGACGTATCCACTGAATCAGATGAGCCACGTAACATGTTAACAAATATTTCGCAATTGAACGGCCGTCCATCAAATATGGATAACCGTCCAATGTTATTGGATGGCCGTTACACGCCCAAGTTTTTGCTTCACTAGAACAAGTGGCTGCTGGGCTGCCAAATGGTCCATACACATTACTCAATAATAGTGAACCAAAATTATTATTCTATAGCAATTAAAAGCATGCATATTAATATACTTGCTTTTTAAACCAAAAACACATATAAAACGTTAAATTATTAAAAGAAATATTTTGGAATTATTTTGGGATTAAAACAGTAGTCATGATTCCATTTTGATCATGTTGATACTGTTTATAGCTAGGGCTCTCTTGATTTCAATTTTTATGGAGCTCTTTCTCAGAACTTTTGGTTAAATAAATAATAAGCTTTGTATCTTTTACCTCTCCTTATGTTATAAATAAATAATAATCTTCCATTGTTATATTAATTATGAAGTCTTTCTTCTACTATTATTATAATCAGCATAATTCTCTCTTAGTGTTTTGGGTAATGGATAACAATTTTGTTTAAGCTGTAAATATGTGGCAGAACCCAACAGCAAGCTGTGCAACTCCTAAACACTTATAGGAGTAAGATTTAATTATAAATCTGTGTTATCTATTAAACTAGTTAAATAGCGATTAATTTGTAGATCACTTCAGGTTTCATAAAATATCTCTGCTCAGTCTTGGCTTGAGCTCATGCATGTGGCCAGGAAGAGGTTTTCTGTCTATACTTAATGATACACCATAATCATAGAGGCTGAAAATTCTCAAGTGGATATATTTTTTTTTTCCTTAAGATGTGAAGTGTATCTATTTTTATACAGGATTATGAATACGAACGAAAATTAAGCACAAGATTTCTTATTTCTTAGTAACTTACAAAAATAAAGTTTATCTTAAAGATTTTTTTCTTATTTGTTTTTACTTAAACTTTAATCTTAGGAGGCGTTTGGTTGGGGGTTGTGAGGCTTTGAGTAAAGTTAGCAAGAAACTGGAACAAAGAGAAGAAAACGAGAGAGAGAAAATGAGAGCTGAATATTTTTGTTACTTTACTAATTTCTTTTTCAGTTAATACATTTTGTTTTACTGTACACTTTTATAGTGTTTACATGAGAGTAACAATACTCTAACTAATCTTGTTACAACTTAACTGAAATCTTAACAGAAATGTAACAACTAACAGTATTGACAAATGACATTTTTACCCCTTTACTAACATCTTCCCTTAAATTGAACTTGGGAGAATCATTTTTACTTCTTTACTAACATCTTCCCTTGAACTGAACCTGGGTCTTGAATCATTTCTGCTCAAAATTCAACTGAATCGAACTATCAGAAAATCTCAAACATCAGCTGAATCAATCCTCTGTCTTTCTTCAAAATCAACTGAGTTAATCCTCTGTTTTCCATTCTTTGTAACTTCAGTTAAAAAATAAACTCTGAATCAAATCTTCCTTCTGAATGATACAAATGAACTCAATTGAAACACCTAAATTAAAACAGCCACCTCAAACAGTCAAACCGATACAGGCAACTGAGATCACAGAAAGCAAACATCCAACTTCATGTAGTACTACAACTGATAAGCAAACATACAACTTCAGTCAGATCACAAACTATTAGAAATCTCAGAAATCAATTGAATCAATCCTCTGTTTTTTTTTTTTTTTTTTTCCCCAAAATCAACACTTGTTCAGTACTACTGCAGTTAGATCACAGAAAGCAAACATCCAACTTCATGCATCAGTACTACTGCAGTCAGATCACAGAAAGCAAACATCCAACTTCATGCATCAGTACTACTGCAGTCAGATCACTGAAAGCAAACATCCAACTTCATGCAGTACTACCACTGAAACACTATTTTCTCTGTATTTTCCAACACTTCTCATTATGTTCAGAACTACTATAGTCAGATCATAGAAAGCAAACAAACAAGTAACTCTAGTCTGATCACAGAAACCAAACAAACAAGTAACTCCAGTCTGATCACAGAAACCAAACATACAAGCAACTGATTACAGAAAGCAATCATCCAACTCCGGGCAGTACTACAAATCTCCATGCATTACAATACTCCTGATGCAGCTCCTTCAGCATACCACAAAACATACAACTTCCATGCATCACAGTACTTTTGAATCAGTACTACACAAAAGACAAATTAGTTAAAAATAAACAAGAAAGCAGATTTATCAGCAACTAACTGTGTCACCAATTTTTGCATTAGCAACAAGTTTACCAGCAGCAGCAGTATTATCATTAGCAGATTTAGCATCTGTATTACTGGAATAACCAGTCACAACAGTCAGTTTGTCTCGAAGTGCCTCAAGCTTGGTGGTTGATAATGCTTTGGTGAAGATGTAAGCTTTTTGGTAATCAGTGGGTACTTATTGGACTTTGAGATGGTTGGCTGCAACTTGCTCTCGAACATAATGAGCATCCAATTCTATGTGTTTGGTTCTTGCATGAAACACTAGATTATGGGCTAAGGATCCAGCACTCTGATTGTCACACCAAATGATGGGTGTAGTGTGAAGAATCAGTCCCATTTCAGAGAAGAGACTTTGAAACCAGGCTATTTCTGTGGCTCCTTGTGCAAGGGCACGATATTCAGCTTCTGTGGAGGATAAAGCTACAACTCTTTGTTTCCTTGAACTTCACTGGACCAAGGAATAAACAGCAGCCACTTGTAGATCTCCTATCTTGGATACAACCTGCCCAGTCAGCATCGGTAAAACAATCTAAGTGAAATCTATAAATTTTTTGAAATGTAACACCAAAATCCATAGTCCCTTTGATGTATCTAAGGAGTCTCTTGTAGGCCTGCCAGTGAAGCTGAGTAGAAGCCTTAAGGAACTGACTTAGCTTATTTACTGAATAAGCAATGTTAGGCCGCGATAATGTCAAATATTGCAGGGCCCCAATTGTACTTCTATACAAGCCTGGTTTGTCAAAACATTCACTGTCTTCAAGAGTAAGCTTGTTGCCTACTGCCATAGGAGTGGAACACTGATTGCAGTCCATCGTTCCTGTTTTGACTAAGAGATCTCGAGCATATTTTGCTTGACTCATGTGAATGCTGGAGGCTATTCTATGAACTTCAAAACCCAGAAAATAGTTAAGAGATCCAAGAGTTTTCAATGCAAACTCAACTTTCAATTTCTGAACCATAGTTTCAACCAACTCAGAATCACTTCCTGTTATTAGTATGTCATCCACATAAACAACAACATACAACGTCTAACCATTTAAGTCTATAAATGAACAGGCTTGAATCAGCTATGGAAGACACAAAACCCCATTGAAGAAATGCAGTTTTCAACTTTTCAAACCAGGCTCTAGGGGCCTGTTTTAACCCGTATAAAGCTTTAACTAACTTACATACATGCAGAGGTTTTTGGGCATCAAAAAATCCTGTAGGTTGGGTCATGTAGACTGTCTCACTTAACTCACCATTTAAAAAGGCATTGTTAATGTCCAACTGCTGAATATCTCAACCATAGGTGATAGCTAGGCTTAACACAACTCGAATTGTAGCTAATTTAATAACCGGGCTGAAGGTTTCAAGATAATCTACTCCAGGGGTTTGTTGGAAACCTTTAGCAACTAACCCTGCTTTATACCTTTGGATAGAACCATCTGAATTCTGTTTGACCCAAAAAATCCACTTGCAGCCTACTATGTTCATGTTAGGTTCAGTAGGAACAAGTTCCCAAGTATTGTTGGATTGCAAGGCATCAAACTCACTTTGCATGGCAGCTTTCCAGGAAGGATGATTTAGAGCTTCATAGACACTAGTAGGTTTAGTTGGATCAGGAGTAGAAGAGGAGACTGTGGAGGAAGCTAACATGGAACTATGGAGTTTAGCCTTAGACCTAGTGAGCATAGGGTGAGTGTTGAGAGATTGGGAATCAAAAGGAAGTTCAACTGTGAGATTTATACCCTTCAATGAGTTAGCTAAGTGAGATGGATGAGAAGGCTGTGATGGTGAAGACTGAGGGTCAAAAGGTAGATCAACTGTCAAATGGATATTTTTAGGACAAGTGTCTAATGAAGGTGAGGTGTTTGGGGACTGATCAAAGTGAGAAGTAGACTCAGTGAGGCTTGGATAAGAAGCAGAAGGCTGAGTGTTTATAGGTGAACTGTGATTCTGATCAGAACAAGATAAGGACTTAGCAGACTGTGTGGCAATAGGAGAGGACTGAGTAGATACAGACTTGGTATTTACTGATAGAGGGCAGGAGGTAGACACAGTTGAATTTTGCTGATCACATGTAGGCAAGGCAGTGGGAATAATAAAGGCATTAGAAAAAATAGAAGAGGGAACTGTTGGTGATGACAAAGAAAGACTATTTTGTGATGAGGAAGAGACATTGTGAGCAAAAGGAAATGTAGACTCATCAAATTTAGCACTTAAACAGACATAAATCTTTCCATTCGAGTCCATACACTTGTACCCCTTGTGATGCATACTAAATCCAATAAAGGTGCATTGAGTTGTATGAAATGCAAATTTATGGGAGTTATAAGGTCGAATGAATGGGTAGACTGCACAACCAAAAACTTTTATGATTGAATAATCTGGAATTTTTCTGAACAGAACTTGAAAAGGGCAGGAATTGGACAGAACAGGGGTGGGTAGTCTGTTTGTGAGATAAGTTGCTGTTTGAAAAGCATGCCACTAGTACTTTAGAGGCATGCTGGCTTGAGCCAATAAGGTTAACCCTTGCTCAACTATTTGCCTATGTTTATGCTCAACCCTTCCATTTTGTTGATGTGTATAAGGACAAGGATGCCTTACAACAATACCATGATTAGCAAAATAGGATGTTAGACTTCTAAACTCACCCCCCCCCCCCCCAATCTGTTTGAACACTTTTCAGAGGCTTATTAAACTGTTTCTCTACAAGTTTATGCAATTGTTGAAAAATCAGACTTGTTTTAGATTTAGTTTTTAAGGGAAAAATCCAGATAAATCTACTGTAGTCATCTAGAAATTGGATATAATATTTAAAGCCTTCAGGAGATGAAATGGGAGCTGGTCTCCAAAGGTCTGAATGGACTAATTCTAAAGGTTGAGAAGCTCTAGAAGCTGATCTGGGAAATGTAGACTGATGAAGTTTTCCAAATTGGCAGGTTGTGCATAATTCTAAAGAACCTTGAATTGAGCTATTGATGTTCAAGGAATTCATGACTTTAGTAAGGACAGTAGCATTGGGGTGTCCTAATAGTTTGTGCCACAACATGCAATTGGTTTTTTCTACTGGAAATGATTGAAAAAGGTTGTCTTTATTAGTATTAGTAGCATCATTACAAGCAGATACAAGATTGGACTGACTAGATAGATCTGAACTAGTATTAACAGAAACTGAACTAGCATTAACAGAAACTGAATCATGTCGAACCGGTTGTCACGGTCACAAAATTAAACCTAAATACCATAGTTAGTGGTAAGCAGGGTCGAATACACAAGGAGCAAGACTAAAAACCTAATGTATTTTGAGTAGCAGAAATGAAATTGCCAATTTGATTAATGAAACTAAACAAACTAAATGCAAATAATAAAGGAGTGAAAATAAAATTAATAAAGACTTTATAATAAAAACGTTGCTGTTACGGTTTTGATTCGACACGAGACCAACTCACACAATTCTCCTCCACCCTCTACGATCCCCTAAACCTACAAGGTAAGATAAATCAGTGAAATGGTTTGCCGACACTCTAGGTATAATCTATTTTGTCTCACCCGATCACTCAAGTTCGATTGGTTAAAGACTATCATTAAATGCCGATAAACGTTACAAGACAATACCACTAGTTGGTACGCGATTAACGAATACAATTTGTCAACACGTATCTTCCAATCAACCAACTTCACAATAAATGCAACAACAGTAGAAATGAAATTAAATCCGAACATAACTCAATTATAATCGATGCAAAGTAATGAAAAGCAATATTCATCATTTAATTATTTCAAACCAACATTTATCATTCAGCGAGTTCTATGAAAACATTAAATCACAATGGACAACAATATTCATCACAGATTATGCTCAAACCATATTAAGTATCGAAATCAAACATGAAACGAAAACAAATATAATCCGAAGCACAATACTACCAATGTCCTATAATCGGGCTCATCCAACTAGTCGAGAGCTGATGAGTGGAGCCGCGGAGTCAACCTCGATCTCGCCTATGCCGTAACAGACAACCGAGAACTTAGCCGCTCATGGTGATGATGACGGAGGCTGAAACCGTGGAAACAAAGCTGATCATGGCGGAGAGGAGGTAACCAACAGCGATATGATGAGAAGAAGGGGCGAAAATGACCAACGGATAGCCCGAAATACGAACAGTCGCACTCGCCAGAAAACGTTAATTTTTCGGCGGGTCTTCCAGAAAATGGTGGCGGAAATGGGATCCGAAGGTACCGATGGAAAGCTCTAGTGATGGGGAGTTCAGATCAGGTCTTGGGGAGGTGAAAAGTGGCCAGAAATGAGTAGGATCTTGGCTGGAAGATGAAGAGTCGCAATGGCTAGATGGCGGATTCTGACGGTTTTTGCGGCGGCTGAAGCTTGGGATGTGTAGATCCGGCCGTGGGGAAGGGAGATCAAGCTTCAGGGAGCCGAAACGTTGTCGAAAAATGGAGAAATCTAGCCTGGAATGTGAAACGTCACAGCAGCGGAATGTGAAACGTCACGGCGTTTCGCGTGATTTACAGCGTTGGTTTGCAATGGTTTTGGTCGATGCTTATGGAAGGTGAAAGGTCGTCGGAGATCGCCGAAAATGGGAGAGGAAGAGTCGTCGAAAAATACTATGGAGGGGTGTCGGCGCTCGTGATTTTTGACGTTTCATCTTCCTTTATACACAAAATGAAAAATATCACTTTGGTCCCTGCATGATTAAAAAGTGACAAAATCAGCCCTTATAAATATGACAGTTTACCCCCTAAATAGCATAAATGAGACAAAATCACCCCTAATCCATAAACCGCAACCTAATATCAACTCATATCATTTCCAAAATCATTCCAAACACGTTAAATTCATAAGAAAAATATTAGGAAGCGATTTTCGTGAATAAATTCATAAATTCTTTAATTGTCTCAATATACTTCAATTTAATCACAAATAGGGTATTTTAACACCAAAATAGAGTCACTTTTATGACTTTAACACACTCCCCAACTTACTCTTTCCTCGTCCTCGAGTAAAGTTAAAAGAACTGTTTCAACATTCTCACAAAACCATACACAACCATATTCATCAACAACCAAGACATTCATCAAAAGGTAAAGTGAAGAATTTGAACCTAACATGCAAACAACACAATCCTAAATAAAGAACTAAAGTTTCTGTCAAGATTTGCCTATCTCCAGTCAAGCTTTTCAAACACACATTTCATATTCATATCACAATGTTAAAATGTCATGCTAAACTCCCCAACTTATGTACATGCAACATAATGCTCATTTTCGACACAAGATTTTGAGATATTATTTCTTTTCATTCATCATTTGTTTGTTTGTTTGTCCTTTTTTTTTTTTTTTTTTTTTTTTTTTGTGTCTTAACTTCTTAAGTTTTCTAGAAGGTCCGTGTAACGGGCTTTAGGTCAATGACTCCCAAACAGATGGTTATAGGGCACTAAGTGTAGAACACTCCTCGAACTTACTCACCCGAACCAACTAGGCTACAGGTCAAGACTTTATTTCTTTATTTCTTTTTATAAGGCTTATGATCTATGTAATGACTTCTTAAGCTTTCTAGAGGACCCATGTAATGAGCTTTAGGCCAACCGCTCCTAAGCTAGATAGCTTTAGGGGATTAGTGTAGAACACCCCCCGGGTGTACTCACTCGAGTCACTAGACTACAAATCAAAACCAAATCATCAAGCAACATTTAAGCACTTTTAAACACATGCAAGATAATAAATGACTTTGCTCCATGGGCATGTAAAGTATGTGGGAGACTTGCATAAACACTAAAACACATGACATTTATACAAAACAGTGTCTAACCACAATATGACAAACCTAGCACACAAACAGAACTAATAGTTCAATGTTTAAAACCATGTTGCAACAAACATTTTCAAAAACCTCACAAAACCTTCCAACTACATCTCAATTGTTCTAAAATGGTGATTATGCGAATTCATGAAAAATTTTAAAATAACTCACTTTAGCTCACTTTGACCACTTTTGGACTTACTAGAGTAAGATTCAACATATTTCCAACAAAAAACAACATCATCATGCCACAAAAATTTAAGCACAATCCATTCAACACACAATCTCCACAAAAGCATCATCAACAAAAAATATCACAATCTCCACAAAAGCATCATCAATAACACTTCACAAAAATATCACAATCTCCACAAAAGCATCATCAACAACACTTCCCAAAATATGATCAACAACATACTCCACAAAATAAAAATCAATCAACATTCCCCAACTTAAAATGTCATTGTCCTTAATGACCCACAACTACAAACATCCTCCCCAACTTAGCATCAAATGATCTCAAATGGCAATAAGATCAATACATTAAATCGTCCAACATATTTGAGAAACAAGAAATCTAACATAACAGCATATAAGGTGGAGAGATACAACCTGAGGAACAATGGTGGGGTTGTCATCAACAGCGCTTGTGGAACATGCATAAGCGTAGCCTTGGACTAGTTAATGAGTTTCCAACATGACAATCCTGCAAAGCAAAAAACAAACAAACATAATAGTGGTAAAACATATTTACAATGGTGGGTTGCTCCCCACAAGCGCTAAGTTAAAGTCTTCAACCAGACTCAGTGCACTAAAATGGCTAGTGGTTCTAAAAAGAATACTCCTCAATCACCTCTCCATCATTATGCCATCGACATAAGGTTTAAGTCTTTGGCCATTCACCTTAAAAACTTGTCCTGTTTTTGGGTTTTGGGTTTCGGATTTCAACAGCTCCGTGAGGAAAAACATTAAAAACATAAAAGGATCATCCCATTGTGACCGAAGCTTCCCCAAGAGGCGAAGCTTAGAGTTAAAAAGCCACACTTTTTGATTAGGAGAGAATGACTTCCTAACAATGTGTTTATCATGAAAAGCTTTAGCCTTCTCTTTAGAGATGCAAGAGTTCTCATAACCTCGTGTCTTAGTTCTCTAATTCCGAAAGTTGGAGTTTCCTATGGTCACGCGCCGTGGTCATATCAAAATTGAATTCTTTTGTGCCCAATATGCTCTATGTTCAAGTTCTATAGTAATGGCATGCTTTCCCAAAAACTAACCGATAAGGGGACATGCCAATAGGGGTACGATATGCGGTTCAATAGGCCCAAAGTGCATCATTCAGACACATCAACCAATCCTTATGTCAGCCATACCATTTTCTCTAAGATAGTCTTAATTTCCCTATTAGCACGTTCCACTTATCCACTAGTTTGAGGGTGATAAGGTGTGGCAACTCGATGGGTGATTGAGTACTTTTTCAATAGTGAGCCAAAGTGCCTATTGGTGAAATGTGAGCCACCATCACTGATGATGGCGCGCAGATGACCGAAATGGCTAAAGATGTGCGATTGAACAAAGTTGATGACCACCCTATGATCATTGGTCCTAGTGGCAATGACTTCTACCCATTTAGACACATAATCCACTGCAAGCAAGATATATTCAAAGCCAAAAGATGAGGGAAATGGACCCATAAAATCAATACCCCACACATCAAACACTTCCACAATCAAAATAGGATTAAGGGGCATCATATATAGTCTACCAATATTCCTTACTTTTTGACATGAAGTACAAGCACGACAATAAAAGAATGCATCACGAAAAAGAGAGGGCTAATAGAAACCACACTAGAGGACCTTTAAAGTGGTCTTCTTGCCACTATAATGACCATTACAAGCATAAGAATGACAAAATGCAAGTACACTAATAAACTCGTGGTCGGGAACACATCTCCTAACTATCTAGTCTGCACACACCCTAAAAAGGTCCGAGTCTTCCCAAAAATAATGCTTGATGTTGCAAAGAAATGATCTTTCTGAGTTTTGGTCCACCCTAATGGTAATTGTCCTACGGCTAAGTAATTGACTATATGGGCATACCAAGGTGCTTTGGATTGGGATATTACAAACAGTTGCTCATCTGGGAAAGATTCATTCAAACATTGACCAGTGACATACTCTGTAAAGAGTCTAGACAAGTGGTCGGCGACCATATTATCACTACCCTTTTTATCTTTGATTTCTAGATCAAACTCTTGCAACAACAAAATCAATCGAATTAGTCTAGACTTAGTGTCTTTCTTGGTTAACAAATACCTAACTGCAACGTGGTCTTTAAAGACAACTATCCTAGACCCAAGAAGATAAGACCGGAACTTATCAAGGGAAAACACTACTGCAAGCAACTCTTTCTCCGTAGTGGTGTAATTACATTGAGCATCGGAGAGGGTCTTGCTTGCATAGTAGATCACAACGGGCTTTTTATTCCCCTGTTGGCCAAGGACTGCACCAATGGCATAGTCCGACGCGTCACACATCACTTCAAAAGGTAGGTTTCAATCAGGAGGTTGCATGATGGGTGATGTGGTCAACGCTTCTTCAAAATGGTAAAGACAATCATACAAGAGTCATAAAAAACAAATGGCACATCTTTAGCAAGAAAATCACACAAAAGCTTGGAGATCTTGCTAAAATTCTAGATGAAACGCCTATAAAATCCTGCATGGCCTAGGAAAGATCTAATTTGTTTGACTGACAAAGACGGTGGTAGTTGAGAAATCAACTCTACCTTTGGCTTATCCACTACTATCCCCTCCTTGGAAACTATATGACCTAAGACAATTTCCTCTTGAACCATGAAATGACTCTTTTCTCAACTAAGAACAAGATTTGTCTCTTTACAACGTTTCAACACCAACTCAAGTTTTTTGAGACAATCATCAAAAGATGCAGCAAACACAGAAAAATCATCCATGAAGACTTCAAGGAATTGACCCACCATGTAAGAAAATATCGATAACATGCACCTTTGAAACGTTGCCGGTGCATTGCATAACCCGAAGGGCATGCGATGAAAGGCAAACATGCCAAAAGGACATGTGAACGTGGTATTTTCTAGGTCTTCGGGGGCAACTAGTACTTGGTTATATCCGGAATAGCCATCCAGAAAATAATAGAAAGCTTGCCCTGCAAGTTTTTCTAAGATTTGATCAATAAATGGGAGCGGGAAATGATCTTTCCTAGTGGCTAGGTTGAGCTTCCTATAGTCAATGCAAACTCTCCATCCTGTGGGAGTACGGGTAGGAATTCGCTAACCTATTTAATTTTCAACAAAGGTGAGGCCACTCTTCTTAGGTACAACATGGGTTGGACTCACCCATTGGCTATCAGATATAGGGTAAATGATACCCACATCAAGCCATTTGATCACTTCTTTCTTCACCACCTCCTTCATGTTCGGGTTTAACCTTCTTTGAGCTTCATGCACCGGTTTAGCATTCTCCTCACAAAATATGTGATGCATGCATAAAGAAGGGCTAATCCCTTGCAAATCGGTAACCGACCAACTGATTGCTTCCTTATGTGTTGTCAAGACCGCCACTAATCTTTCCTCTTGCTCACTATTTAAGTTGGCGGCAATGATCACGGGTAAGGTCTTATTGGGTCCTAAGAAAACATACTTTAGAGTATCAGGCAAGGCCTTCAACTCTAAGACTGGTGGGGACTCAATTGACCTCTGTTGTGTCGTCTTAGACAAAAGTGGTAAGGGTTCATACTTGATGTTCCAAGGTCGACGCTCTAGAGTGGCTGACCCAACCATATACACACTAACCTCCTGAATCTCAGACACGACACTCAAGCTAGACATCTCCTCAACAAACAGATTTATAAGAGTGCAAATTGCATTATCACATAACATCTGTGGGGCGTGAGCCTCCACTAGACTGTCAATAGCATCAACCATGAAACACTCGTTATCGTCCTCACGCATCGGTCCTAAACCAGCATTAAACACATTAAGTCTCAGTTTCCTATTCCCAAAAGACACTTCCATCTCTCCAGATCTACAGTTAATGCAAACATTTGCCATTGCTAGAAAAGGTCTCCCTAAAATAATCGGTGGCATACTTCCACTGCTCGTATACTCCATGTCTAAGACAAGAAAATCCACCGAAAAATATAGTTCCTCAACCTTAACTAACACGCCCTTAATTAGGCCCCTAGGCATTTTGACCGATCGGTCAGCTAACTGCAGGATGACTTCAGTAGACTTGAGCTCACCGAAGTTAAACTGTTCATACACGGAAGTGGGTAATAAGTTCACGCTCGCCCCTAAGTCTAAGAGTGCTCTATCAATCGTAACATTACCTATCACACAAGAAATAATAGGAGCTCCAAGATCCTTTAACTTCGGGGGAATGCGGTTTGAGACAACCGCATTTACATTTTTTGGTAAATGTACAGTCTTAGGTGTGTGAGATTTCATTTTCCTCTTTTGTGTGCACAAGTCTTTGAGAATTTGGCATAAGCAGGTACTTGCTTAATGACATCTAAGAGTGGAAAGTTAATATGCACCTGCTTAAACAACTCAATCATTTCCTCCATCCTAGCGCTTTTCCTAGTAGTGGGAACATTTGGAGGCTTTAAGCACTTAGGAAAGGGTGCTCTCGGTATGTACGATGCAGGGGATAGTTCATTCTCTCCAACTTTCTCCTTACTCGGTCTCTGAACACTCGACTCTATAAGTGGCTCACTCTCACTCTCACTCTTTGGCTTGATCGCTACCTAGACTCTCCTCTTCTCTACCCTGGACTTTTACTTCCCTCTCAGGCCTAATTAGCTCTCGGTCGCTCCAAAGAGTCATCACGGCCTTAGCTTGTTCGGAAAACCCTCTTTGTTGAGAAAAACCACTAAGGTTACCTATGACTTGACTAGGCAATTGGCCTTGTTCCCTCTTATTGACTGCTTCGGCTATTTGACCAATCTGGGTCTCTAGCTTACTAATGGATTGGGAATAGGAATGTAGAAGTTGGGTATTCTGCTATAAATCCTGGAACCTAGCATTCATGTTGGCTTTTTGTTCCTGCATGGTTTGGAGCATTTGAGCCATCATTGATTCTAGTGAACTCGGCACTAGAGTAGGCTGCTGAACGGGAGGTGGGATCCTAGGTTGGATGGGTGGTTGGATTGAAGGTTGCTTCCTATAATTGCCTTTCTGATTGGAAGGATTGTTCCTGTATGGCATATTATTAGGGACATTCTGAGGTAGTTATGGCTTCCATGAAAAATTAGGGTGGTTACGCCACCCAGGATTGTACGTGTTCGAGTACGGATCACTCCATCTCTAGAAGCCTTGTGCAACCTGTACTTGCTCCTCAAAATGGTCAGGGGCGGGTTCCTTAATTGGATGGTCAAGAGTGGAGTGCATGGCAAAAACATTATGATTCGCCTTATTCTGAGATGATTGTGTAGAGGGTTGGCCTTATATAGATACAAACTTGTCAAACCGGTGGGCCAACACCTCTAGCTTGGAACTAATGTCATCTAATCGTGACACCTCATAAACGCCACCCTTCTTAGATAGCTGCCTGAGATAGATATTCTAGATGCAGAAATGTGGTGCATTGAATTTTCACTTAAGGTCTCAAAGAGTTGTCATAACTCATTCTCGTCCTTGTGCATAAATGTTCCTCCACAAGAGGCGTCTACCATATTCCTATGCCTCTCGGTCAGTCCGTCATAAAAACTACGAATTAATTACCACCTAGGGACTGCGTGATGGGGACACTTCCTAAGCATTTCCTTCAAACGTTCCCAACTCTCATAAAATTCCTCGCCATCTAGTTGAGTGAAACTAGTGATGGCCCGTCTTATGCTGTTGGTTTTACCAATGGAATAATACTTTTTTAGGAATCCTTGTTGCATTTGGGCCTAAGAGATAATGGACCCTGCTGCCAAAGAATTGAGCCATTGTTTGGCTCGATCCTTAAGTGAGAATGGGAATAAAATTAAGCGCATGACATCTTCATTCACATGTTGAAGTCTAATTGTGGAGCAAACCTCTAAAAATTCATCAAAGTGTTTGTATGGCTCTTCATTTAAATTCCCATAATAAATTGGCAGTAATTGGATGACACTAGTTTTGATATCATAGTGTTGTGTCTGGACATTGGGGATTCGGATACATGAGGCTGAAGTGTAGGTGGTGCGTGCGAAATGTTGGCTAAGGGGCACATGTGCGGGTTCATCCTGGTTAGCCATCCTACGTGCTTGTTTTCTATTCCTCTTACAAGTGCGTTCAATTTCAGGATTCAAAGGTAATAACTCTTCGTTACAAGACCTTCTAGTTTGCATTCATCAATCAAAAACACAAAAGGCTCAACAAGCAATGCAACAACAATCTCAAAGAAAATTAACTAAATGCAAATCCTAAGAAACAAATTTTAATAAGCACCCAAAATAAAACTAAAACAAATCTAAAATCTAACAAAACTATACCCAACAAATTTTACACAACAAATATGCTTAATCAAAACTAAAGTTATCAATGCAACCTAAAAGAATTTAATACTAAGAACAAAAATTAAATCCTAGGAATAAAAATAAAATAAAAATCAAAGGTTAAGAGAATTTCACAATCGGGTCGTGCAGGATCTTTAATGCTCACGACACGCTGAAGCATTTTCCCAATTGCAATTTTCCTGCAAAACAAAAACAAACACAAATGAAACTATTCCAATGAAAATAAAATAAAACGAAGTAAAAATGAAATTACGCAAGCAACCTAAAAAGAAAATAATTAACCAACAATGCAAAGAGACAAACTAAACGGAACACAAAAATTAAACAAGTCACCCAAACAAATAATCACTATAAAGAAAATAACACGAACAAAAACAAAGACTAAAATAAACCTAGAATAAAAACTAATGACTACCCAAACACACAAAGTCAAAAGCACGTTGCTCCCCAGCAACGGCGTCAAAATTTTGTCGAACTAGTTGTCACGGTCACAAAATTAAACCTAAATACCGTAGTTAGCGGTAAGTAGGGTCGAATCCACAGGGAGCAAGACTAACAACCTAATGTATTTTGAGTAGCGGAAATGAAATTGGCAATTTGATTAATGAAACTAAACAAACTAAATGCAAATAATAAAAGAGTGAAAATAAAATTAATAAAGACTTTATAATAAAAACGTTGCTGTTATGGTTTTGGTTCGACACGAGACCAACTCACACAATTCTCCTCCACCCTCTACGATCCCCTAAACCTACAAGGTAAGGTAAATCAGTGAAATGGTTTGCCAGCACTCTAGGTATAATCTATTTTGTCTCACCCGATCACTCAAGTTCGATTGGTTAAAGACTATCATTAAATGCCGATAAACGTTACAAGACAATACCACCAGTTGGTACGCGATTAACAAATACAATTTGTCAACACGTATCTTCCAATCAACCAACTTCACAATAAACGCAACAACAGTAGAAATGAAATTAAATCCGAACATAACTCAATTATAATCGATGCAAAGTAATGAAAAGCAATATTCATCATTTAATTATTTCAAACCAACATTTATCATTCAGCGTGTTCTATGAAAACATTAAATCACAATGGACAACAATATTCATCACAGATTATGCTCAAACCATATTAAAGTATCGAAATCAAACATGAAACAAAAAAAAAATATAATCCGAAGCACAATACTACCAAATGTCCTATAATCGGGCTCATCCAACCAGTCGAGAGCTAATGAGTAGAGTCGTGGAGTCAATCTCAATCTCCCCTACGCCGTAACAGACAATCGGGAACTTAGCCGCTCATGGTGGTGATGACGGAGGCTGAAACGGTGGAAACGAAGCTGATCATGGTGGAGAGGAGGCAATCGACAGTGATATGATGCAAAGAAGGGCAAAAACGACCAAAGGATAGCCTAGAATATGAACAGTCGCACTCGCCGGAAAACGTTAATCTTCCGACGGGTCTTCCAGAAAATGGTGGCGGAAATGGGATCTGAAGGTATCGATGAAAAGCTCTGGTGATGAGAAGTTCAGATCAGGTCATGGGGAGGTGAAAAGTCATCATAAATGAGCAAGATCTCGGCTGAAAGATGAAGAGTCGCAATGGCTAGATGGTGGATTCCAGCGGTTTTTGCGGCGGCTTAAGCTTGGGATGTGTAGATCCGACCGTGGGGAAGGGAGATCAACCTTCAGGGAGCTGAAACATCATCAAAAAAATGGAGAAATCTAGCTTGGAATGCGAAACGTCATGGCGTTTCGCATTTTTTTTTTTTACTTTCTTACCGATCTGACTGTTCTCGAATGCCAGGGAAAGAAAAACTAGGTCCTATGAACAGCGGACGATCTGGGCTCTTTCCGGGTTTGGGTGTAGCTCCTCTCCTTCTTTTGTCTTTCCCTTCTCCGTCTTTCTAAAGACTCCGGTTAGTAGGTCTTGACTATTGGTACAACAGCCAAAGACCGCTACCGTGTGTTCGCCTCTGGTAACCCGCTTTTATTGAGATTTAATAAATAATTAATCTCCGGATTTATCCCCGTTCCCCGCCGGAAAAGAAATTATATATATCGGGAAATACTAAAAGAGTTAGACTCTGAGCTCTCCAAGTCCACTTGATCTGTAAGAACCTATTCAGCTTCATAAGCTAGTACCAAGGATAAATGCAGGGTAGGCTCAGGAACAGACAACACCAACCTTCCTGTATTCAGAGCTATCCTTTATTTAAATAGATTAGATCATTTAATGTCAATGTTACAAGATTGCAGGGAACGGATATCTTGGACTCATAGACCAAGCTGCTTTATGCTATATGCCAAAAGAGAAGTTAAGTTGTTTAAAAATCTCCTTCTTCTTAACAGGCTTTCGGGGCTACCCACTTTAGTTTAGGGCTTATATAATATATAAAGAAGAGCCCTCATTTGGCCTTTTTGTTTAAGCTCGCCGGTTTTGGTCGATGCTTATGGAAGGTGAAAGGTCGCCGGAGATCGTCGGAAATGGGAGAGGAAGAGTTGCCAGAAAATACTGTGGAGGGGTATCGGCTCTCGTGATTTTTGATGCTTCATCTTCCTTTGTACACAAAATGAAAAATATCACTTTGGTCCCTGCATGATTAAAAAGTGACAAAATTTACCCTTATAAATATGATAGTTTACCCCCTAAACAACATAAATGAGACAAAATCACCCATAATCCATAAACTACAACCTAATATCAACTCATATCCTTTCCAAAATCATTCCAAACACGTTAAATTCATAAGAAAAATATTAGGAAGCGATTTTCATGAATAAATTCATAAATTCTTTAATTGTCTCAATATACTTCAATTTAATCACATATGGTGTATTTTATCACCAAAATGGAGTCACTTTCATGACTTTAACAAATCAGTAGATTGTTTGACATCATACAAAGAACTAGCAACATTGTTTTTAGTAGAAACTGAACTAGCATAACAGAAGCTGAATCAGTAGATTGTTTGACATCATACAAAGAACTAGCAACATTATTTTGACATGACTGTGAGTCTACAGATGGTAAAGGTTGCTCAAGATACAATGGGCTTAAAGTCTTAGATATTGTGTTGAAAGCTGAAGATGAAGAAGTAGGCTGACTAGGAGACAGATTTCAGTTTGAAGAGGATGGATTGGTTAAAGTTTGGAGTTGGTATAGGCTAGCTTTAAGCTTTCCTTGAAGAAGAATAGCTTTGAAGTGCTTGTCCTTAACCACACAGTGATCAACAAAAAATTCAACAATGACATTATTATCTTTTGTGAATTTTGAAATACTTAATAGGTTTTTGGTAATAGAAGGCACACATAACACATTTTTCAAATGAAGAGATCTAGATTGACATGAAAACGAAGTAAAACCAATGTGAGAGATAGGAAGAAGCTCACCATTTCCAACCTAAAGCTGCTAATTGCCAGTGTAGTTTGAGTTTAGTGTGAGTTGAGAGACATCAAAAGTCACATGGTCTGTTGCTCCATAATCCATGTACCATGAGACATCTTGAACTATGGCTAGAGTGGCAGTGTAATGTGCAGCTGGATCAGGACCATGAGCATGTGTTTGAGACAGAAGTGCTTGATTCTAAGGATTGTGCATAGGTGGTTAAGACTGCACCAGAACTGACTGAGGACTGTTTGGAAATCCAATGGAATTAGCATTTGAACTGTTGGAGAAGTCAAGTTGAGAATGCATAGGCCGATGTGCACTAGAGTTATAAGAACCATGTGAAGTGTAGAATTGTGGCTGAAAGTTCTCTAGTGATCTGATATAGTTTTGAGAAAACTGATTTCTGCCTGGTATATTTTTTGCTCCAGTAAAATTAGCATCAAACCGATGATAGCAGTTTAATGCTAAATGACCATTTTTTCCACAAACTTGACATACCAGCCTATTTCTTCCAAATCCTCTGCCTCTACCTCGGCCACCCCCAAATTGTGGAGAGTAAGATGGGTTGAAAGCTAATGGGTTAATAGGGTGGTTAGGGTTGGGAATGGATTGTATAGGGATGTATGGATGAGGTGTGAAACCATGATGAAAGGCTGGATTGGGGATTTGAGACTGTCCAAAACTAGATTGCTCAGAGCTGGTTTGTCCAAAACTGAACTTAGATTGTAATTCATTCTGATATTTCTTATCTGTTTCATTTGTAGAGACATTAGCAAGATGCACTGACCCCCCACTAAACTCAGTGTTGATGACAAAATTCAGGTCCAGATTTGCTTTTTCTAACTTAAGTTCATATTTCTGCAGGATGATCTGTGCTTCCTAAATCGTTAAAGGATCTAAACGAGACTCTAATCTGGTGGTTATATTCACTATGGCAGGATCATATTCAGAGTTTAATCCTTCAAGTATATAATTCAAAAGCTCCTCATCAGTTACAATAATTCCACTACTAGACAACATCTAAGCAAATCCTTTCATTTTGACAAAATATTCATGCATATTTAGATTGTCCTTCTTAGTATTTTGCAGCAAATTCTTAATATGTAGGGTTTTGGTTCTTGACTCAATAAGAAATTCTTTTTCTAAGGTAATCCATAAGTCGGCAGAAAATTGACACTTTAAGACTACATTGAACATAGATTCAGAGATTGAGCTAAGAAGCCAGCTTACAAGTAATTTGTCGGTTTTCTTCCACTGATTATACTCTGGATTATTTCTTTTCTCCACAGTCCCTTCCAAGTTTTCAGCTTGAATCTTGACAAACGGAGCTGGGCATGATACTAATCCAGTAAAGTGTTCTTCTAAATCTTGAGATCCAACTGCAAACAGAATCTGGGATTTCCAAATCTGTAATTATCCCTAGTTAGTTTAGGGGAAATTACCAGAAGAGCTGAATAGGTCATTGACGACGAATTCATGCAATCGACTGAACCAGTGGGTACTTTGTGAGTTGAATTAGCTGAATTAGAGGAGAAGTGTGTCAGATCAACCATTTTTGACGCTAGTCGATGGCCCTGATACCATGTGAGGCTTTGAGTAAAGTTAGCAAGAAACTGGAACAAAGAGAAGAAAACGAGAGAGAGAAAATGAGAGCTGAATATTTTTGTTACTTTACTAATTTCTTTTTCAGTTAATACATTTTGTTTTACTGTATAGGGGTTATCCCCCATTACTGAGGTAATGTCATCTTATATTATTTAGATTACCACATTTGGTTGTCAGGTAATATAAGATTCCAGTAATCTTTCAAAACCAATAGTAATTAATGTTGGTTATATATGTGTTAATCTAAATACCACCGTTTTCTTAGGTATTTTAAGATTACTTGATAATTCATTTTTGTTACAATTTTACCCCTTAGGGGCCGTTTGGATCGGGTTAATATTAGATACGTAGGGTAATATCTTTTAAATTGAGTAGATGACGATATTTGGTTGGTTTGTAAAAAATTATTCTCAAAATATTTTATGACAAATAGTGGCATTTTGGGGGGTAAATTGTCGGGAATCTTAATACCTTGGGGGGGGGGGGGGGGGGGGGGGAGGAGGGTTGCTGTTATTGAAATACCCAGGGTAATATATTTTGTTTCCCATTTACCCCTAAACAATTGAGCATTTGGTCCAAATAGCCTTATATTTGTTAAGATTTACAAAACACCCAATTCACTCATGCAGACCCTTTTGTCCCATTTTAAAATTTTCTGGAAACAGTTGCCCTTGTTTTATATTATTTACAGAAATGTCATTGTACCCAGAACTAGCCACCATTGCCAGCCACCGTGAACCATCGTCGGAGGCTGCCAAAAGTCGCCATAATGGCGTACGACCGACCGTGCGCCGGTGAGGTCTTTTCCAACCATGGATCACAAATCCATGGTCAGAAACGGCTAGGTCTATGGCTGTGAAATGGCCGACGTTTCATGGCCAAAGACTTGGCCATTTCACGGCCAGCTCTGTGGTCATTTCATGGCCACATCCTTGGCCGTGAAATGCCCATGGCAAGATCTATGGCATTGCCAGCGTCAGAACCAGATTTGTGGCACTATTGGTGGCCGCCGACGATGGTGGCTGGCTGTCGGCAGTGGCTTGAGGTGTTTTTGTTAAGTTTAAAACATTTTTGGTTGTTAGGGTGTTTTTGCTAAATCTAAAAAGTAGGGGGTTAAAAGAAATTATTCAAAAAATAATAATAAAAAATACTATTATATTAATATTTAAAAAGATGGGCAATTTAATAATCTATATAACATACCCACCCATTTATCCTCCCAACCAAACTTATTATTTACCAATTTATTTGAACCAACCAAACACATTTTTTAAATATTCCTAGTAATCTTCAAGGTGATTTTTTATTCCGTTAATATAATATCCCCTTATAATAAAACATTATATGATCCAAACACCCCCTTATTAATAAAGTTTTAGGACAATAATGCCCTTATTTTGAAATTAATTTACATGAACCTGCCATTATAGTTTTACCCCTAATAAATTAAGTTTTTACACAGTAATGCCCTTGTATTAAAACAAATTGTAGGCCACCCAGGACCACCGCCGTCTACCAGCCACCACCACCGGCCACTGACCACCACCGTCGGCTGACGTTATCGAAACAGCACATGGTCAGCCAGATCTAGTCAAAAACGGCCAAATCGGTTGTAAAAAACGACCAGATGGCCATAGATCTGGCTAAAAATGGCCAAATCTATTCATATCATAAATGGCTAGATCCATCGATTTGGCAGAAAACAGTCAGATTGACGTCCGACCAGTCAGATCCGATCGGTCGTGCGCTGTTCCAACCACTGCCGCTGCGGCCAGCGGTTGACAGTGGCTTGGGGTGGATGGGGTGATTTTTTTTAAAGAAATTAAACTTTTATGTGGTTGGGGTGTTTTAGCAAAATCTCAAATATAAGGGTTTAAAAGAAGTGATTCAAAAAAATAATATTATATTAAATTATTAATATTTAAAAAGGAGAGCAATCTTGTAATCTATATAACATAGAGCTGGGCAAGGGACCAGTCACTCATGGGCTTGGGACCGGTCCCAGGCCCATGAGAAAATCCAGGACCCGGACCAGGCCTTAGGCCTGGTCGGGACCGGTCCCATGGGGTTTGGATAATTTTATTTTCCCCCTTTAATTTTTTTTATATTTTGGGGGCAAAACGAAATTTTATAAGGGGTTTTTAGTATTTTTTAGGGGTTGATTAGTAAGTTTCTAAAAATTTAATTAATTTTAAAAAATAATAAATTAATAGTTAATTTTAATTTTTAACATAAATGTAATATTCACATTTCACACATTCACGCTTCACAAATAAATATTTCAATAATTTTTTTATTAAATTATTCATCTTCAATTTCATCGTCAACACTAGTTACATTATTCAAATCTGTATTCCTAAAGATTCGAGTAGTTCGGGATCTTCAGGGGTGCTGTTGTAGTTTTCTTTCTGCATGAGTCCAATCCCGTAAACACGTTATCACTTCAATCATCTCATCGGTTAAAGAACATCTTCTGTCTTCAATAATCCGACCACTCGTTAAAATGTTGACTCGGATGCAATTGTAGAAACCGCACAGATAAAATGTCACGTGCCATTTGGATATAATGGGGAATAGACTTTCATGTTAGTTCCACCATTGAAGAATATCCATGTCAAGTTGCTCCTTCATCGTCATAAAAGTCAGGTCCACCTGTAGGTAGCGAGTCATCTCTTTGGGTCCATGTATGTACGAGCTGGAGCTTCCCACGTTCCACATATGCCCACTTGCTCGATCCTTGAGGGGGGCTGCATCAACGCCCTGATCGCCTCTCCTAGACGTCTATTTCCACTTCCACTTCCACTTCCATTGTACCTGTTCTCATATAAAGAAAAAAGCCTATCCAATTTGGTTTAAAGTCAGTCAAATAAGACGTATACATCAGTCCTAAATAATGGCCTAACTCAGTTAATTCACCGTTAACTAACTAGATAATTTAAACTAGGATCTAGAAAAAGGCCTAATCCATATAAGAATGGAATATCTAACCATACTCTTATATTTTTCTTCCATACTTGAAACAATTCACTTAAAATGTTATCATATCTATATTGAGTAAAAGTTTTAGCAATTTGAACTAAAATATCTAACACTAAATTAGTAGTTGGATAATAAATACACTATGTATTAGTAGCATCATAAAAAATTTTAAGAAATGAATAAAAAAGTTCACAACCGCCCAATCATCATAGTCGACAACTTCCTCTGGATAGTTTCTCCGATTGGAGAAATCTGTAATTTGTTTCGCGGTTGGCAAAGCTTTTTCCAACATCAAGTAGGTAGAGTTCCACCGGATGAGCATGTCTGTATATAACTTCAAAGGTCGAACCGGTGGCTCCTCTTGCTTACAATATTTGACGTACTCCTGCCATCTTTTATTGCTACCGCCGATGATAAATCTGATAGCTCTACTCACCCTTTCCATCTTTGAATGTATAGCATCTAAACCTGCTTTAAACTATCAATTGATGATGTGACAAGCACATCTCTGGTGATAAAATTTGCCTTCACTAACGGATCCAATTTCTTTTCAAATAAAGAATTGCCGCGGTGTTAGCACTCATTATCAAGCGTTAGCGCTACAACTATATTAGTTAATAATTCTTGCAAAACTTAAAAGATTGTAAAATAAATGTTTCAGCACTATGTTTTTCATATAATGGTTTAAAATCTATCAATTTTTGTTGTAAACCCCAATTATGACTGAAATGTAATGTGACAGTTAAAAAATCAGTTTTTGATTTACAAGCCCATATGTCTGATGTAAGTGCAATAGATATATTCCTAAAATTTTGAAATTCGTTTTAAGTTTATATTATTTTGTTAAAGTTTTAGTATATCTCTTCTACTTGTATTCTACTAACAGGGGTATCTGCTGACAAAATGCAGTTTTAACCATATTAACAAAAAAAGGATTTTCAGATAAACAAATGGGAGAGTCCGTAAAACTATAATCTTGCTATTTCCTCTCGTGCAACTGTGTATTGTATTGCCATGTTGAGAGAGTTGAGGATTGTGGATTAAAATTAAGTTGAGTTTAAATTTGTCTACCTGATCCGCTTGAAGATGCATTTATTGGGGATGCTTCTTCTCTACGTGTCATCGCATCGTTGAAGTCCATTCTCAGCGCCAATATGGTTCCACATAAATTACTGTCCCATGATTCTTCCCCCTCCCCATTTGTCTTTGGCCGTTTTGATTTGGTGAAGTATCGCCAGACATCAGACACGACCCTCTTTGACGGTCGAGGGGGTTGGCCTATGTCCGTGCCTGTTGACTCGCAGCTCGCATGTGTTTGGCTAACCTCATCCCGACCGAATGTGGTTGGAATTACAACTGCGTCCTGGAGGAAATGATGAAATGGATTGAAGGCTTCAATTTCTTCGGTGGATGGAGCGAAACTCATTTGGGGAAGACATTATAAATTTATGATAAAAAATAATAATAAATGAAAAGAAATTAAATAATAATATGAAATTATGATGAATTGAAAAATAGAAAAAAATTTGAATATATAATAAAATATATGAATAAATTATAAATATAAATTGAATGAGAAATTGATTGAGATTTGGAGTAGAGAGATTGAGAGATGAAAGAATGAGAGAATGTGGGTGAATAAAATGAAAGGTTTAGGGTTATTTAGTTTAGTTGTGGGGGGAAAATGAAAAAAAAACTTATAATATTTAGTTTATAACCATTGGCTGCTGTTTGACTGTTGTGCCAACGGTTACAAAAAGTAAAAAATAATATATATATATATATTTTTTTTTAATAAATTTACAAAATTTCATTTTAGCCCTTATAATTTATACTTATTTAGGAGTTTAATGTATTTTACAAAAGACTTAAATGAAAAAAGTGCAAAAAAATTTAGGCCCACGCCCGGGCCTTGGAGGAGGGCCCCTCTAACGGGACCAGGCCTCTTAGGACTGGTCCTAAAAACTGGGTTTTGATGCTGGGCTTTTAGGCCCGGCCCATGCCCAACTCTAATATAACATACCTACCAATTAATCCAACCTAACCAAACACATTTCTCTAAACATTCTCATACTCTTTGTTTCCATTATATAACATTCCATAATACAACATTCCCTAAACCAAACATCCTTAGGATTATTCGCGGATAACGAATTGTAGCTAGACTCATACATCAGTTAATTCTTTCTTTCTCCTTTTACTTTCCGTCATTTAGGATGAAGTTTTGATTGTGTATCTAATTACCTTATCTTTTCACTACAATACACAGTATCAATTTGCAGTAACATAGATGCAGCAGACGAACGTTGGAAACCACAAAAATTAATGAAAAGAATAATCAACAGTTCAGCAACTACATGCCACTTTTTCAACAAAGTTTTCTGATGCTACCTTGTTCCTGTAAAGCTTCAAACGAGATTAGGACCATAAGAAGATAGGTTTTCTGACGCTGAGTGTGTTGCATCTTAAAGATATGAACTCATTATCATCATCGTAAGGCTTATTGTTAGACCAAGTCAATTTTGCATATTCCATGCATATCAACATGAAATTTAACCCCTACCACAACATGTCATTCAAAAAGTGAAAGATTCACAACTTTGGAAGCCTATATAGACCATTTAAAAATTCATTTCAATTTATTCATATATATCCATATCTATATCATTTTTTTTTTTTTTTTTTTTTACCAATTTCCCTGGGCCTGAAGTTAACGACTAGATAAACCCTCCAGTGGTCACCTCTATTAGCAATAGAAGGGAATCTAACTTAAAACCTTTTGAGTAATACACTGAAAAGTCTTTATCACCCCATCCTCCGACCACCCAAGGATAGTTAAAAAAATAACCCATCTTCAAACTAGCTCACCACTTGCCAACCTTACATGACCTTGCCTTCTCTCTCATCACATATAAGATATTATTTTCATATCTCAGAACATAAACTTATGCTAATGGATTGGAAGAGAGTGGAGGAAAATTATTGTCTTCTCGATCCCTGGTTAGATAAAATTTAATTCATCTTAGTATATTTATTATGGCAAGAATGAGTTGATTTTGGGTTAACGATTCATAATATTATGGCAAGAATAGCAAACTTTACTAAATTAGTTGAACTTGTAAGCAGAAATAGAATTTATTTAAATAATAGCACTGATTAATTCAAGTAGAACTGTCAATTTAAGAAGTAGCAAGCTAGAATTAACAATTATCACCAAAAAATAAAATAAAAATAAAAAACCGAAATTCTATCATAATATCACATCTCTGGAGTTATCATGTATAGATCAATTGGTAGTTCCGATTTCCCGCATCAAAGATATTGTCTGAAGTCATGACAAGAAAAGGTTCTCAATAATCCATTTTGGAGCATCTATTATCTTAAATAATTGACAATACCCTGCTTTTTTCTTATATAAAGTGAAAAATGAAATATAGAAGCTCTTTATACCAAATGCTATGCATGCATAGGGAAATTGTGTTTAGTGCCCTGAACCGAAGTGCTGCTCTTTTTTTATTTTTATGTAACCAATAATTAATACTGGAGTTGTAACTGAATTAATCTTTTTCTCAGAGAACGAACATGAAAGATTCATACACACCAGAAAATTAGCACGGTTGATAAAAATAAGTCAATTTTTTTTATAATTTTTGGGCAGGCACTTTGTTCTCCACTCTAGATTCCTCTACAGTTAATTACTCACCTTAGAGTTGCTGCCATTTGTGATATTACGTATATGTTTGAATGGAATCATAAAAAGCTGAAGAATATTTGAAGGCCAATTTGCTTCTTTTTCTAGCTTCCCACAATACTAAATTACAAGATATCTATTCTTAATTATCTTAATTAGATTTATGATTAATAAAGTGAGAGCTTTGGACTGATGATTCTATATAAAGGAACCTGACTTCAAACGTTGGCACCAAGACAAACACAACAAAAACTACGCTTCTTGTAAACTTACACTGCTAATATGGCCTTCAGGCTCATCGGCAGATCATTACTGTTGGAATTGGAAGCAATAACTTTAACACTTTTACTGAAGGAAACGATGAACTCTCATCATTTTCATTAATGTTTAACTACTTTTATACAACAAGGAAATACTACTTCTACTTCAAACAGATTCTACTTTCCTAGTTAGATACAGCAAACTCTTATGAACTAATATTCCTAATCAAGTTCTACTTCCCTAATTTGACTCAACCAAATCTCTATGAATAAGAGTTATTCTAAAACTAGAATACTAGAAAACAAGAAAAGAATAAAGCTGGAACTTTTTGCGGTCCTACGCCTTGCGCATTCGCCGCGGCCACCATCTCCATCGCCGCGGCTGTCGTTCTTCTTTAAGTTCAGTGCTCGCTGCAGCGACCAGTTCTATCGCTGCAACGATCGATCATCTCTTTTTCCTTCGTCACTTTACTGTAGCTTCCCACTTCTGCCAATGACAACTTCAAGCTCTCCAAAATAGGTTCACACTTTAACACTCCTCCTTGAACCTTTTTTGTGCCCATCCCAAGCAAGTTCTTCAACATTTCAAATCTTGATTTTGGCAAAATCTTAGTGAAGATATCAGCTGCGTGAACTTCAGAGCAACAATACTCCAGCTTGATTTCCTTTGATTTTTCAGCTTCACGAACAACATGGTACTTTATGTTGATGTGCTTGGTTAGAGATAGCGCATTTATTGTCACATGCAATCACCGTTGCATCCATTTGCTCCTCTTCCAAGTCTTTCATTAACTTTCGGATCCAAATTGCTTGATTAGTGGCAGCTGCTGTGGCGACATATTCGGCTTCTGTCGTGCTTTGCGCCACAATCTCTTGTTTCTTTGAGCTCCAACAGAATACTCCAAAACCAAGTGTCAAGCAGTATCCAGTAGTGCTTTTCATATCATCAACACTTCCAGCCCAGTCGCTGTCAACAAATCCTTTAGCCTCTCCTCTTCAATTCTTTTGAACCATACTCCATGGTCCTTAGTTCCTTTTAGATACCTTAAAACTCTCTTCCTAGCAGTGAGGTGTTCTTCGCTTGGTTCCTGTATAAATCTAGATAAAAGATTAGTTGCAAATACTATATCCGGTCTCGTTGCCGTCAAGTACATTAAGCTCCCAACCAAGCTTCTATAGCTTCTACTATCAACCTTTTTCTTCCCATCAGCTTTCATGAGTTTTAAGTTCAGTACCAGAGGAGTTGCCGTAGGTTTGCTATACTCCATTTTAAATTTCTCAAGAATTCCTTAAGCATACTTCTTTTGACATATGAAAAAACCATTTCCCACTTGGTTCACCACTAGACCTAAGAAGTAGTTCATTCTTCCCAAGTCACTCATCTCAAATTCCTTCATCAAGCTTTGTTTGATGTCTTGAATTTCCTTCTTTTCATTGCCTGTTATTAACAAGTCATCCACATAAAGAGAGACAATTAAGGTTCCTCCACCTTTGCTATTCACGTACAACGTTGCATCATTCATATTCCTCCTAAATCCTTGACCCTTCAACCAAGAATCAATTCGGCTATACCACGCTCTTGGCGCTTGTTTCAACTCATATAGAGCCTTTCGCAACTTGTACACCTTTTCCTCTTTTCCATGGACGACAAACCCCTCAGGTTGTTGTACATAAATCTCCTCCTCAAGCCAACCATTAAGAAAGGCCGACTTGACATCTAGATGAAGTGTCTCCCACTTCCTTTGGGCAGCTAAGGCAATCAAAAGCCTTACGGTGTCTAGTCTAGCAACCGGCGCAAACGTATCAAAATAATCCACTCCAATCATTTGCGAATAACCCTTCACAACTAATCTAGCTTTCAACTTTTGTATCGTCCCATCCGGATTCAGCTTAGTTCTATACACCCATTTTACACCAATTACTTTTTTTTTTTTCTTTTGGTTCATCAACAAGCTCCCACGTCTTGTTTTTTTCAATCATAGCAATCTCTACTTCCATTGCATTTATCCATCCTTTGCTCAGGCATGCTTCATCAAACGATATTGGTTCTAACATGGCACTATTACATCTTTGATAGATATCATCAAGTGATCTAGTACCTCTCACTCCCACATCATCCACCTCTTCATTTTCTTCAATGTTTTCCTCTAAGGACTCTTGAACTTGCTCCTCCTTTTGTTGCTTCCAACTCCATGATGCTTCTTCGTCAAACACCACATCTCTACTCACTGAGATCTTCTTCGAATTTGGATTATACACACTGTATCCTTTTGCTTGGCTGCTATATCCCATGAACAGTACCTTTTCTGCTTTCTCATCAAGCTTGCTTCTCTTCACTTTAGGAATCCCCATGTAGCAAACACAACCAAACACTCTAATGTGTTTGAGCGATGGTTTTACTCCACTCCAAGCTTCACAAGGTGTTTTGTTCTCTACAGCTTTTGTAGACAATCTATTTAGTAAATAAATTGCGGTATTCGTAGCTTCAGCCCAAAACTCCTTAGGCAATTTTTTTTTAGCCAACAAGCAACGAGCCATCTCCATGATAGTCCTATTTTTCCTTTCGGCTACTCCATTTTGTTGTGGGAAATAGCTCACGGTCTATTGACGTTGAACTCCATTATCTGCACAAAAAGAGTCAAATTCGACAGAAGAAAATTCTTTGCCATTGTCAGTCCTCAAACATTTTAAAGAGGTTCCACTTTGGGTTTCCACCATTGCTTTGAAACTCCTAAACACATCTAACACGTCAGATTTTAACTTCAAAAAGTATATCCACGTCATCCTTGTTGCATCATCAATGAACAAAAGAAAATATCTACCTCTATTTAGGGACGGCATCTTCATTGGTCCACATAAATCTAAGTGAACCAATTCTAACCTCTCTTTGGCTCTCCAAGTTGCTGAACTTGGAAAAGGTACTCTATGTTGCTTCCTTGGTTGACAACTTTCACACACCTGATTACAAACCCCGATAGTAGGAACATCTTTCACCATATTTTTATCTACAACGATTTTGATTGAATTGAGGTTGAAGTGCCCCAATCGTTTATGCCATAACAATGACTCATTCTCCTCCCTACTACTAAAAGCTTTGACATCCATAGAGCTCCAATTTACTACAAAACTCCTATTTTTCATAGGCACACACATAAACTCTACCCCACTAGGATCTTTTATCTCACATTTATTATCATCAAATTCAAGCCTAAAACCCTTTTGCATTAATTGACCCATACTCAATAAATTTTGATCTAAGTCAGGTACTAAAAGAACATCAGTGATAGATTTAATGCCTTTTGTTGTTGGTACAACTATGGTGCCATTTCCCTTGATTGAAACTCTATCTCCATTGCCAAGTTTGACCATCCCTTTCATGTCTTCCAAATGCATGAATATTTCTCCCTTGCCAGTGATATGCTGAGTGCATCCACTATCGATAAACCAAGAGCTTTCTTGTTGTTGAACTTCTGCCATCAAAGCGGTAAACAACAACTCTTCTTCATCTTCATCTTTCGCAAGATTTACTTGTTGCTGTTGTGATAGACTGGATTGTGCTTGATGTTGGTTCTTCTTTTGATCACAATCTTTCTCTAAGTGACCAGGTTTACTGCAGGACCAGCATGTCTTTGAGGAATCTCTCTTCTTTTTATAACAATCAGCTTCCGCATGACCATTCCGCTTGCAATAATTACAAAGGATTTGACCTTTCTTTTTACCATCTCCCTTGCCCTTACCAGAGTTTTTCCCGTTTCTCTGAAATTTGGTTTTGATCACAACCTTTGTTTGAAAAGCAACTTCTAACCCGCTCTCATTCCTCATCTTCCTCCTTTGTTCTTGTGCTTCAAGAGCACTTATCAATTCAGCCATTGACATTGATTTAATATCCCTGGAATCTTCAAGAGACGAAATCTTGGACTCGAACTTTTCTGGCACACTCACCAGAACTTTTTCGACTAACCTCTCCTCTGGAAGAATTTCGCCCAAGATTGTGAATGGATTCTGATTTCATTCACAATCTTCATTAGCCTATCAGAATATTGTGATACACTCTCCGTCTTTGACATCCTCATACTGTCGAGTTGCCACTTCAACGTGACTATCTTCATGCTCCTTGTCTTCTCAGAACCTTGATACTCTGTCTACAACTTATCCCAAATCTCCTTTGCGGTAGTGCAGGCAATGATCTTCATAAATATGTCTTCACTCACAACCAATTGCAGGTATGACAGAGCCCTTGCTCTCTTCCTATCTGCTGCCTTTTGTAACTCCATTTGAGTGATCGTTGGATCCTCTGGCAGTTCTTGAAAGTCTCCTCCTGTCTTGGTGACTTCCCATAAATCAGCAGCTTGTAGAAACCCCTGCATCTTCACCTTCCAAATATGGTAGAGATTACTTGTAAATATAGGAATTGGTGGCATTGAGTATGATGGAGCCATCTTCTTTTTAGATTCTTTTCTCTCTCAAGTGTATTTGCTCTCCCTCTTAAGAACCCTTCCACAGATCCCTTAAGAAAACTTTGCTCTGATACCAATTGTTGGAATTGGAAGCAATAACTTTAACACTTTTACTGAAAGAAACGATGAACTCTCATCATTTTTCATTAATGTTTAACTACTTTTATACAACAAAGGAAATACTACCTCTACTTCAAAACAGATTCTACTTTCCTAGTTAGATACAAGCAAAACTCTTATGAACTAATATTCCTAATCAAGTTCTACTTCCCTAATTTGACTCAAGCAAATCTCTTATGAATAAGAGTTATTCTAAAACTAGAATACTAGAAAACAGGAAAAAGAATAAAGCTGGAACTTTTTGCGGTTCAGGATGCTCACCGCGACCACCATCTCCATCGCCGTGGCTGTCCTTCTTCTTCACGTTCAGCGCTCATTGTAGCGACTAGTTCTGTCGCTGCAGTGATCGATCATCTCTTTTTTCTTCGTCACTTTGCTGTAGCTTCCCACTTCTGCCAATGACAACTTCAAGCTCTCCAAAATAGGTTCACACTTTAACAATTACAACCGCCTTGCTAAGGTTGGCAGGGAAGGCTTTGCTCTGTTGGAAGAGCTCGAGATTATTCCCCCGCCGAAGAAGTTTGGGTGCAGGCATGTCCCTTAAGCACATGATTTTCATCGTTATCCTCAGCATCAGTATGAGCCCGTGATAGATAGCAACCAGGCTGCTCAACTCTACGGTGGCAAGGTGGTTCTGGATCATCGTATAAGAAAACAAATTCCCAATAGTGGTTATTTTCTTCAGAAATAGGCATACATAATAGCCTTAACATATGCTATCTGAAGTATGCAATTTGTACATATCTTCTTGTTATCCTTTGTGTATTATATATCTTTCTTGGTCTCCCATAGTTTTGTGTAAGCCTAATTGTCTGTCCTTTGTTATATGCTATATGCCTCTCCCTTAGTTATCTAAGTTATTAAGGAGTAGAGGGTGTCAAAGTTTTATCAATCTGAAACTATGAAATTATGTTGAACGATCTATAAAGAAAGCCTTATTTTATGCTCTGAAATTATGTAGTTGGTATAAATGGGCTGTTGGGCACTTGTACTCTTATAATTTTGCCTCTCTCTCGTTTATATAAAGGAGGAGACATGAAGTTGGAAGGTTACATGTACTCCAAAATTACTCAACAATAACTTTGGAGGCCGAATTCAATATATATATTCTGACCAGTATAATCCTTGCTTTCCGTTTGTTATATGGTTTTGCAATGTGAATTAACCAACTAGATTTGTGTGCTCCTTGCAACTACAGTGGCCGCGGGGCCATGATAGGAGTAAAGTAATGGAAACACAATTGTGAAAATTGTTTTTGCAGAGCTTTAAAAGATGGTTCTATGAATAATTGTGGCAACAGATAATAAACTGAAGGGAGACTGATCAAGACATTCAAGAAATTTAATTTAGAGAATTGGCGGTTAAAATTCTTTGTACTTTCTCAAATTAGCCGTTTGGTTAGTCATTTATAATAACATTCTATGCTATTTAGCATTTTTGGAAAATAGGATATAATTCTGAGAAGTTTTTTGTACATTTCTTAATAGCATTTTCTAAAAATATTTATATTAATTTAACCCCCTAAGTTTGTTAATTTAACTAAACACCCCCATCCACCCACATATTTTTGGCAACCGACCACTACCATCGAAAGGTGGCTGGAATGGTGTATGACCAGCTAGATCTGGCTGGTTATGCGTCGATCTAACATTTTTCAGTCAAATTCACCATAGATCTAGCCAAAAACGGCCAGATCAACAGCCATAGATCTCTGGTCAGCCAAGATATGACTGTTGTCAATAGCCAGATCTTTCCAAATCTAGCCGTCAACCGCTAGATCTTTGGCCATTGTTACAGCGGAGGCAACGACGGTGGCGATGACTGTTGGCGGGTGATAGTGGCTTAGGTGGGCGAAGGTGCATTGTTAATTTTAAAACTTCTATTGAGAAAAATAATTGTTAATGTTTTGAGTTGAATATGATAGGATTAAATTTTGAAGAATATTAAAACAAATGCCTTTTTGGGTTTTCAGGAAAGGATGTTGGAATAGGATACTGGGAAAAAAGCGTGCCAAACGGACGCATAAATATTAATCAAAACTTAGGTGAGTTATTTTTTTTTTTTTTTTTAAATTGTATAAAACCCATCATCCAATCTATGGTTCGTTATGTTATCAGTTAACAGTAAAAAGAAAACACGCCCAAGTCTTTGCTTCATTAGAACAAGTAGCTGCTGGGCTGCCAAATGGTCCATACACATTACTCAATAGTAATAAACCAAATTGAATTCTAGTTCGACAATATTATTCTATAGCAATTAAATCCATGCATATTAATATACTTGTTTTTTAACCAAAAACACATAAAAAACATTAAATTATTAAAAGAATTATTTTGGAATTAAAAACAGTAGTCATGATTCCATTTTGATCTTGTTGATATTGTTTATAGCTTGGGCTCTCTTGATTTCTATATAAATGGAGCTTTAAAGAAGAACGTCACAAGGGTTTTAGAGGTTCTAGTTAATTTTGTAGTTGGTATTATGCATGGTTACTTGCAGCTGAGTCTCTTGGAGTTCAGCAATTTTTTAATGGAGTACTTTGTATCTTTTACCTCTCCTTCTGTTATAAATAAATAATAATCTTCGGTTGTTATATTAATTATGCAGTCTCTCTTCTACTATTGTTATAATCTACATAATTCTCTCTAGGTGTTTTGGATAATGGATAATAATATTAATTGTTTAAGATGTAAATATGCGGCAGGACCCAACAGCAAGCTGTAAAGTTCCTAAACACTTATAGGAGTAAGATTTAATTATAAATTTGTGTTATCTATGAAACTAGTTAATTAGAGATTAATTTGCAGATCACTTCATGTTTCATAAAGTATCTCTGCTTAGTCTTGGCTTGAGCTCATGAATGTGTGTTGGCGAGGAAGAGGTTTTCTGTCTATACTTTATGACACACCATAATCATAGAGACAGAAATTGCAAAATCGGCCGAAAATTCTCTAGTGGATATTAATTTTTTATACAGGATTATGAATATGAAGGAAAATTGAGTACAAGATTTCTTACTTCTTAGTAACTTACAAAGATAAAGTTTATGATCTTAAAGATTGTTTCTTCTTTGTTTTTACTTAAACTTTAAATATTTAGCTAGACTCATACATCAGTTAATTCCTTCTTTTCCTTTTTACTTTTTCCTGTCAAATAGGATGAAGTTTTCACTACAGTACACAGTATCAATTTGCAGTAACACAGATGTCAGCAGACTAAGTTTGGAAACCACAAAAATTAATGAAAAGAATAATCAACATTTCGGTAACTGCATGCTACTTTTTCAACAAAGTTTTGTGAGATTATTCACCATAGACTGAATCCATGAATATAATAATGCTATTATTTATTCCTTGTAAAGCTTCAAACGAGATTAGGAGAGAAGAAGATAAGGTTTTCCTTGTGGCATTCATGATATACTGTTCAAAAAGTGAAAGATACAAAAGGCAAAAAAAAATCATGCTTTCTAATTAATTAGATATCTTCTTGATCTTTCTTTGAGTATAGCCTCTCAGGCATTCTTGATCATAAATTTGGAAGCCTGTATGGGACCTTTTAAAAATTCGTTTCAATTTATTCATAGATATCCATGTTCTATATCTCATTTATGTGAGGAAGAACTGACATGGCACATGCTTTACCTAGAACATTTGATAGGAATAAATAACCCATCTTCAAAGAATATCCTGCCATTTGCATTCGCAAATGACCTTGCCTTTTCAATTCACACATAAAGAATATTATTTTTCCAATCTCAAAAACATAAATATGCTAATGAATTTCGACACATATCGGATTACCCTGCAAGACAAATTCTGTCTTTGCAACCCTCTGAAAACTCTTGACAATGCAAAATCTTATCCCCTTCTTCATATGTTTGATAGATTGATGACAGAAGAGGATGTTAGAGGACATTGGACAAATATAAAACGACATGTAGTATAGCTGTAGTTTAATTTGTATATAAGCTGCTGCTTTATTTTCTTTTCCTTTATATTTCTTTACTTTACAGATGGCATTCATTAATTTGTATATACGGTTAGTTTGTTACATTTTTTAGCTGTATATAGCCCAACCTTGGGCTACTGTAGTCGATATTAAAAAAGGGGAATAACAGTACTTCATCTTTTCCATCGCTCTTGGCCTTTCTACTCTGTTTTCATTCTTCTTGGTGCATTTTCTGCATTTTCCTTTTGTTCTGTTACATGGTATCAGAGCGCCTTAAGAGGAATCATCGATGGAAAACTTTGGACTTTCAACCCCTCCTGATTCGCCCAAATCCCTAAACCTCAACACCTCTAATCCATACCTTAACCTTGCTGATCCCACCAATCCTTTCCGGCTTGACCACGACGACAGTCCTGCCGTCACTTTGGTTCCTGATTTACTCACCACCGATAACTATCCCACCTGGTCTAGAGCCATGTGCCGAGCCCTTTGAGCCAAGAATAAACTTGGTTTTATTTTCGATGCTCTTGTCAAACCTACTTCCCCCATCGATCCTTTACTCGATTTGTGGGAGAGATGCAATGACATGGTGGTTTCTTGGCTTCAAAATTCCATCACCTCTTCCCTCAAATCCAGCGTGGTGTTTGTTGATAATGCTGCCGATATTTGGCAAGATCTCCAGGACCGTTTCTCTCAACAAAATGGTCCCTGGATTTTCCAGTTGAAGAAGGTGTTGGCTGGTCTTCTTCAAGAACACGATTTGATCAGTGTTTACTATGGTAAGCTAAAGTCCATTTGGGATGAACTTTCCATTTATGATCCTTTACCAATTTGTACTTGTGGCAGCTCAAAAACCTTCACAGATCTACACCAGAGGGACTCTGTCCTTCAATTTCTGATGGGGTTAAACGATTCCTATTCCCCCATTAGAGATCAAATAATGTTGATGGATCCCATTCCTCTGGTCACTAAGGTGTTTTCTCTAATTCAACAACAAGAGAAACACCATCAACTGATCCCTAGGTTTTCCCCCACTGAAACACTTGCCTTGCCGCCTAGAAATCCTTTCCACCCAAATCTAACCCTAAATCCAAAAAGGACCGCCCCTATTACACTTATTGCAAAATAACTAGCCACTCTATGGAAAACTGTTTCAAGCTTGGTAATGCCATTGCCCCTCTGTGCTCTCATTGTAACCTCACTGGTCACTCTGTTGAAAAGTGCTACAAATTGATTGGCTATCCTCCCGGGCACAAATTCCATACCAAGCAGAATTCCCCTTCTGTCCCACTTGCAAATCAAGCTTCACTATCTGTTGACCATGAATTGGAAGTCTCCAGTGATGACTGGATCGGTTTGACCAAGCTTCAATATCAACAGCTGATGTCTCTGCTTCAACCTCAGGATCCTTCAATAGCGGCTTCTGTTCTTTGTTTGGACATCACCTCCAAACCTCCTAATTCTATTCTCTCAGCATCTAAAATGTCTAGTATAGCATCATGCTTTTCCACACACACGCACGCCACTCTCCAAAATTGTTCTTCACGTTGGATCTTGGACAGATGCTACAGACCATATCATTTGCAGCACTACTCTTTTTACCACCATTTCTTCTGCTGTTGCTTATTCTGTGAAGCTCCCAAATGGGAGTCTTGTTTCTGTTACCCATATTAAAAATAAATAAAAGACCGATACCATTCTTTTAAAGGATGTTCTTTGTGTTCCTTCTTTCTCTTTCAATTTAATTTCAACAACCAAGTTAACACAATCTCTGACTTGTTGTTTGTCATTTTTCTCTAATTCTTGTTTCATACAGGACCGATACCATTCTTTTAAAGGATGTTCTTTGTGTTCCTTCTTTCTCTTTCAATTTAATTTCAGCAACCAAGTTAACACAATCTCTGACTTGTTGTTTGTCATTTTTCTCTAATTCTTGTTTCATACAGGACCTGCTTTCTTGGAAAACGATTGGGAAGGGTGAGCTTCAACATGGTTTATATCACCTTATCTGCTCCTCGGTCTCACCTTCAGCTTTTGTTCAGTCACTTTTTGATTACACAAACCATACTTCCCCTGTTTTACATACTTACCCCCCTAGTGCTCATACTGTTACTCCATCTGACCTATGGCATTGTCGCCTCGGTCATTTATCTTTTCCTAGACTAAGGATGATTTATGATCCCATTGTAAGCACACAGATTAATTCAATGAATGACATTCCTTGCAATGTTTGTCCGCTAGCCAAATTTCATAAATTACCTTTTCCTGACAGCATGCATCAATCATCCAACATATTTGAATTTATTCACTGTGATTTGTGGGGTCTTAGTCCCACCATTGCCCCTGATGGTTCAAGATTATTTTTAACCATTGTAGATGATTTTTCTCAATCCACTTGGTTGTATTTGCTTGCTTCCAAAGCTCAAACCCGACCTTGTATTGAAGCTTTCTACAATTTAGTAGAAACTCAATTTGGACTGAAAATTAAAACATTAAGAAGTGATAATGGTGCTGAGTTCAATATGACAAATTTTTTTAATAACAAAGGCATATTCCACCATAAATATTGTGTGCAAACCCCTCAACAAAATAGCATTGTTGAGAGGAAGCACCAACATTTGCTTAATGTGGCTAGAGCACTTCGGTTTCAATCAAATGTGCCTATTCAATACTGGAATGACTGCATTTTAACAGCCACTTATATCATCAACAGACTTCCTTCTCCTTTTTTTAAACAACAAAACCCCTTTTGAACTCCTTTTCAACAAAAAACCTTCATATGCTCACTTGAGAACTTTTGGTTCTTTATGTTTTGTTGCTACCCTTTCACATGCTAGAAAGAAATTTGATCCTAGAGGTCGTCGTTGTGTCTTTCTAGGCTATCCTTTTGGTATCAAAGGTTACAAGTTTTAGACCTTTCCAGTCACACTACATTCATTTCACGTGATGTTATTTTTCATGAAAACATTTTCCCCTTTCATCAATCTATACATCATTCCCCTGCACATTCAGACTTACCCGTGTTCTACCCCTCCTTATACCCAATACAGCACCCTCCTGCAACATTTCCCAATCTTGATCATAACTAAGAATTTTTTCAATCTCTTTGCATACCACATTCTCATAATCCGAACCCTCCTACTCCTCCCATTACACCTCCCACCCTTCCTCCCACTTCCTCTCCACCTCCACCCCCACCACCACCAAACCATTCCATACTCCTCCCTCGATGGTCCACTAGAACTAGAACCGCCCCCCAATACCTCAAAGATTTTCACTGTCATCAAACCATGCTTGCTGCCCCTGCACCTTTTTTTTTTCCAAGGAAGCATCTCCTCTCAATGGTAAGCCTTTCCCTCTCAATAAATGTCTTTCTTATCATAAATTCAGTCCCTCTTTTCAAGCTTTTGCTTCTTCCATTTCTGTCCATACCGAGCCCACTTCTTACAAACAAGCATTGAAGGATCCGGGTTGGTGCAAGGCGATGGAAGCTGAGCTTGAGGCAATGGAACACAACCAAACCTAGACACTTACTGCCTTACCTCATGGGAAGGAAGCTATTGATTGTAAGTATGTTTACAAAATTAAATTTAAGTCTGATGGTACTGTAGACAGACTTAAGACTAGATTAGTTGCCAAGGGATTCACCCAACGAGAGGGTATTGATTTTCATGAGACCTTTTCCCCTGTGGCTAAACTTGTTACTGTGAGGGGCCTTCTTACTGTTGCTACAATTAAGGGTTGATAGTTGCATCATTTTGATGTCAACAATGCCTTCCTTAATGGTGACTTACAAGAGGAAATTTATATGAAGAAACCACCCGGCTACACTAAAGGCCCACCCCACCATGTCTGTAAATTGCTTAAAAGTCTTTATGGCCTCAAGCAAGCTTCAAGATAATAGAATTTTAAACTTACCTCTTCTCTTCTTGAGTTTGGTTTCATTCAATCCAAAGCTGATTACAGCTTATTCACCAAACAAGATGGCAGTTCATTCACTGTTTTGCTAGTTTATGTGGATGACCTTTTACTTGCTAGCAATTCTCAAGCTTCTATAGATTCCATCCGGTTTTTTCTCAATCATTAGTTTAAAATTAAGGACCTTGGCTGTCTTTGATATTTTCTTGGTTTGGAAATTGCTAGATCCTCCAAAGGGATCCATATTTCTCAAAGGAAATATGCCTTAGACATATTGGCAGATTCTGGCATGCTTGGCTATAAGCCCCTCAAACTCCCCCTTATCAGAATTTCAAGTTAAGCAAGGATGAGGGAGAACCTCTCCTTGACCCATCTACTTATAGACGTCTCATTGGTAGACTTTTATACCTCACTATTTCTAGACCAGACTTGTCTTTTGCTGTCCATTTACTGAGTCAGTTCATGGACAACCCCTTATCTACCCATTTGGCAGCTCTTTACAAAGTTTTGAGGTATATTAAATCTGCTTCGGGACAAGCGATTCACTTATCTTCCTCTTCCAATTTTTAGATTAGAGTCTTTTGTGACTCTGATTGGGCTTCTTGCCCGAACACTCACCGGTCAACAACTGGCTATTACATCTTTTTTGGACATTCTTTGGTCTCATGGAAATCCAAGAAACAAATTGTGGTTTCTCGTTCTTCAGCTGAAGCGGAATATAGGGCTATGGCCATCACTTGCATTGAAATTATTTGGCTTAAGTTTTTGCTTCGGGATCTCGGGATTGTACACCCACAAGCTGCCCTTCTCTATTGTGACAATCAAGCCGCTCTTCACATTGCTGCCAACCCGGTCTTTCATAAAAAGACCAAGCATATCGAGCTCGATTGCCACCTAATCTGAGACAACATACAAGCTGGAATTGTCTCTACTGCTCATGTATCTTCCAACAACCAGTTGGCTGACATCTTTACTAAAGCTCTATCTTCTCATGTACTTGCAACACACCTCTCCAAGATTGGAATAGTTAACCTCTATTCTCCATCTTGCAGGGGGGTGTTAGAGGACACTGGACAAATATAAAATGACATGTAGTATAGCTATAGTTTAATTTGTATATAAGCTGCTACTTTATTCTTTTTTTCCTTTATATTTCTTTACTTTACAGATGGCATTCATTAATTTGTATATACGGTTAGTTTGTTACATTTGTTAGCTATATATAACACAGCCTTGGGTTACTATACTCGATATTCAGAAAGGGGAATAACAGTATTTCATTTTCTCCATCGCTCTTGGCCTTTCTACTCTGTTTTCATTCTTCTTGGTGCATTTTCTGCATTTTCCTTTTGTTCTGTTACAAGGAAGATTATTGTCTTCTCGATCTTGGTGAGATAAAATTTCATTCATCTTAGTTGAATATTGGTTACACTAATATTTAAAAGCTACCACGTCAACTAAAATGAGTTGATTGAGTTAATTGATTTCATATTTATTATAACTAGTGTTATACTGAGCCAAAAAACACAAACATAAACCAGATTTCAACTCCACACAGATTACACAAAACATCCACACAAGAAACGCAAGATTTTTACCATGGTTCGATTATCCTATTTGGATAATCTACGTCCACGTTGAGCTCCGGAAATGGAGAGCTCACAGCATTACTAATCTGAATAATATCAATATAGTACAAGATCCAACACAACTAGATCAAATCCTCTCTATTTCTACCCAAGAATCAACCCGTAACTCACCCAAGAACTCTCACCTGGAATCCTCAAGCCACAAGAGTAAAACTACCCTCAGATTAACTATCATTCACTAATCAACCTACCTAGTTACAATGATTCTAAAAATACAGAAAAAACCAAGAAGAATTGATAACGCAAACTGCAGAAAAACGCAAAAATTCAGATCTAATGCATAGTGAGCAATTCCCTCTTTTATACTGTTAACTCTGTGAAATGCCTCAGCCGTTGGATTTCTGCAGATTGGATGGACAGGATGCACACATGACTCAGGCCAAAACTCTGCGTTTCATTTAACTGTAAAGCTGTAGCATTTTCAGTCTTCACTCCAACAATCTCCACCTTGAAGACTTGAAAACTAATCAATAGTGCAGTAGGCTCTAACCATATCCCTCATAGCTCCAGTTGGTATTGAATTACTCCATAGACAGCAACTTCAAGCAGTGCTTGAATTTTGCTAGTGTGATGATCTTGGTCCCCATATCGGCTGGATTTTCTTCAGTAGGGACTTTCTTCAGCTCAATTAATCCTTGGGCTACCACATCTCTTATAAAGTGAAATCTTACGTCAACATGTTTGGTCCTCTCGTGATAAACTGGGTTCTTACTCAGATGTATAGCACTCTGGCTATTTGAGTAAATTGTGACCTTCCCTTCAGTAAGATTTGCTTCTGTCAGTAACCCCTGTAGCCACACAGCCTCCTTAATCACATCAGCAATGGCTATGTACTCTGCCTCAGTTGATGAAAGTGCAACTATAGGCTGCAACTGAGATTTCCAGCATATGCAGTTTCCTCCTAGTGTAAAGCAGTAAGCAGTTGTGGATTTTCTGGTGTCTTTATCACCTGCAAAATCTGAATCTACAAACCTAACAAGATCAAGCACAGTATTGTTCTTACTATAATTAAACCAACATTCAAAGAATGTTAATGTATCTTATAACCCATTTAAGGGCAGTCCAATGTTCACTACCAGGGTTAGACATGAATCTACTAAGAAGTGATATAGCAAACGACAGATCAGGTCTAGTGCTTATCATAGCATACATTAAGGAGCCAATCAAATTTGAGTAGGGGATATCATTCATTTTTATCAACTCAGCTTCAGATTTAGGACACTGTTCTTTACTAAGTATGAAATGATTTGCCAAGGGCATTGTGACAGGTTTTGAGTCATTATACCAAATTTGTTATCCTTCTGCAAATAAGCACTCTGTCCTTTTTAAGCAGTTGTTCCTCCTATCTCTAGATATTACCATCCCTATATTTTCTTAGCATTTCTCCAAATTTTCATGTCAAATTCTAAATTTAATTTCTTTTTCAGATCTTGTATCCTAGGCTTGGATCTACAGATTAACAGCATATCATCAACATACAGCAAAAGATAAATGGGCAGATTTTTATCAAGGTCAAAGTGAAGCAACTGTCATACTTGCTTCTCCTAAATCCCAGGCCTGTTATAAAGGTGTCAAACCTTTTGTACCATTTCTGGGGGCCTGTATAAGCCATATAGGGACTTGTGGAGAAAGGATACATGGTCAGGGGCCCTAACATCAATGAATCCTAGAGGCTAGCTCATAAAAATTTTCTTATCCAAATTTCCATGCAAAAATGTAGTAGTCACATTAGTTGTTCTAATTCTAGATTATGGTGAGCAGCAGTAGCTAACATTAATCTGATGGTTTTATATTCACTACTGGGGAAAAGACTTCATTGAAGTTATTCCCTCTCTTGTGGTGTAGCCTTTGGCAACTAGCCTGGCTTTATACCTGGTGGGTCAAAATTGAAATACATCCTTAAGTTTATAGAGCTACTTACATTGGATCAGCTTCTGATCTTTGGGTTTGGTACCAAAGTCCAGGTTCTGTTTACCTCTAGAGAGTGCATTCTGCCTATTGCTGCTTCCCATTTTTCTTATCCTTGGACTTCATAGCTTCATCATAAGTCTCTGGTTCTGTTCTCTGGACCTCGTACCTGTAAGCAAAGCAGAAAAAAATCAGTTCTGCCTAAGAATAACGAGCTGGTGGCCTTACCTCTCTTCTGGCTCTGTCTGGCCAGTTGGACGTGGAGGGCAGTTGGTACTGTTGGAGGTCAGTTGGTTGCTGTTCAATGTCTCTCAGTGGTTTCTTCTGTTGGTGTTCAAGTTCAGTTTCTGATTCTATTGGGTTTTAGTTTCAACTTGGGTGGAGTGAGGCTGATGTGTGAGTTGCTCCCCCTCAATTGATGTACTTCCAGTTGGGTTAGGGTCAAGATCAGTGTTTTTAATGCTTCTTTGATCAGTAGCAGATCCTTTGCAAGGGAATTCACATTCATTAAAACACACATCTCTGCTTACATAATCTTTACCCCTAGAGTCTCCCTATCCCACAATCTATACCTTTGTGCCTTCTTGGTAACCTAGAAATAGCACTTGGTAGACCTAGGTTCAAGTTTTCCTCCTACAGTGTGTGCATAGGCAGAACACCCAAAAATCCTCAAATGGGCTTAAGTCTAGTCTTCTACCAAACTAGATTTCTTCGGGACACTTTCCATTAATAGCAATAGAAGGACTCCTATTCATAAGATATGTTGTGGTTGCTAGGGCTTCCCCCCAAAAAGTGTTTGGTAACCCTGAAAAAAACAAAAGACACCTAACCTTTTAGTAAGGTACGGTTCATCCTTTCTGCCACACCATTCTATTGGGGTGTCCTAGCTACAGTTCTATGTCTCAAAATACCATGTTCTTTACAAAAGTGTCAAATTATAATTACAGAATTCCAGACCATTGTTGTGCGAAGTGCCTTCACTTTCTTTCTGATTGGTTTCTACCAATGTTTTCCAATCCTTAAACTTGGTCAAAGCTGATCTTGGTATTAGGAGGAAGGTCCAGACCTTTCTACTGTGGTCACTACAATGGATAAGAAATAGTTGTTCCACCATGGGATTTATTTTTCAGGTCCCCAGAGGTCAGAGTGTAAGTATCTAAGTAGTTCTTGGCTAGGTGAGTTCCTTTGAAAACTAAGTCTATGTTGTTTCCTAACACAAAGTTTCACAGAATTCCAGGTTATTGATGGTGGCCTTTCCAAAACCTCCTGATTACTAGGATGTGCATGCCCTCTGACTCATGTGTCCTAGCTAAGGTGCCATTTTTAGTTATAGTAAGTTTGGGTGGTGACAGAACTGTGCTAAAGCATCAGGGTCAGAATCACAACATAAATGTAAAGACCATTCCTCTTTTCCCCTTTGAGAACCAGGTTCTGGTTTTTGTACACATATAAACAACCATTATTAGCCCATAGGAACACCCAGCCTCATCAGAGTTCCTAAAGAAAAAGATTCCTTTTTAATTTAGGGATATATCACATTAGTCAACTTTACAATTTTTCCATTGTAAGCTTAAGGGTTATACTGCCATACCCTTCACCCTACATGCTTGGTTATTCCCCATATAAACAGTTTCAGTTCCTGAGATTCTAGGTCTGGAACCAGATTTTGTGTGGACTCATATGGAAGGCAGCTGAGTCCAAGACCCATTCCTAGCAGTATCAGATGTTGATACTGTCAAGACTAGGCTCCCCCCATTTGTTATCACTAGAAGCAAGATTACTCTCAGTATTCCTCTGTTATTTTTCTTCAACCATTCAAAACAGTTTTTCTGATATGACCAGGTTTATTGCAAAAGAAGCACTTCCTAGTGTCTGATTTTTTATTACTGTTTCCCTTCCATTTTTTCTGCTTTTGGACCCATGTTGGTTCTGAATAGATTTTCCTGTTTGACTAGATTCTGCCCTACCCTTTACAAACAAGTTACTCCCAGTCTTTCTGAACCTTAAGCTCTAATTCCTAGCTTTAGACCAGCAACTATTAAATCCAGACTAGGTACAGTCTGTACTGAAGGGCATTCTTTACAACTAGTAGTCTTCAGATAAGGAATTTAATAGGATCATGCTAAACTAGTGTCACCTAGTTCGATCAATACCTTTAAGAATTAAAGTCATCTTAAGGAATTCATCTAAATTATCCTCAAGAGATTTAGAACCATCCATTTTGTACGAAAATAAAGCACCCTTAAAAATGCAAGGTAGGTGCTGACTGTAAAGAATACAAGTTTCGAGGACCCCACGGGCTAGTGGTGTTTCTAGCCCATCTACCTTCCGCAGGACGTTGTCTGACAGATTCATACTACGAGGTTGTATGCTTCCTCATTGATTATCCTTCTTCTTCAGCTTCTCTTCTGGCCATTTGGTTTCGTCTTTCTCCAGGGCAATTCCCACCTGTTGTGGGACAGCAGTGCTTCATTTTTCTTTTCCAACTCCAAAATCTATCTTGCCATCATAAGGTGATTTAATCGTGCAGTTGACATCTTGTGTTTGAACAATTTGATACTGACTCAAGAAACCCTAGATCGAACTGAATGTAAATCTTGAATGAATTACTAAGACTCAGACCTGAACTTCACCAAGATTTCCTCAATCAGTGAATTTACCACTCGAATCTGTAAACTAGGACCAAGATTGCTAAGGGAAGCCTTAATTTGAAAAACCCCCAAATTTAGACAAACCCTAATTTTTCAAAAACCCTAAATCACCGAACAGTCTCCAAATCGATCAAGCCTATTTTCTAATAGCTTGATACCACTGTTATACTGAGCCAACAAACACAACATAAACCAGATTTCAACTCCACATAGATTACACAAAACATCCACACAAGAAACGCAAGATTTTTACCGTGGTTCGTTATCCTATTTGGATAATCTTGTCCACGTTGAGCTCCGGAAATGGAGAGCTCACAGCACTACTAATCTGAATAATATCAATATAGTACAAGATCCAACACAACTAGATCAAATCCTCTCTATTTCTACCCAAGAATCAACCCGTAACTCACCCAAGAACTCTCACCTGGAATCCTCAAGCCACAAGAGTAAAACTACCCTCAGATAACTATCATTCACTAATCAATCTACCTAGTTACAATGATTCTAAAAATGCAGAAAAAACCAAGAAGAACTGATAACGCAAACTGCAAAAAAAACACAAAAATTCAGATCTGATGTACAATGAGCAATTCCTTTATACTGTTAACTTGTGAAATGCCTCAGCGTTGGATTTGCAGATTGGATGCAGGAGCACACATGACTCAAGCCAAAACTCTGCGTTCATTTAACTGTAAAGCTGCAAAATTTCAGTCTTCACTCCCAACAACTAGAATTATATTTTAAAACATAACAAGTGAAAAATTAGAACCTCATCAAATACAAGCTAGGATTATCACCAAAAAAAAAAAAAAAAAAAAAAAAAAAAGATGAAAAATAAATAAATAATAAAAGAAATAAAACCGAAATTCTATAATAAAATATTCACATCTGGAGTTATCACGAAGCTCAAATGGTAGTTACGATCAAGAAAATGTCTAATAATCCATTTAGAGCATCATTATCTTAAATAATTGAGAATACCTTTTTTCTTATAAAGTGACAAATGATATTAACAAGCTCTTTTTACCAAATGGAATTGTAACTGAATTAATCTTTTTCTCGGAGAAAGAATAAAGTGTTCAGTGCCCTGAAGTGCTGCTCTTTATACCAAATGGAATTGTAACCAATTAATACTGGAGTGGTAACTGAATTAATCGTTTCTCAGAGAAAGATATAAAGATCCATACACTGATACACAACCAGAAAAATTAGCCCAGTTGATAAAATAACTCATTTTTAAATTTTTGGGCAGGCACTTTGTTCTCCACTCTAGATTCCTCCATAGTTACTTCACATTGGAGTTACTGCCTTTTGTGATATTACTGTGTAAGTTTTGAATGGAATCATAAAAGGTTGAAGAATAATTGGAAGGCCAATTTGCTTCCTTGGTTCTAGCTTTCCCACTATACTGAAAGTTACAAGAAATCTATTCTTAATTATCTTAGATTATGATTAATAAAGTGGGAGCTTTGTGATGATTTCTATATAAAGGAACCTGACTTCAAACGTTTAGTACCAAACAAACACAACAAAAACTACTCTTCTTTGTAAACTTACACTGCTAATTAATGGCCTTTCAGGTCGTCAGGCAGATCATTACAACCGCCTTGCCAAGGTTGGCAGGGAAGATTTTGCTCTCTTGGAAGAGCTCGAATTTATCCGCCCGCCGAAGAAGTTTGGGAACGGGCATCAGCCCCCTCAAGCACATGATTTTCATTATCATCCTCAGCATTATGATAACTATCAGTACCAGCATCTTCAACCTGCTTATTATAGGAACAGGCATCAACCCCCTCAAGCACATGATTTTCATCATCATCCTCAGCATTATAATAACTATCGGTACGAGCCCGTCATAGATAGCAACCAGGCTGCTAAACTCTACGGTGGAAAGGTGGTTGTGGATCATAGTATATTAAGAAAACCAATTCCCAACGGTGGTTATTAAGCTTTTGCTTAATTTTCTTCAGAAACATGCATACTTAATAGCCTTAACGTATGCTATCTGAAGTACGCTATTTGTAATATCTTCTTGTTATACTTTGCGTATTATGTATCTTTCTTGGTCTACCATAGTTTTGTGTAAGCCTAATGGTCTGTCCTTTGTTATATACTATATGCCTCTCCCTTAGTTATCTTAGTTATTAAGGAGTAGAGAGTGTCAAAGTTTTATCAATCTGAAACTATGTAATTATGTTGAACGATCTGTGAACAGAGCCTTATCTATGCTCTGAAATTGTGTAGTTAATATATATGGGCTGTTGGGCACTTCCAGTTTTCTAATTATGGCTCTCTCTTTCATATTAGGATAAGACTTGAAGTTGAAAGGTTACATCCAGTGTTTTAAAAGCCGGACTGTACCCGTCGGTCCAACTGGTAGCCGGATTTCAATCCGTTTACGTTACATGATTTAATCCGGTTTTGACTTTGGGCCAAATTGACCCGGAATGAACAATAACAACAAAACGGACCAGACAAAGAAAACAAAATTTAAAAATTGAAATCCCTAAAATCTAAAAATAAATCCTTCTGCCTCTACATCATCAGCCGTGTGGTCCTTCTTCACCCGTTCGACCTTCATCTCCTCTTTGTGATAGCTCTTCTTGTTTGTGATGGGTTTTGTTGTGACAAATGGTGGTGTTTTGTGGTGGATTAGGGTTTTTGTGGTGGCCTGGTGGTGGTTTTTCCAGCGTTGGAATGATCTGGTGTGGATTGCAGTGACAGCGACTCGGGTTTCTTGGCCATATCACAAGGGTGTATTTGCTAGATTTCAAACTTGCAGGGACTAATGAAATTTCTCAAAGATATGTCGGTTAAGTTTCATAATAAGGTTTCATTCTAACATCACCGATCCGGCTGACCAAACTGGGGATCAGCCCCTTGACCAAGTCAAGGCCCGATTCGAGTATAAATGTAGTTACATCTTCTGCAAAACTACTCAAGAGTAACTTTGGAAGCCAAATTCAATATATATATTCTGACCACTATCATCCCTTACTTTCCATTTGTCATATGGTTTTTCAATGTGAATTAACCAACTAGATTTGTGTGCTCCTTGCAACTACTGTAGCGGGGCCACGATTGATGTAAAGTATTAATAGAAACACAATTGTGAATATATTTTTCCTAACCAAACATATCAATATAATATACTAATCAATTTATTCCAATATAACCAAACACTTTTCTCTTTTAATATTCTTAGTAATCTTCAAGATAATCTATAACCAAACACTTTTCTCTTTTAATATTCTTAGTAATCTTCAAGATAATCTATCTTTCCATTAATATAACGTCCCAATAATACAACATTCTTTAAACCAAACACACCCTTTAGAATTATTTGTGGAATAACGAATTGCAACTGGACTCATACAACGAATCCTAGCTAGGCTCATACATCAGTTAATTTTTTTCTTTCTCCTTTTTACTTTTCCTATCATTTAGGATGAAGTTTTTACTGTGTATCTAATTACCTTATCTTTTCACTACATCAATTTGCAGTTACACAGATGTCAGCAAATAAAGCTTGGAAACTACAAAAATTAATGAAAAGAATAATTAACAGTTCAGTAACTACATGCCACTTTTTCAACAAAGTTTTAGGAGATTATTCACCATAGACTGAATCCATGAATATGATAATGCTACTCTTGTTTCCTAGTAAAGCTTCAAACGAGATTAGGACTAGAAGAAGATAAGGTTTTCTGACGCTGAGTGTGTTACGTCTTAAAGATATGAACTCATTGTCATCATCATGAGGCTTATTCTTAGACCAAGTCAATTTTGCATATATCCATGCATATCAACATGAAATTTAACCCCTACCATATCACTGGCATTCAAAAAGTGAAAGATTCATAACTTTGGAAGCCTATAATGGACCATTTAAAGATTCGTTTCAATTTATTCATATATATCCATGTTCTATATCTCTTTGTTTTCTTTCTTTTTTTCTCAACCAATCTTTTAGGACCATAAAGTTAACGACCAGATAAACCCTCCAATAACCAACTCTATTAACAATAAAGGAGAATCTAACTCATGACCCCTTAAGTATTACACTCAAGAGTCCCTATTGCCCCCTTGACGACCCAAGGGTAGTTAAAAAAATAAAAAATAAAATAACCCGTCTTCAAAATGTCCTGCCATTTGCAACCCCACATGACCTTGCCTTCTCGATTCACATATAAAGAATATTATTCTTCATATCTCATAAACATGAACTTATGCTAATGGATTTAGAAGAGAGGGGAGGAAAATTATTGTCTTCTCGATCTCTGGTTAGATAAAATTTAATTCATCTTAGTTGAATATCTATTGTGGCAAGAATGAGTTGACTTTTGAGTTAATCGATTTCATGATTATTATGGCAAGAATAGCAAACTTTAGACACTAAATTAGTGGAAACTTGTACCAGAATTTTATTTTAAAAAATAGCAAGCGAAAATTAGAACCTGATCAATTCAAGTAGAACTGTCAATTATAAGGAAGTAGCAAGCTAGAATTATCAATTATCACAAAATAAATAAATAAATAAATAAAAGATGAAAAACTAATAAAAAATAAAAAATAAAAGAAAAAGAAATAAAACCGAAATTCTATAATCAAATATTCACGTCTCTGGAGTTATCATGTATAGATCAATTGGTAGTTACGATTTCCCGCATCAAAGATATTGTCTTCAGTCATGAGAAGAAAAGGTTCCCAATAATCCATTTTGGAGCATCTATTTATCTTAAATAATTGACAATACCTTGCCTTTTTTCTTATGAATAAAGTGATATTATGAAGCTCTCTATGCCAAACGGTAGGGCATGCATAAGGATAAAGTGTCAAGTGCTCTGAAGTGCTGCTCTTTCTTTATTTTTATTTGTTATGCCTGAGAAAGTAGGGTTGATGTCGAGCCTTGTCAGTATGGGTGGTTGGAGCTTAAGAAGGTTCTACATCCACTCAGATGCAGCCACGTCGTGTGATAACGTGAGCAGCATGCTCCTGCCAGTGCAGTGGGTATGTGCCAGGTTAGGAAAAGGCTAGAAAAGGTTCACGTGTCCAATCCCTGCACAAGTCGAGGAAATCACTCAGGCGGGTGAGTAATGGGACACAGAGTAGGATTTGCACGGCATCTGCCCCACTCACAGATTTAGTAATTATTACCTTAATTCCTCCCACTATAAATAGAGGGCTCCTCTCCCGTTTGTTGGATTGGCTATTTTTTCTAAAATGGCATACTTTCTCTCTCTCTCTCTCCCCTGTATTCTCTATTTTATAATTCAGCTCGCTGAATGTGACCTGACTTTATACATTAATAGAATACCAGTGGACGTAGAATTCGCTTTTTGGGCATCCGAACCACTTTAAACATTGTTCTTCACCCCTTATTAAGCTAAATCCATATATAATCACGTGTGACTTCTGAGCCCACTCAACATTTCTCACGTGCGAATAGTTGGTGTCAAAATCAAGTATCAACAGTTTGGTGCTAGAAGGAGGGCTTGATTTAGTACTTGTTCTTCATCAAGAGAATCTCTGACTAATTGGTCCCACTATAGCAAATGGCTCACGGATTTGAATTTGAGCGAACCAATTATGGTGACGAAGAGATCCCCTAGGTGCAAGAGGACACTTCTCCTAAGGTGCCCTCAACCCCGCCAAATATCATGGGGGATATCCCATCAAGCTCATGGCTTGATCCAGCCGTCATGAGCTACTTGGAAAGGTTCAACAAGACTCTCCAAACGGTCAGCCAAAGGCTGGATCAGTTGGATCGGGTTGTACCACCCAAATCAAATGAAGCGATGCTACTGCCAAAAAGGCCTGCAGGTCGCATGAAAGCGCGGAAAAAGGCAAAAGCCCATAACACACGCACTATAGGGCGTCAAAGAAAGGGAAAGAAAGTGGCACACAGCGGACCTAGAGGCTCTGAGGAGCCAACGAACTCCGATCATGCCCTGGGTAGAATAACCATGGCATTGAAACTCGGTGACATGTCGCGGCCCGAGTCGTCCCGTGCCACATCTCCCACAAAAGTGCAAGGCAGGGAGATTCTCATTATCGCCAAAATGAAGACTTCGATCGTCGTCGTGCGGGAAGTTCCCACTGTCCGAGGGTCGGTTCGCACCACCGCGGAGGTCAGGAAGGTTCCCCGAACCATTCAGCGCCATCACACGACTCTACCCAGTGTGTGTCGAGATTGGCCTGGACCGTCGGCTGAGGCGAGGAGGAATCCAACCTATGGTCTTTCCTCAACTGCAACCGTGAGGGTTGAACCCACATTGCGGAAAGCTATCTCTCCATGTGGCTCCGCTGCTTCAGATTGAGAAGCTACAGCAAGCCTTGATCAGTTGAAGGCTCAGCGAAATGAGCAAGGGTAGGTCATAGAGGCGTCTCCCTTTTCTCCGACAGTGTTAGCCGTCTCTCTCCCATCAAGATTTAGAATGCCCGACATGCGAGAATTCGATGTGAATTCCTATCCGCGGGATCATCTGTACGAGTTCAACGACCTCATGGAACTCCACAAGTCTTTGACTTAGCAAAATGTTGTTGCTTGGTAGTAACTCTTACTTCTTATGCCAAGCGATGGTTCAAGTCGCTCCTAGCAGGATCAGTTAGCTCGTGGTCTTAGATGAGCTCGACATTTCTTAGACACTTTTAGGCGAACAGGAAGTTCTCGATGCCTCTAAGCTATCTCAGTAGCATAAGTTAAGAGAGCGATGAGCCCCTCCAATCTTATATTGACAGATTCCATAGGGAGCTCCATAAGGTAACTCACACTCTCGAAGAGACTGTTCAGACTCTCATCATCGCGGGAGTTCGTTTACAGACAGATCTGTGGAAAGAGCTGCAATCTGAGGATGATGTTTCCCTCGCCCGCTTCTACAACCTTACAGAGAAGTATCTCCACATTGAAAACTCTGTGGCGGCGCTCAACCGCCATAACCCCTTGTCCTTTGGGCAGTGCACTTGGTCGAGGGGAGAGTAGGAAGGATGATTGCAGATAGGCTAATGACGATCAATGCAAAGGAAAGAAAAAACGATATTAGCCCAAGAAATCCTACGCCCCAATTCCTTGTCCTGATCGCGACAAGATTCAGTACACTCCTCTGAATGCATCGGTCTCTGCTATTCTTGATAAGTTAGAAGAGGCCGACTTGCTCGGGGAGCCTGAGCCCATGAAAAATCCCCCTTCAGCCAGAAACAGTAAAAAGTACTGTCACTATCATCGGGATAATAGGCATCACACCGATGAGTGTCGAACCCTTAAGCAAGCAATTGAAGACCTCATCAAGCAGGGGCACTTCAAAAAGTATGTTGATGACTTTGCTCCCATACGGGAGAAAAATCAGGAGGAACCGAGCAAGATGGTCGCAAAGGTATCTACAACATAGGGATCAACTTTGGGGGGCCACACCTCACAGGAAATTCGTGAGGTTCCCAAGAAAGGTATACTCACGCAGCCCATCACGACCCCATCAGGGTAATGAACACGATGCTGCGACTATCTCAGGTTCGCAAAGAGGAGGAGATTACCTTCTTCGAGAAAGACGCAGTACGATTGCATCATCCCTATGACGATGCTCTCATCATCACACCCCAAATCGAGCGGCGCGAGGTCCACCGAATACTGGTGGACAACGAAAGCGCTGTGAACATCTTGTTCTAGCGAGCTTTCAAAAGAATAAACCTGAAGCATGCCTTCATCCCTCTATATGGTTTCACTGGGGATCATCTGATCCCTTGGGGGACGATCTCACTCCTGGTCACATTGGGTGACACCAACGAGGTGACCAAGATAACTGAGTTCCTAGTAGTGGACTGCCCGTTTGCTTTCAATGGCATCTTGGGACGACCTCTACTAAGAAACTTCAAAGCAATCACCTCGATTTACTATCTCAAGATGAAGTTCCCCACCCCGATGGGGAAATGGAAAGTTAGCAGATCTCAACACGTATCTCGCAACTGCTATATAAGGGTAGTGCAGATGGCGTGCAAGGGAAAAAGTAGTCCACTTGGCATCCCCGAACATGCAATGGCGATCAATCGGATCGAACCACAGCTTAGTCCAGCTGAGGATAACATAGATTCTCGTATCTAGGAATGCCTTTCCAGTAGGCCGGTTGAGGACATATCTGAAGTGTCAATCGACTAGAGTGAGCCGAGCCGGGTGCTAAGAATTGGAAGTAATCTCAACCCCCAGCTCGCCAACAACCTTACTAGTTTCCTTAAGGAAAATATCGATGTGTTCGCATGGACTCATGCCAATATGGTCGGGATCAGCCCGAATATCATTTGCCATGCCTTGAACATCGATAGTAAGGCCAGGCTGATCCGTCAGAAAAGAAGAGCAATAGATCCGGAGCGATATGCTGCCTTGAAAGTTGAGATAGATAATCTCCTTCTAAATAGATGCATCCGGGAGGCACTCTACCCAAGCTAGGTTGCCAACCCGATTTTGGTAAAGAAGCCCAATGGCAAATCGTGGACCTACGTTGAATTCACCGACCTCAATAAAGCTTGTCCAAAGGACAACTTTCCCTTGCCAAGGATTGACTAGCTCGTTGATACCACCTTCGAGCACGAGTTGCTAAGTTTTATAGACGCCTACTTGAAATACAATCAGATTTTGATGTATGCGCTAGACGAAGAGCATACCTCTTTTGTTATAGATCAGGGGCTATATTGTTACAGGGTTATACCCTTTGGCCTAAAAAATGCGGCAGGAACAAACTAGCGACTGGTTAACTGGATGTTTTCTAAATAGATTGGGAAATTGATGGAAGTCTATGTTGATGACATGATGGTCAGATCACATGTCACTTCAGTTCACATAGTACATCTCGCTGAGATGTTCAACATACTCCGAAAGTATAGAATGAAGCTCAATCCTCTTAAATGCTCGTTTGGAGTATCCTTAGGAAAATTCCTAGGGTACATGGTTAATCAAAGGGGAATAGAGATCAACCCCAAAAAAATCTAAGCTCTCCTAGATATGAAAAGCCCGACCAACCAAAAGCAGGTTCAGAGTCTTAATTGACAAATAGCAGCTCTCAATCGCTTCATATCAAAGGCAATAGATCGTTGTTTGCCATTCTTCAATATACTCAGGGCCAACAGGAAATTTGAATGGACTCCCGAGTGCGAACATGCATTCCAAAGAGTTAAAGAGTACCTTGGAAAGCCACCTCTTCTGTCTAAGCCTCTCCCACAAGAAATTCTCCTTCTGTATATGTCCGTCTCTCAGTATGCGGTCAGTGAACTCTAATCTTGGAGGAGGACAGGGTCCAATGGCCAGTATATTATGTGACCAAGCATCTGCTGGACACCGAGATGTGGTATCCGGAGATGGAACGACTGGCTTATGCCCTACTAATCACCTCCAGAAAGTTGCGACCTTACTTCCACTCCCATACAATCCATGTATTGATCAATTACCCGCTTAAGCAAGTCCTTTAGAAACCAGAGGCTTCGAGTAAGTTGCTTAAGTAGGCCATGGAGCTAAGTCAGTTCGATCTGCAATACAGACCGAAAGCAACCATCAAAGGGCAGGTTGTTGCCGATTTCATCTTAGAATTCTCATATCATCCAATCAAGGAATCTGAGCAATAGGCCAGCGAAGTCACCTAGGAAACTGTTCAGAATCTATCGACCTAGAGCCTCTATGTCAATGGATCCTCGAACAAGAGAAGGGCCGGGGCAGGCCTTCTCCTCTCCAGTCTCGAAGGGACTCACATTCATGGCATTCTTCGGTTTGGGTTTAAAACGACCAACAACGAAGCCGAGTATGAAGCTCTGCTAGTTGGACTGCGGTTGGCAAGAGAGATGGGGTTAACTGCGATCAGCATCCACAGCGACTCCATGCTGGTTGTTAATCAGATTTTGGGGGAGTATCAGGCCAAGGAAGAAAACATGATCGGCTATTTGAAGAAGGCTAAGGCCGCACTCGAGCCATTTAAGCACTTCACGATCGTGCAGATCCCCAGGAATAGTAATTCTGTCGCGGATGCCTTGGCAAAAATAGCCTTGTCGTTGGACTCAGATGCGCCAGAGAGTATTCTTGTTCAGTTCATTGAGGCCCCCAGTATAAGCTCACCCGAACAGGCCGTAAATGTGACCGACTCAGTTTCTTGGATGACCCCAATCATCCAGTATCTCTGAGACGGGACCTTGCCCAATGACAAGATCGAGGCAATAACCTTGCGAACCAGAGCTGCTCGTTACACATTTATAGGAGATCAATTGTACAAGCAAGGGTTTAGCGCCCTTTTTCTCCGATGTGTAACCAATAAGGAAGCAGACTATATCATGAGGGAGATACATGAAGGATCTGTGGTAACCACACGGCGGCACGATCTCTCGCCAACAAAGTTATTCCTCAAGGGTACTACTGGCCCCTGCTCCAAGAAGACACTTACAACTTTGTTAAAAAGTGTGACAAGTGCCAGCGGTTTATGAACATACCGCGATCTCATTCCCACCAGTTGATAACCATGTCCAGTCCCTGGCCATTCTCCATGTGGGGAATCAATCTCATCGGACCTATGCCAGTTGATAAATGAGGAGTCAAGTATGCGGTGGTTGCGGTGGACTACTTCACCAAGTGGGTCAAAGTCGAACCTTTGGCCGCGATCACCACCAAAAAACTTAAGGACTTCGTCTTCAAGAACATTGTGTGCCGCTATGGAATTTCTCATACCCTTATCTTTGACAATGGAAAGCAGTTCGATAACGAAGAATTCAAGCAGTTCTGTGATGAGCTGGGTATCCATAAAAAGTTTGCCTCAATCGCGAAACTGCAAGCAAATGGTCATGTTGAAGCGATCAACAAGCCCATCAAGCACACTCTGAAAACCAAACTTGGCGCTACTAAGGGTAATTGGGCTAACAACCTCCCTGAAGTCCTATGGGCATACAGGACAACTCCGAGAACCTCTACCTCAAAAACACCCTTCTCGCTAGCCTATAGTTGCGAGGCAATGATCCCTGTAGAGATAGGAACTGGTTCATTTTGGAGAGACCTGCTCAATGAAATAGGCAATGAGGCGCTTATACGCGCAAGTCTGGATTTAGTTGAAGAACATCGCAGCAAGGCTCAGCTAAGAATAGCAGCCTATCAGCAGTGCGCGAAAAGGTTCTTCGACTCTAAAGTTAGAAAAAGAGACTTCCAGGTCGGCGACCTCGTTCTGAAGGAAGTCCTTCTCGGTACAAGAGAACTGAGTGCGGGAGTAATAGGGCCGAATTAGGAAGGCCTGTACTGCATCGCCAAAGTAATAAGACCGGAGACTTATCACCTCAAAAGGCTGAATGATTCCGAAGTACCGCGAGCTTGGAATGTTGAACATCTCCGTCAATATTACCAGTAATTCCGAACTCACTTTTATTCTCTTGTAAAGACTTTACTTTTCTCAAGACTTGTAAATAACACAAGTTCTTTTATAATATCTTTTCTTGCATGTATATAGTTCTTTTCACAAATATGTCATCCGTATAAATACTATTGTAAACAGTTAGAAAGCGACCTTATGTCCACATGTGTAACGTTTGTAGGGTACGAAAAATTATAAGTACTCACAAATGATTAAGGAAATGATCTCTTTATTTATTAAAATAAAAATAAATAAGTACATATTAAGCGAGCACATGAAAAGCAGTACAAAAGCAGAGGCAATCACTGGTCGTCATCCCTAAGACCGGGACGTGCAACCTCAGTATCCCTAGGCTAGTCGCCAACCACCTGGCCTGCTGCGGGATCCTCTAGGACATACTCCTCCGGATGCTTATCTTCCGGATCAGGTCCCTGAGCTACTTCCTAATCCTCGACCCGCGCCATAGAGGTGAGGATATCCTAGTAATCTTCCAAGAGGTCGGCCAGATCAATGGTGGGATTCTTCGGTCGAAGGGCATAGATGGACTGGATCATCCAGTCGGCAGCCCTCCTCTCCATCTCCAACTCCAACTCCTATTGCTGCATCTCTTCGGTCAGCAAAGCGACGCGACCCTGGGCGATTATGAGTTCGGCCTCAAGCGCTCACCTCTGCTTCTCAGTGGTTTCCCACAGATGTGCCCTCTCCTGCTCTACTCGCAAGGCCCGCTCGAAGGTCGGTCGGAGCTCCAGCTCTTTCTCGCCAGCCTCCTTAGTAAGCCTGGCCACTATCCTTTGGAGCTCTTTGACTTCCTCTCCTCGCTTCTCCAGCTCGGCCTTCTGGAAATCCACCATGCAAAGTGCAGTGTTCCTCTTAGATAAGCACTGATTCGCTTGAACGGTGGATAGGTACTTTTCTGCTTGTGCGGCTTCTAAGTCCCATTTAAGCAGCACGTTCTCTTCTCTCAGCTTGACCAGCCCCTCAGCAGCCCCCAACTGCACCTTCTGTAGGGATAAGTGCATGGTGAGCAAGGCCTGCGTAACGAAGAGAGTAAAAGTCAATTCCCTTTCTATTGAAAAAAGCAAGGAAATGCAAAAAATTCCTCGCCAATGAAAGTTCGTTTTACCTGGCTCAGGTGCTGAAAGGACACAAACATCAGGTCCATGAGGTTGGAGGCCACGAACAGCTCGAACGCTTCCGCGAGCTAATACTCCAGCAAGGTAAACACCACTGGCTACAAATGTTCTAGAAGTTGCCCTATAGAGTCTAGCACGGGCGTGCCCGTGCCCGTGCCCACAGTAGGTAGCATCTCGCCCGCTGGTTCCTTGGCCGTTCTCCTCCCAAGATCTGCAGCCTCCCTTTGCCTCATTTGCAGACCTTCCAAAATGATGGTAATACCAGCTACGCCCTTGGGAAGCCCTCCCGAGTGGAATGCCTAGTACGGCTGCGACCTCTCGGGTTGAATGTCCAAACCCTTTGGCTCAGATTCTGACTCTTCATCCTGAAGCTGCTTCCTCTTCTTAGACTTCTTGGCTATTATCTTCTGCTTGGGGCGACCAGCCGCAAGTTGAAGAGCACCTATAGGTCCAACCGGTGCACCCACCAGAGTCCCTCCGATGGGGGGACCATTGGAAGCCACCCCAGCTAGTCCGGTGACGCAAACTCGGGGGAAGGTGAACTCCCTTGGTCGCTACATGCAAACATCTTTAGCAAAACAGTTTGCTGCATGCGAATAACAAAAGTGGCTAAGGTTATGGTACTTACTCGGTAAGGTTTCTAAGGTCGCTTCAGGATTGAAGAAACCGTATTTCTGCATATTCGTGGTTGTCACAAGCAGCCTGACGTCACGACTTTGTTCGGGAAAAAGACCGAAAGCAGTGATCCTATTGAAATCAGCGAGAGCCAATAACTTTGTTGTCTTATTGATTGTGAAGAAACAAAGGAAGTTCGTTAGCAAAGATAGAAAGAAAGAAAATTCGCCAAGAAAGTGAAAGGAAAAACCTACTTAGCTCCCTAAATTGGCAAATGCCATCATAGTGGAAAAAAAAAAATTTTTGTCTCATACGCCCCAACATTGCTGGGGTAACTGTGTATTCCTCCTTCTATCGTAGATCACTTCGAGAGGTAGAAAGAGTCTTTGTCTTTACTCTTCTTCAGATAATGCAAGCAATCGAGCTCTAGCGCGGTTAACTCGCCTAAACCGTTTTCGCCGCATGCGATATACATAGCCACGACTATCATACACGCATTCGGCAAAGCTACAACGATGCGACCCCAAAATGATCGAAGACCGACCTAATAAAAGGGTGGAAGGGGATCAGCACTCAACACTTAAAAATGTTCTTGGAGATCGTAGCCATTCCTTCTGGCGGATTTCAAGCTATGTACGTCCTATGTTGGTAGACCTGTACGCAGAGAGCATATTGGTCTACCGCTTTCTGAATATCCTCTACGGTGGCTATTGACAAAATCTCTTGAGAGGGACCCGCTGGGCCATCCTGCACCAGCGAGCTCGTTCCCTCGTCTGTCCTGGTCGCTGAGGGGTCCATTTCTTCTGCGGTTTGAAAAAAGTGACATGCAAGAATTACTTAGTCGTTGTACACTGTTTTGTACGATGACGTGGAGGAAAAAGTAAACACTATCTTCCTCAAACCCTAGAAAAACCCTAATGTATCCTTGGGGGCCACCCCCAAAGACTCAAACCCTAGGAGAAAGCTTATTCTCCAATCAACCACAAGCAAACGATCACCATTATCGCATAACCATCTCCAAAAAAATAGAAAAAGGAAAGTGATAAGAGAATCATAATTACCTCTTGAGTATGAAGATTGATCCTCCTACTCTGAACATCAAGTGCGCACCAGTCTGAAAGACGAAAAATTAAGGCTAACAAAAGCTTCTTGTTCTTCTGAAAAGGTGAGTATTGTGACATTGCTTGAGGTGAGCCAGGGGTTTTATAGTGAAGGAAGTGGCGCTTGGTTTTCCCAAAGTCAAACGACATTTGAACGGAAATCGTCTCTCACCGTTGATCATGACCATGTGTCGTCAATCAATGGGAAAGAGTAACCGTCACGCTTCGAGAAATCAAATCATTGTTTCTCTCCATTGAAATACTCAAGTGACGACTTGCTTCTCTCCTCCAAATTAAATGCGTTCACATCCACATTTAATGTTCTGATAAGGAATATCGTTTCAGCATGGCTCGCATTTAATGCGCATGGCTAGCACTTATTGCACATAGGACACGTCTGTTAGAGAAAAAGGTGTTTCATTAATGTATCCGCTACCAAAGTGCAATGGATAACATCTGAAGAGGTCGTTAGATAAAACAATCTTCATCGCGTGTCAGTTGCAAAGCCACGTGACTCTTTGGCTTCAACAAAAAATACACTAAGTATAATCAAGTCATGAACCTCAGTCAAGATCGGAATCATCGCTATGGCACTGAATAAGGTCTAGTATAGGTCGCAAGCCTTACGGAAAAAGACAATTTCAGGTCACCTATATGGAACTATTTCGCAACCTCCTCGCAACCAGGTCGGATCGACCAGCGGTCACTCAGCACATCAAATCAAGGCATGATTGAAACTAGGGGACTTCTGTTATGCCTGAGAAAGTAGGGCTGACGCCAAAACTTGTCAGCATGGGTGGTTGGAGCTTAAGAAGGTTCTACATCCACTCAGATGCAGCCACGTCGCGTGATGACTTGAGCAGCATGCTCCTGCCAGTGCAGTGGGTATGTGCCAGGTTGGCGAAAGGCTAGAAAAGGTCCACGTGTCCAATCCCTGCACAAGTTGAGGAAATCACCTGGGCAGGTGAGTAATGGGACGTAGAGAAGGATTTGCACGGCATCTACCCCACTCACAAATTTAGTAATTATTACCTTAATTCCTCCCACTATAAATAGAGGGCTCCTCTCCTGTTTGTTGGATTGGCTAATTTTTCTCTGAAATAGCATACTTTCTCTCTCTCTCTCCCCCCTATATTCTCTAAGCTATAAATCAGGTCGTGTTCGCTCGCTGAACATGACCTGATTTCATATATTAATACAATACCAGTGGACGTATGATTCGCTTTTGGGGCATCCGAACCACTTTAAACATTGTTCTTCACCCCTTATTCAGTTAAATCCATCCATAATCACGTGTGACTTTTGAGCCCACTCAGCATTTCTCACATGCAAATAGTTAATGTCAAAATCGAGCATCAACATTATCTAACCAATTAATACTGGAGTTGTAACTGGATTAATCTTTTTCTCAGAGAACGAAAATGAAAGATCCATACACAACTAGAAAAATTAGCCTAAGCCTAGTTGATAAAAATAACTCATTTTTTTATAATTTTTGGGCAAGCACTTTGTTCTCCACTCTAGATTCCTCCAAAGTTACTTCACCATTAGAGTACTGCCATTTGTAATATTACATTATCTGTTTTGAATGGAATCATAAAAAGTTGAAGAATATTTGGAAGGCTAATTTGCTTCCTTTTTTCTAGCTTTCCCACAATTCTGAAAAGTTACAAGATATTTATTCTTAATCATCTTAAATTAGATTTATGATTAATAAAGTGAGAGCTTTGTGACTGATGATTTCTATATAAAGGAACCTGACTTCAAACGTTAAGTGCCAGACAAACACAACAAAAACTACTCTTCTTTGTAAACTTACACTTTGTTATGACTAAGAAGATCAAAGGCTGATGTGGAGTTGCGTGACGAAAAGTGGCCTGCTCCCGTCAGAACGGTAAGCGCACGTCAGGCCTGCCAAACGCCCTGGTGCTCCCACGTGTCCGCTAGCCTGCTCCAAATCGCGTGAAATCGGCTTGGAAAATGGGTAATGGGACGTAAAATCAGATTAGGTCCTGACAATCACACCAACCCAAGGATTTAGTAATGATTACGGACATACAACTGGGTATAAGAAGAGGAAGACCCTTTCATTAAGGGGATTCAACAATTTTACACAAAAAACTCTCTCTCTCTGTCTCTCTCATGCTTTTGTATCTATTTCCCAAACTTTTTGTAAGTCAGTCCGCTGTCGCGACCTGACCCACACTATCAATATCAATACAAATCAGTGGACATAGGATTTGCTACCTGAGCATCCGAACCACTTTAAAAACTCTCATAGCATTTATTTCGCTTTTGATATTCATTTTCACGTGTGCTTTTTGATCAATCAACGCTGCACACGTATCGGTTAGTTGGTGCCCAAAATCAAGCATCAACACACTTCTAATTAATGGCCTTTCAGGCTCGTCAGGCATATCATTAACCGCCTTGCTAAAATTGGCAGGGAATGCTTTGCTCTCTTGGAAGAGCTCGAGCTTATCCGCCCGCCGAAGAAGTTTGGGAACAGGCATCAGCCCCCTCAAGCACGTGATTTTCATCCTCATCCTCAGCATTATAACAAGTATCAGTACAAGCATCATCAACCTGCTCATTATAATAACTATCAGTATGAGCATCACAAGTCACTACAAGAAATTTAACATTTAGGGACGAAAATTTCCGTCACATAAAGTGCAAAATTCGTCCTAAAAAGTAATGTGGGACGGTAGACCAAATTGTCTCCAAAGCCACGTTTCCAAAGGGTTATGTCCAAGAAAAAATAGTTCGTCCCCAAAGCCATGCCATTGGGGACGAAATATGATTTCGTTGTTAAAAATTATTCATTTTGTAACTAACTTTTTTGTCCACAAAAGAATAATTATTCGTCCCAACTGAGACTGTTTCGTCCCCAAAAAAAGCACAATTAGGGACGAAAAAAATTTCGTCCCTAACTAGATCAATCATTGGAGACAATATTTTTTGTCCTTAATTATGTGAAGAATTGGGGTCAAAAATTTTCGTCCCCAATAATTTTCATCCCCGATGTTGTGGTGAATTGGGGACAAAAATTTTTTTCCCTCATGGTGTGGTGAATTGGTGACCAAGGATTTCACCCCTCATGGTGTGGTGAATTAGGGACGAAAAATTTTGTCCTTGATTGGGTTGATAATATGATGATTAACCGTAATCCCAATTTATGAATCAACCCAACTAATTTTCCTTCATGATAATACCCACATTCATATTCACTTCACTATATAAACAAACAAAACAACAAAAGCTGAGTTTCCCAAATCAAATTGCACTTCTTTATTAACAAAAACTATCGACATTACAATTCCTACTTACCCACTACCACAGAATCTTCTAAGTAAGTTTCAGGATTCCAATCCCAAAAGAGTGAAACAAGAAACAAAATTGCAAACATCTTTGTTCTTTCCGATAGCCCAAAATCTTCAATGCTGTCATAGTTTCTTGTTTGCTTTCATCCCAACTACTTTGAGCTCAAGTTTATCCGCCCTAAATGCAATCTCTTTGTCTTCAACAACATTTTATTTACAATTCAGATTTTCTTGATTAGCTTCAAAGAATGATTTACCAGTTATTCCTCATCAAGTTGTTGTCGTTGCGACGTTAGTTGCTCTATCTATCAAATGCTTCCTTCAACCACCCATATTGACTTTGACAAGCTTTTCTGGCTCCTGCCACACTCATCTGCACAAAAAAAAGTGACATAATTATCAAAATAAATTCTTTATAAGATATCTAACCAGAAACATCTTTCTGAATGCCTTTGAAAAATAACATCATTCACAATAATTATTCCTCCACTTTACCGTCCGTTCAATTACCCACTATTAACAGAGTGTTCTATATAAAATTTACCATGTATATTAGACACATTTATGTCAACGATGCCATTACTCAAACTAATCAACACAACCAAAACTCAGAAGAAGACAGAAGAAGAGTTTTGATTGTAAGGGCAATAATTAATTGCAGTAGAGCCTGCCAATTTCAAGAATATACAGCAACAAAAATCAATATAAATAATGGTCATTACTGCTTCCAATATATTGTCAAGCACATGAACAAGAAAAGTTTCCCAGAAAGTTGAAGAGGGATTACATACTTGAGATCAATGCCCATAAATTGAGGATTCAGCTGTATTCCAACCACCTAAAGAATTATATATAAGGTAAAAATATCAGGAATTTAAATACAGACTGATAAAAATGACCAGACAGACAGAAAGAAAGTATTTGACGAACACTAACTTTTCCATTTTCAGTTACACGAATTGATAATTTTTTTTTTTTTTTTTTTTTTAAAAAAAAATTATAAAGGGATCTTTGAAAATGATTAAATTATAAGGGCAGTAGTTGTCTCAAAAACCAGATAGGATATATGATTCAAAGAAACATTTATACGCTTTAGAATATATGTGTATTATGTTAATTATCCAATACCAGTCATGTAAAAGGTTTCCTATGACATGAGGCTTTAGGGAAGAACCCTGATTGTGTGACCTGAACCCAGTAACAAAGAGTACCCATGTCACCTGGCATAAAATAGAAAAGGCAAATGCAACAACTGATTAAGAAAGGAAACGAAAGAAAATGTGATTTAATAATAAATAAAAATTAGAGGGAATCAATTCCGGTAGACACCATAATATTAGCTCAACTATAATGGATGCATCAAATAAGTCAAGAAAGAATACTTTTCCCTCTTAGTAATCAATTATTCAACATGATTGCAAACAACAATGGACGTTATGGGTCTTGCCAAGGTTGAAATAGATAAAAGACAGTAAGTTATGATAAAATATAATTCAACCTTCAACAGTGTCAATAAAATATAATGCTGTAAGTTATAATAAGTTAACTTGAAGAAAGATGCTGACACATAAGAGCATGCATGTACTCAAGAATAATGTTTACCAATTAAATGAATAAGTATATTTCATTCAACAACCACATACCAAACTTTCCAGGCACCAAAGGAGAAACTAAATCAATTACAAGAAAACAAAACATTAAAGTTTCTGATAGCAGCTCAAGTTCACATAAATGTCAAATAACATACTAAACCTAATTTAATTAGAAAAAAGACAAAAATACGCACCATCAAAAGTCAAGTCGAATGAGGTTTGTCCAAACATTTCATATATACTTACAATTTGTACCTATAATCTGAAGTTTATCACTTTGAAACTTTTATCATTTCACGCGACAATACCTACTCTGAGTTTCAAAATACTCATGACACAGCATGCAACATTTAAAAATATGTATTTCAAGCCAGATATACTACTTGAATGTTTATTCAACATCATACTATACTATTTACAAATTATAACATAATAAAAGTCACAAAGCCCCAAGTAATTTTAGGAATTGAAGATGACTATATAATTACAAGCCAGTGGATAAACACGGAGTAGCGAGTACTTACAGTAAGTGATATGAAATCCATCTGGGTACCAATTCCAAGTAGCTCAACCAACAATACAAGCATACAAAACAGTTAACCCATTTGAAACATTAAAAAATACAAAATATAACACATCAAAATTCTAAAGAACTTGAGCAAATGAGTAAGCAAACAACTAATTAAAACAAAACATTGCATCGATAATGAAGTCGAGTGCAAAGGGTCGATGGTGGAGTCGGAAGAAGTGGAAAGGTCGGAGAGGTCGGTTTGGTTGGATTGAGCACGGAGAGATACAAGGCGAGATGATGGGCTGAGGGGAAGGAGTTGACGCTTGTGGCGGGGGTGGAGATGGACGGTTGAGATGGATTTGTTTAGAGAGAGAAAGAGGGATCTAGCCATCGGTTTTGGAGGAAATTTGAGTGAAGATTGCGAAAATCTTAATTGGGAGAAGATCTGAAGAAATGACATTTTGGGTCAGTTCGGTTCGGGGTTAAGTGACATTACTAGGGTAATGTCATCTTATATTACTTGATTACCACGTTTAGTTATCAAGTAATATAAGATACCAGTAATCTTCAAATACAATAGTGGTTACTATTGGTAATATAAGAGGTAATCTGATTACCTCCATTTTCTTAGGTTTTATGAGATTAACAAGGTTATATTTTTTAGTTATAATTTTATCCCTTATTAATAAAAATTTTGGACAATAATACCCCTACTTTAAAACAAATTTACATTAATATCCTATTTCAATTTTACCCTTATTTAATTAAAATTTTAGACAAAAATGCCCTTATATTTAAAATAATTTACAGACCACCACTGCCACCAAACAGCCACCACCACAGCCACCCAGCCACCACCGCCGACAGCGGGTCAACCACCACGGACCACCGTCGAAAAATTGCGGGAGTCCGTAAAAACACTGGAAATTCTGTGGGAGGCTCCGGGATATGGCCGTTTTCGGCCATCAATATGGCCAAAAACGGCCATAGCGGAGCCTCTTGGTCACGGTGACGTACTCACGGGCACATCCGGCTGTGGTTCGCGGTGGCGGCTGGAGGTGGGGGTGATTTCGTCATAAATTAAAGTTTTATATAAGCGGGGGTGTTTTAGCTAAATCTGAAATATTTGGGGTTAAAAGAATTATTCAAAAATTAATAATAAAAATAATTTTATATTAATATTTAAAAGGGGGACAATTTAGTAATTTAAATAGATACTCATGTGTGTTTACTAAACACGCAAAAACTAGCAAGTGCACTAGTCGCTCAAGTATAGAGTGATGGGTAGGATTACGTTCCCACGAGGACTGGTAGCAAAGCACTAAGTTTCCTATGGTGTTAACAAGTTGAAGCAATCGAAATCTTGGATTTGTGGGAGCAATTTGTAATGAAAGAAAAACAAAAATAAAATCTAACAAGTAATAAATTCTTAAAAAGAAAAGGAATGGAATTCAGAGATTCAATTTAATTAAAACGGGTAGGGTTTTGACTTCGTTTGGATTATTTATGGGTTTACCTAAAAGTTACACTAATTTACATTTACATGCAATGGTTGTAAATCGGGTTCACTACTATGATAACATACCCCTCGGGCTATGTTTTCCTATATCCTTTTAACATTCCGCACCCAACAATTTGAAGGTTATAAACTCTAAATCATGAAGCACAAGAATCCTAAATGATTTCATTAGTTCTTGAATCTATCTCTAGCATCCATAATATAATGGTTATTACCCAGAAGCTTAACATGAATTATTTCTCAATCTCATCATGTTCATCACATACAACACTTAATTTCAGAGTAACACACAACCATAGCTTATTCACATGAAAATGCACAAACATAAACTCAACCCATTTCAAATCCAAACTACAATCAAAACCCTAACCATAGAAGATTAGTTCATATCTAATTTAACAGAAAAAAAACGGAAAATACAAGTAAACAGAATAAACATAATGAAATAGATGAAAGAATAGAAACTCCCCAAAAGATAATTATTCCAGTCAAAATCTGAACTTGTTCTCTAACAATCGAAAATCAGCTTTTTCTCTCTAGGAAATGCAAAGACGGCTAACCTAACAGCTCGGAACCCCTCTAAAGTTAAAGTTTTTCTTTTATACCTAGTCCTAAAAACCCAGTCAAAACACGCACACACGAAACTGTGCGTTTACAAAACTGAAAATTTTAACTGTCGCCGCGGCGAAGAATTAAAGATCCACATTCGATTCTGCCAACTTCGCCGCGGCGAAGACAATTTCTTGCCGGGGCGAAGCTTCTTCAAGAGTTCTGAAATTTACAGAACTGCCACTCTGCTTGCCTCTTGTCCGATTCTTCGATTTTCGACTTCCACCTTGGAAACAAGCTTCACGTCTGCATTGTCCTCACTCGGAACTCTCCTAACTTCTGAAATCCTTCAATTCTGGTCAAAACTGTTCAAATTGTCTTTATTCACTAAAAGAGTCCATTTTAACTGAACACGAAAAGTAGAGAATTACGCACAATTCAGGTAAAAATGCACTAGAAAGTACCTGAAATCCGACAAAAAGATAAATAAAAACTGTATAATTTACGGATTATCACTAACACCAATTTATTCCCCATAACCAACAACATATTAAATAACATACCACCAACTAACCAAACATATTTTTCTAAAGATTCCCAGTAATCTTCAAGGTAATCTATCTTTTCAGTAATTCAATATTCCCAGTAATCTAACATTCCTGAACAAACGCTCCTTTAGGTTAATGGAATTAGTTTCTGGGGAGAAAACTTTGGGACATTTTGGGACGAAAATTTTGGGTTAATGGGTATTAGGTTTTTGGGGACGAAAATTTTGGGAAATTTTGGGTGGGCGCAAATGGGTGTTTGTTTCCCGGTTAAAATCAAGTATATGGTAACATTCTAAAGTGCTTTGTATTAATTATACTGCAAAGCAGCTCACTCTCTTATTTTTTTTTTTTTTTTTTTTTTTTAATTACCTTAGGTTTTTCATTATATATTATATATATAATAGAAAACCCTATCCATTTGACTTTACCCGAATCTAACCCAACCCAGGCCCAATAGTAAATTAATAACAAATCCAATTATTAATTGAACTTACCATGAAAGAGACGCTGCCCCCTCACCCTTGCTCGCTCATCGGCAAGCGAGATCGCTGCCCACTCACTGAGAGCAAGACCCCGAATGCGTCTGCATAGGGGACTTCAAGCTTATGCAAAATATAAACCATATCCAACAATTGATAGATAATGAGTTATAAAAATATGAAGTTTTACTTATCAAAATTATATTCATAACATTTTCACAAAAAATGCTACCATAGATACATATTAATAACACATTTTAAAAAAGTGCTACCATTCAGTATTACTATAAGTCAATTTTTTTTGTAATGGGTGAAGCAAATAGCAAAATGAAGAGAAAGGGCAAAATGACGGCCCGTTAGAGCATGTCGTGATCCTCAAACGTACCTGCCACACCTTCCAACCATTTTCAACGGATCCTCATTCGCCACTTGCACTTAATTTTAAATTTTTTATCTTGGGTTTCAATCAATTTCAGAGTAGGAGTTCGAGAGTCACTAGCAAGCAAGTTTGGGTTTTGTTTCAAATGAAATAAAAAATGAAGTGGGTGTTTTTACATTTACCTAGAACTAATAATATTTACTCCCTAATTAGATTTCCAAATTTTGTACAATTATAGACAAAAAATTTCATCCTAGAAAAAAAGGGCTTTTATTAATTGCAAAATTTTGCATTCAAAAATAATAAATTCGTCCCAGATTGATTTCCCTCTATATTATTTCATCATTCCATCCAAATGGCATTGTTGGAGGGGATGAAACTGAATTCATCCCTAAATTAAACATTTGTTGTAGTTCTAAATTTCGTCCCTAAAAATGTATTTTTCACAATTTAGGACAAAATTATATTTCCTCGCTAATAAGTTTTCCAATTTTTGTACAATTGGAGACAAAAAACTTCGTCCCAAAAGAAAAAAGGTTTTTAGCTACAAAATTTTTTGTCCAAAAATAATACATTTCGTCCCAAAAAATGTATTTTTACAATCAAGAACAAAATCATATTTTGTTGCTATTAAGTTTTTCAAATTTTGCACAATTAGAGACAAAAAATTTCGTCCCAGAAAAAGAAAGTTTTTAGCTACAAAACTTTTCGTCCAAAAATAATAAATTTCATCCCAGAATGATTTCCCTCCATATTATCCCATCCTTCCCTCCAAATGGCATTGTTGGCCTAGGGCAAAAATTGAGTGCTGATCATTTTGTGACAAAATTATAATTTCGTCCCCTAAAATGACCATTCTGGGACGAAATTAAATCCGTCCCTAAATATTTCGTCCCTAAATGTTAAATTTCTTGTAGTAAGTCTGCTGCTTTTATCTACCGGGGTCCCCAAATTATCACCATACTGAAAGAGCCCATCATAGATTGCAACCAGGCTACTCAACTCTATGACGACAAGGTGAGTGTGGATCACAGTATAAGAAAACAAATTATTAAGCTTTTGCTTAATTTTCTTTAGAAATATGCATACTTAATAGCCTTAACATATGATATCTGAAGTATGCAATTTGTACATATCTTCTTGTTATGCTTTGTGTATTATGTATCTTTCTTGGTCTCCCATAGTTTTGTGTAAGCCTAATGGTCTGTCCTTTGTTATTTACTATATGCCTCCCCCTTAGTTATTAAGAAGTAGAGAGTGTCAAAGTTTTATCAATCTGAAACTATGTAATTATGTTGAACTCCGTAAAGAGACCCTTATTTTATGCTCTGAAATTATGTAGTTAGTATATATGGGCTGTTGGGCACTTGCACTCTTATAATCAGGATTGTATACGAGCCGAGCTGAGCAGAACAGCACGGTACTCGAAGCTTGGCTCATGAAAATTTATTGAGCTCGGGCTCGAGCTCGAGTTTGTCGAGCTCTAAAAACCAGGCTCGAAGCTCGGCTCGAGATGATTTGCTGAGCTCTCTGTTTCTTCCTCTTCCTCTTGAACGAAATTACAATATTAAAAATCAAAATCAAAATTGAGTTTTGTCTATGCCATCAAAATTACAGTACACCCATCTACCAAAATACCCAGCTAAATTTTCACATCAAAATTACATTTATAATTATAAATAAATCACAAACAAACAGATCACATCCTCTCTCTTTCGTGAACAAAAGATGAACTCAAATCCACCATAAAATAATTTAACAAATCAAACCCATTTCTGGAATTACTACTTTCAATCACTTCAACATGTGAAGCATTTCGCAGAAGAAAAGGTAGCTTGGTTAATGAATGAGCAAGACAGGAAAGAGAAGAGAGAAGACAAGAAGAAGACGGAGAAAAAAAGACAAGAAGAAGAAGGAAAAGAGAAAAGAGAAAAAGAGAAGGAGAGACAGGAAAGAGAAGGAGAGACAGGAAAGAGAAGAGAGAAGACAAGAAGAGATGGAAACAAGAAGACAAGAAGAAGAAGGAAAATAGAAAAGAGAAAAGGAGAAGTGTCGGTTGCTGAAGTGAAGACTTTAGGGTTTTTGCAGTTTGGAATAATTTATATAGTAAATGTTAAATAACATATATCCCCCCATACTTGAAAACATTACACTTATACCCTTTTGAGCTGTTTGTGAGCCTATTGAGCCAAGTACTTGTTGGCTCGGGGCTCGACTCGATGGATAATCGAGCCATTCGAGCTCGAGATCGGCTCAACTTTTGCCGAGCTGAGCCATGAGCTACTTGCGAGTGGCTCGGTTCGCATATAGCCCTACTTATAATTTTGCCTCTCTCTTTCACATAAAGGATGAGACTTGAAGTTGAAAGGTTACATGTACTCCAAAATTACTCAATAGTAACTTTGGAGGCCGAATTCAATATAAATATTAATTCTGACCAGTATCATCCTTGCTTTCCGTTTGTTATATGGTTTTGTAATGTGAATTAACCAACTAGATTTGTGTGCTCCTTGCAACTACAGTGGCGGGGCCATGATTGGGGTAAAGTAATAGAAACACAATTGTGAAAATCGTTTTCCAGAGCTTTAAAAAGATGGTTCTATGAATAATTGTGGCGGCAGAGAACTAAAATAAACTGAAGGGATACTGATCAAGACATTCAAGAAATTTAATTAAGAGAATGGCCAGTTAAAATACTTCATTCTTCCTCATAATCAATGATTAAAAATATAAATATTCATCAAAACATGGGTGTGTAAATTTTTTTTTTTTTTCAAATTGCATAAAGTCCATCATCCAATCTATGCTTCGTTATGTTATCAGTTAACAGTTATAAGAAAACACGCCCAAGTTTTTGCTTCACTAGAACAAGTGGCTGCTGGGCTGCCAAATGGTCCATACATATTACTCAATAATAATGAACCAAAATTGTTATTCTATAGCAATTAAAAGCATGCATATTAATATACTTGCTTTTTAAACCAAAAACACATATATAACGTTAAATTATTAAAAGAAATATTTTGGAATTATTTTGGGATTAAAAACAGTAGTCATGATTCATTTTGATCATGTTGATACTGTTTATAGCTAGGGCTCTCTTGATTTCAATTTTTATGGAGCTCTGTCTCAGACCTTTTGGTTAAATAAATAATAATCTTTGTATCTTTTACCTCTCCTTATGTTACAAATAAATAATAATCTTCCATTGTTATATTAATTATGCAGTCTTTCTTCTACTATTATTGTAATCAACATAATTCTCGCTTGGTGTTTTGGGTAATGGATAACAATATTGTTTAATCTGTAAATATGTGGCAGAACCCCAACAACAAGCTGTGCAACTCCTAAACACTTATAGGAGTAAGATTTAATTATAAATCTGTGTTATCTACTAAACTAGTTAAATGGCGATTTATTTGTAGATCACTACAGGTTTCATAAAATATTCTGCTTAGTCTTGGCTTGAGCTCATGCATGTGGCCAGGAAGAGGTTTTCTGTCTATACTTAATGATACACCATAATCATAGAAGCATAAATTACAAAATCGGCTGAAAATTCAGAAGTGGATATTTGTTTTTTCCTTAAGATGTGAAGTGTATCTATTTTTATACAGGATTATGAATACGAATGAAAATTAAGCACAAGATTTCTTATTTCTTAGTAACTTACAAAAATAAAGTTTATCTTAAAGATTTTTTTCTTACTTGTTTTAACTTAAACCTTAATCCTAAGAGGCATTTGGCTGGGGGTTATCCTCCATTACTGAGGTAATGTCATCTTATATTACTTAGATTACCACGTTTGGTTGTCAAGTAATATAAGATTTTAGTAATCTTTTAAAACTAATAGTAATTAATGTTGGTTATATATGTGGTAATCTAAATACCACCGTTTTTTAGGTATTTTAAGATTACTTGGTAATTCATGTTTGTTACAATTTTACCACTTAGGGGCGTTTGGATTGAGGGGGGGGGGGGTGTGTGGGGGGTGCTATTATTAAAACTTACCTAGGGTAATATATTTTGTTTCCCTTATTGCCCCTAAATAATTGAGCATTTAGTCTAAATTAGCCTTATATTTGTTAAGATTTACAAAACACCTAATTCAGTCATGCAGACCCTTTTGTCCTCATTTTTTAAATTTTCTCGACGACATTGCCCTTGTTATTATCATTATTTACGGAAATGTCATCGTACCCAAAACTAGCCACCACCGCCAGCCATCGTGGACCACCGCCAGAGGCTACCAAAAGTCGTCATAATGGCGTACAATCGGTCGTGCGTCGGTGAGGCCTTTTCCGACCATGGATCACAAATCCATAGTCGAAAATGGTTAGGTCTTTGGTCGTGAAACGTGAAATGGTTGGCTTTTCACGGCCAACTCTATGGTCATTTCATGGCCACATCTTTGGCCGTGAAACGACCATGGCCAGATCTATGGCATTGCCAGCATCACAGCCAGATCTGGGGCATTGTTGCGGTCTCCAACGATGGTGGCTGGCTATCGGCAGTGGCTTGAGGTGTTTTTGTTAAGTTTAAAACATTTTTGGTTGCTAGGGTGTTTTTGCTAAATCTAAAAAGTTGGGGGTTAAAAGAAACTGTCCAAAAAATAATAATAAAAAATACTATTATGTTAATATTTAAAAAGGAGGACAATTTAGTAATCTATATAACATATACACTCATTTATCCTCCCAACCAAACATATTATTTACCAATTTATTCGAATCAACCAAACACATTTTTTTAATATTCTCAGTAATTTTTAAAGTGATTTTTTATTCCGTTAATATAATATCCCCCTATTAAAAAAATTATATGATCCAAATGCCCCCTTATTAATAAAGTTTTAGGACAATAATGCCCTTATTTTGAAATTAATTTACATGAACCTACAGTTACAGTTTTACCCCTAATAACTTAAGTTTTTACATAGTAATGCCCTTGTATTAAAACAAATTGCAGGCCACCCAGGACCACCACTGTCTACCAATCACCACCACCAGCCGTTGGCTGACGTTATCGAAATAGCACACCGTCAACCAGATCTAACCGAAAATGGCTAAATCGGTGGTCGAAAACGACCAAATGGTCATAGATCTGGCTGAAAATGGCCAAATCTATTCAATCGGAAATGGCTAGATCCATCATTTGGCCAAAAACGATCAGATTGACGTCCGACCAGTCAGATCCGATCAGTCGTGCGCTATTCCAACCACTACCACTATGGCCAACGGCTGACAGTGGCTTGGGGTAGATGGGGTGATTTTTTTAAAAATTAAACTTTTATGTGGCTGTGGTGTTTTAGCAAAATCTCAAATGTAGGGGGTTAAAAGAAATTATTCAAAAAAAATATTATATTAAATTATTAATATTTAAAAAGGAGGGCAATCTTGCAATCTATATAACATACCTACCAATTTATTCTAACCTAACCAAACATATTTCTCTAAACATTCTCAGTAATCTTTAAGGTAATCTATGTTTCCATTAATATAACATTCCCGATAATATAACATTCCATAAACCAAACACACCCTTAAGATTATTCGTGGAATAACGAATTGTAGCTATACTCATACATCAGTTAATTCTTTCTTTCTCCTTTTTACTTTTCCTGCCATTTAGGATGAAGTTTTGATTGTGTATCTAATTACCTTACCTTTTCACTACAATACACAGTATCAATTTGCAGTAACATAGATGTCAGCAGACGAAGCTTGGAAACCACAAAAATTAATGAAAAGAATAATCAACAGTTCAGCAACTGTATGCCACTTTTTCAACATAGAGTCAGAGAATGAATCCATGAGTATGATAATGCTACCTTGTTTCCTTGTAAAGCTTCAAACGAGATTAGGACCATAAGAAGATAAGGTTTTCTGACGCTGAGTGTGTTTGCTCTTAAAGATATGAACTCATTATCATCATCGTGAGGCTTATTGTTAGACCAAGTCAATTTTGCATATATCCATGCATATCAACATGAAATTTAACCCCTACCACAACATTGGCATTCAAAAAGTGAAAGATTCACAACTTTGGAAGCCTATAATGGACCATTTAAAAATTCGTTTCAATTTATTCATATATATCCATATTCTATATCTTTTTTTCTTTTTTTTTAACCAATTTCCCAGGCTCTGAAGTTAACGACCAGATAAACCTTCCAGTGATCACCTCTATTAGCAATAGAGGGGAATCCAACTTAAAACCTCTTGAGTAATACACCCAAAAGTCCTTATCGTCCCATCCGACCACCCAAGGATAGTTAAAAAAATAACCCATCTTCAAAATATCCTACCACTTGCAACCGCACATGACCTTGCCTTCTCGATTCACATATAAAGAATATTATTTTTCATATCTCAGAACATAAACTTATGCTAATGGATTTGGAAGAGAGGGGAGGAAAATTATTGTCTTCTCAATCTCTGGTAAGATAAAATTTAATTCATCTTAGTTGAATATTTATTATGGCAAGAATGAGTTGATTTTTGGGTTAATCGATTTCATAATTATGGCAAGGATAGCAAACTTTACTAAATTATTTGAAACTTGTAACCAGAAATAGAATTATATTTTAAATAATAGCACTGATCAATTCAAGTAGAACTGTCAATTATAAGGAAGTAGCAAGCTAGAATTAATAATTATCACCAAAAAAAAAAGAAAAAAAGAAAAAGAAATAAAACCGAAATTCTATAATCAAATATTCACATATCTGGAGTTATCACGTATAGATCAATTGGTAGTTCCGATTTCCCACATCAGAGATATTGTCTGAAGTCATGACAAGAAAAGGTTCTCAATAATCCATTTTGGAGCATCTATTATCTTAAATAATTGACAATACCCTGCTTTTTTCTTATGAATAAAGTGAAAAATGAAATATTGTGAAGCTCTTTATGCCAAATGCTAGTGCATGCATAAGGGGAATTGTGTTAAGTGCCCTGAACCTGAAGTGCTGCTCTTTTTTTATTTTTATGTAACCAATAATTAATACTGGAGTTGTAACTGAATTAATCTTTTTCTCAGAGAACGAACATGAAAGATCCATACACAACCAGAAAAATTAGCCCGGTTGATAAAAATAAGTCATTTTTTTTATAATTTTTGGGCAGGCACTTTGTTCTCCACTCTAGATTCCCCCACAGTTACTTCACCTTAGAGTTGCTGCCATTTGTGATATTACTGTATATGTTTTGAATGGAATCATAAAAAGCTGAAGAATATTTGGAAGGCCAATTTCCTTCCTTTTTTCTAGCTTTCCCACAATACTGAAAGTTACAAGATATCTATTCTTAATTATCTTAATTAGATTTATGATTAATAAAGTGAGAGCTTTGTGACTGATTATTTCTATATAAAGGAACCTGACTTCAAACGTTTGGTACCAAGAGAAACACATTAAAAACTACTCTTCTTTGTAACTTACACTGCTAATTAATGGCCTTTCAGGCTCATCAGGCAGATCATTACAACCGCCTTGCTAAGGTTGGCAGGGAAGGCTTTGCTCTGTTGGAAGAGCTCGAGCTTATCCGCCCGCCGAAGAAGTTTGGGAACAGGCATCCCCCTCAAGCACATGATTTTCATCGTTATCCTCAGCATCAGTATGAGCCCGTGATAGATAGCAACCAGGCTGCTCAACTCTACGGTGGCAAGGTGGTTGTGGATCATCGTATAAGAAAACAAATTCCCAATGGCGGTTATTTTCTTCAGAAATAGGCATACTTAATAGCCTTAACATATGCTATCTGAAGTATGCAATTTGTACATATCTTCTTGTTATACTTTGTGTATTATATATCTTTCTTGGTCTCCCATAGTTTTGTGTAAGCCTAATTGTCTGTCCTTTGTTATATGATATATGCCTCTACCTTAGTTATCAAAGTTATTAAAGAGTAGAGAGTATCAAAGTTTTATCAATCTGAAACTATGTAATTATGTCGAACGACCTGTAAACAGAGCCTTATTTATGCTCTGAAATTATGTAGTTAATATATATGGGCTGTTGGGCACTTGCAGTCTTATAATTTTGCCTCTCTCTCGTTTATATAAAGGATGAGACCTGAAGTTGGAAGGTTACATGTACTCCAAAATTACTCAACAGTAACTTTGGAGGCCGAATTCAATATATATATACTCAACAGTAACTTTGGAGGCCGAATTCAATATATAGATATATATAGATATTCTGACCAGTATCATCCTTGCTTTCCGTTTGTTATATGGCTTTGCAATGTGAATCAACCAACTAAATTTGTGTGCTCCTTGCAACGACAGTGGCCGCGGGGCCATGATAGGAGTAAAGTAATGGAAACACAATTGTGAAAATCGTTTTCCAGAGCTTGAAGAAGATGGTTCTATGAATAATTGTGGCAACAGATAATAAACTGACGGGAGACTGATCAAGACATTCAAGAAAATTAATTAAGAGAATTGCCGGTTAAAATTCTTCATACTTCCTCATAATCAACAATAATCCGTTTGGTTAGTTATTTAGAATAACATTCTATACTATTTAGCATTTTTGGAAAATATGATAGAATTCTGAGAAGTTTTTGGTACATTTCTTAATAGCATTTTCTAAAAATATTTAGATTATTTTAACCCCCTAAGTTTGTTAATTTAACTAAACACTCCCACCATAAAAGTTTATAAATTGACAAAAACACCCCCACCCCCCACATATTGCTGGCAGCGGGCCACCACCGTCAGAAGGTGGTCGGAATGATGCATAATCGACTGGATTTGGCTGGTCGTACATCGATCTGGCCTTTTTCGGTCACAGCCACCATAGATCTAGCCGAAAACGGCCAGATCTACAGCCACAATTCTCTGGTCAACCAAGATATGGCCATTGTCAATAGCCAAATCTGGTCATTGTCAATAGCCAAATCTGGCCAAATTTGGCCGTCAACAACTAAATCTTTGGCCATCGTTATGGCAATGGCAGCGACAGTGGCGGTGACTGCTAGCGGGAGATAGTGGCTTGGGTGGGCGGAGGTGTTTTGTTAATTTGAAAAGTTTTATTAAGAAAAGTATTTGTTAATGTTTTGAGTTGAATAGGATATGATTAATTTTTGAAGAATATTAAAACAAATGCATTTTTGGGTTTTTATGATAGGATAGTGGAATATGATACTAGGAAAAAAGTGTGCCAAACAGACCAAAAATTAAAGTAAATATTAATCAAAACTTAGGTGACTAAAATGTTTTTTTTTTTTTTTCAAATTGCATAAAGCTCATCATCCAATCTATGGTTCGTTATGTTATCAGTTAACAGTTATAAGAAAACACGCCCAAGTCTTTGCTTCATTAGAACAAGTAGCTGCTGGACTGCCAAATGGTCCATACACATTACTCCATACTCAATAGTGATGAACCAAAATGATTTCTAGTTCGACAATATTATTCTATAGCAATTAAATACATGCATATTAATATACTTGTTTTTTAACCAAAAACACATATAAAACATTAAATTATTAAAAGAATTATTTTGGAATTAAAAACAGTAGTCATGATTCCATTTTGATCTTGTTGATACTGTTTATAGCTTGGGCTCTCTTGATTTCTATATAAATGGAGCTTTACAGAAGAACCCCACAAGGGTTTTAGAGGTTCTAGTTAATTTTGTAGTTGGTATTATGCATGGTTACCAAACTTTGCTTAATGCATATATAGTTTGATACATATATGTATGTGTGTGAAAATAATTGTTTTATAGTCTTGTAACATACTGAGTCTCCCAGAGTTCAGCTTGTTTAATAGAGTACTTTGTATCTTTTACCTCTCCTTTTGTTATGTTAATGTGAACCCCAAAAACGACGTCGTTGAACTTAAAGTTCAACAATGTCATTTTAGCAGACTGCCACAAGAAGAGATCCTAACCATTGAAAGTATTTAGAATCTAACGGCCAGAATTATTCCTCCTTAAAATAGTATAGATCAAGACTCTCACTCTGTCGAAGAAGCAGGTTCTTCATACTGTTCTTTAGATTAGAAAATACTCTGTTAGGGTTTGCTGTGAATCTCTTTTATTGATTGTAATCTTGAGCGATTGGTTGTAATCGTTGGTTGAGGGTTGAGCTTCCTTCAAGTCTTGGGAATCTGGGTTAGTATTCTCATAGGAAAGGTTACAGTTTGTCTTGAGAGAGTGTTACATAGTGTGTAAACAAATTGGGTGTAAATCTTGGTTGTATTGGTGTAGAAACTTAATCTCTAGTGCAGTGAGCCCCAAGTTTATTTGAGCTCAACGTGGATGTAGTTTATCCTATATTGGGTAAGTGAACCATGGTAAAAATTTGTGTTCTTGCATTCTTGATTTCTTTATAGTTTGATTATGTGGTTGCGCATGTGGAATTGTGGATTGTTAGGTTAGTGAATTTGCAGATTATCTCTACAGTGGTATCAGAGCCATCAATTTAGGGTTTGTCAATTTTAGGGTTTACTGTTGAAATTAGGGTTTGATAATTTTTGGGGGGTTTCTTGATTTAAAGATTCAGTGTAGTCTAGGGTTAGGAAATCTATGAAATTGAGGCCCTGATTTCTTGAGGTAATCAGAATTCGAGCAAAGCCCTTGTTTAGAATCTGTCTGTCGAAATTCACCAAACACCATTCTTTTCTGTTTCACACAATGAGTACCACACGGGTTAAGATCGCACACTATGATGCCAAAATCGATTTCAACACTTGGAAGAATAAAATGAAGGCACTCCTGTCACATAACAAAGTGGCAGTCGCACTAGAGAGGGACCAGACCAAATGGCTTGAGGATAAGCTGAAAAAGAAAGTCGAAATTGATGAGGAAGCATATAATCTCATCATCATGAATCTTGCCGACAACGTATTATGGAAGGTAGATGGTGTTGAGACACCGATAACTCTCTAGGGTAAGCTTGAATCTCTTTATGCAATTCAATCTGCTCCTAATCTTGCTTATTTGAAAGGTATATTGTTTTCGTATAAAATGGATAGTGCTAGAACCATAGAGGAAAACTTAGATGAGTTCTTGAAAATGACCCAAGGGCATTGATCAAGAACTCAGTGAGTCTAGTTTAGCCATTATTCTTTTGAACTCTATTACCGAGGAATATCAGGTTGTCAAGAATGCTCTGCTTTACACGGGAACTATCCCTAGTCTAGACCTAATTGCATCAGGATTGAAGGCTAGAGAACTAGAGCTTAGGGTCCGAAAGAAAAACAACAATAGTTTGTTTGTAAAGGGAAAGGGAGATTCTAGGCAGTCTAGGGGTAATTCACAGTTTAATACTGGGTTTAGAAATAAAAAGAAGGGCAAGAACACTCATAAGACAAAAGGAGAAACAAGGAAATGTTTCTTCTGTAATAAGACTAGTCACCTGAAGAAAAAATTGTTATGATTGGATCAGAAAACAAAAACAGAATAGTACAGAGAGTAATTTAGCCTATAGTAAAAATAATGTCCAAGAATCAGAGGTCTTGAATGTATCTAGGTCTGAAAATATAGATGAATAGGTGTTAGACTCTGGGTGCTCATTTCATATGAGCCCCAATAGAGAGTGGTTTCAAGATTTTAAAGCTAGTGAGTTAGAAACGGTGTATATGGGTAATAACAATGCCTGCAAGGTTCAGGGAATTGGGAGTATAGCCTTAAGACTCAATGATGGTAAATCTGTCAAACTAACTATGGTGAGATACATACCAAAATTAAAAAGAAATATAATTTCCCTAGCACATTAGATGAGTCAGGTTGTTGCTATAAAGCTGAATGTGGTTGTCTAAATGTGAAAAAGAATAAGAACTTAGTCCTAAAAGGTGTCAAACGCAATGGCCTCTACTTCCTGTGTGGTAATTGTTGTTCAAACTATATTTACTCTTCTTTGTTTACTACTAACCTTACTGTTTCAAAGAAGTGGCACCTTAGAATGGGCCACATAAGCCAGAAAGGACTCAACATTCTTAGCCAGTAAGGTATGTTTGGTAAGGATCCTATTGACACCTTAAATTTCTGTGAGACTTGTATATTAGGTAAACAACACAGGGTGAGTTTCCAGGGAGGAACTCACTTGGCAACCAATTGCCTAGAATATCTTTATGCTGACTTGTGGAGGCCTGAAAAAAAAACCAAAACACATGGGGGAAGCATTTATTTTCTGTCTATAGTTGATAACTATAGCAGAAAAGTTTGGGTTTACCTGCTTAAGACCAAAGATGAGACCCTTGATAGGTTTAGAAGTTGGAAAGTGTTGGTAGAAAACCAGACTGATAAGAGAGTCAAAGCTCTTAGAACAGACAATGGCCTGGAATTCTATAATTGTAAGTTTGACCAATTTTGTAGTGACCAAGAGATACTTAGACATAGGACTGTAAGGAAGACTCCACAGCAAAATTGAGTCATTGAAAGGATGAACATGACCCTGTTAGAGAAGGTTAGATGTTTATTGTTTACATTAGGTTTACCAAAATCTTTCCAGGGAGAGGCCCTTAACACTGCAGCATACTTGATTAATAGGAGTCCCTCAAGTGCTATTAATTTCATGTACCTAGAAGAAAAAAATGTCTAATAGAAAGCCCAACCTAGGTCATCTTAGAGCCTTTGGGTGTGTTGCCTATGCACACACTAGTGAGGGAAAACTAGAACCTAGGTTTCTAAAATTTGTATTCTTAGGATACCAAGAGGGGACTAAAGGGTACAGGCTGTGGGAAAGAAATGCACCAGGGGTAAAAGTTATTATAAGCAGGGATGTAATCTTTAATGAGAATTTGTTTCCTAGTAGAACTTCTAATAATCCTACAGGTACCTCAACCGGTGAGAGTATTAGTCAAGATCAACGTTATGGGTCACAAATTGAGGTGAAGCAAGTCAGAGTTCAAACTGAACTGGAGAATCAAGAAGAAATACCTGCAACATCAGACTTGGAACATGAATCAGAAGATGATCAAACTGAAAATTCATATCAGCACAATACCAACTCACCAAAGACAGGACCAGAAGAGAAATCAAACCCCGTGCCAGGCATTCGTATGCTAACTTAATCTATACTACTCTAGTTGCAAGTGTTAAAATCCAGAGAACTAAACCAGATAACTATGATGAAGCTATAAGGTCCAGAGACAAGGATAAATGGCAAGCTGCCATGGAAGAGGAGATGCACTCCTTGAAGATAAATCGGACTTGGTCCTTAGTACCCTGTCCAAAAAGTCATAAGCTTATTGACTATAGATGGTTATACAAAGTAAAGGAAGATATGAATCCCTCTAATCCACCTATATTTAAAGCTAGACTTGTAGCAAAGGGCTACACTCAAAGGGAAAGGATTGATTTCAATGAAATCTTCTCCCCTGTAGTCAAATATAAGACTATTAGGATTATGTTATCTGTAGTTGCACACCTGAACCTAGAACTGAAGCAGTTAGATGTAAAAATTGCATTCCTGCATGGTAACTTAGATGAAAAAATCTTCATGAAACAGCCTAGGGGATTTATTGATAGAAACTGCCCTGATCATGTGTGCTTGTTGCATAAGTCCTTGTATGGGCTTAAACAAGCCCCTAGACAATGGTATAAAAGGTTTGACACCTTCATTACCAGTATAGGATTTAAAAGAAGTGAATATGATAGTTATTTTTACTATGACTTGAATGCTAGTATGTATGTGTATTTACTGCTTTATGTGGATGACATGCTATTGATTAGTAAATCAAAAAACAGGATAAATGATTTAAAGTCTAGGCTGAATTCTAAGTTTGATATGAAGAACCTAAGGAGTGCTAAAGAGATCCTAGGGATAGTTATTGACAGAAAAAGAGAGGATTGTGAACTAAAACTTCAGTAGTCCTCCTACCTATTGAAACTAATATCTAGATTTGGAATGTCTGATTCCAAGTTAGTGTCCATACCCTTAGCCAACCATTTTACACTTACTAAGACTCAGTGTCCTAAGTCTGAAATTGAACTAATTAGAATGGAAAAGATATCCTATGCTAATGTGATAGGATCAATCATGTACGCCATGATTAGCACCAGGCCTGGCCTATCTTATACCATTTCTCTACTTAGTCGTTTTATGTCCAATCCAGGTATAGAACATTGGTCAGCATTGAAATGGTTACTGAAATGTATTAATAGTACAATATATGTTAGGTTAGAATATAAGAAAAGAGGAAATTCACTTGATCTTGTGGGATATGTAGATTCTGATTTTGCAGGAGACAAGGACACAAGAAAGTCTACCACCTCATACTACTTCACATTGGGAGGAAATTGCATAAGTTGGAAGTCATAGCTTCAACCCATTGTTGCCCTCTACTCTACTGAAGTTGAATACATTGTTGTGGCAGATGTATTCAAAGAAGCATTATGGCTTAAGGGGATTCTATCTGAGGTAGAGCTAATTGATGGACAGATAACAGTGTTTTCTGACAGCCAAAGTGCAATTCACCTGACGAAGCATATTGACGTGAGGTTCCATTTTGTAAGGGATCTAGTGGCTCAAGGAATTATAGATCTGAAGAAGATATCAACAGAGAACAATCTAACTAACATGGGCACAAAGGTAGTAACCGTCACAAAGTTCAAACACTATTTGAACTTGCTGTTTATAAAATAATTAGCAAACAATAGAGTTGAGAAGGGTTCTTGGGAGGTAGTTGCACTAGGGAGACTTGAACTGAGCAGTGTGGCTGTCTTTGAGGTTCAAGGTGGAGAATGTTAATGCGAAGTCCAAAAACGACATCGTTGAACTTTAAGTTCAACACTGTCGTTTTAGCAGACTGCCACAATAAGAGATCCTGACCATTTAAAGTATTCAGAATCTGACAGCCAGAATTATTCCTCCTCAAAACAGTATAGATCGAGACTCTCACTCTGTCGAAGAAGCAGGTTCTTCATACTGTTCTTTAGATTAGAAAATACTCTGTTAGGGTTTGCTGTGAATCTCTTTTATTGATTGTAATCTTGAGCGATTGGTTGTAATTGTTGGTTAAGGGTTGAGCTTCCTTCAAGTCTTGGAAATCTGGGTTTAGTATTCTCATAGGATAGGTTACAGTTTGTCTTGAGAGAGTGGTACATAGTGTGTGAACAGATTGGGTGTTAATCTTGGTTGTATTGGTGTAGAAACTTAATCTCTAGTACAGTGAGCCCCAAGTTTACTGGAGCTCAACATGGATGTAGCTTATCCTTTATTGGGTAAGTGAACTATAGTAAAAATTCGTGTTCTTGCATTCTTGATTTCTTCACAGTTTGATTGTGTGGTTGTGTGTGTGGAATTGTGGATTGTTAGGTTAGTGAATTTCCAGATTATCTCTACATGTTATAAATAAATAATAATATTTTGTTGTTATATTAATTATGCAGTCTCTCTTCTACTATTATTATAATCTACATAATTCTCTCTAGGTGTTTTGGGTAATGGATAATTATATTAATTGTTTAAGCTGTAAATACGCAGCAAGACCCAATAGCAAGCTGTACAGTTCCTATACACTTATAGGAGTAAGATTTAATTATAAATTTGAGTTATCTATGAAACTAGTTAATTAGAGATTAATTTGTAGATCACTTCATGTTTCATAAAGTATCTCTGCTCAATCTTGGCTTGAGCTCATGAATGTGTGTTGGCGAGAAAGAGGTTTTCTATCTATACTTTATGACACACCATAATCATAGAAACAAAAATTGCAAAATCGACTGAAAATTCTCAAGTGGATATTAATTTTTTATACAGGATTATGAATATGAAGGCAAATTGAGTACAAGATTTCTTACTTCTTAGTAACTTGCAAAGATAAAGTTTATGATCTTAAAGATTGTTTCTTCTTTGTTTTTACTTAAACTTTAAATATTTAGCTAGACTCATACATCAGTTAATTCTTTCTTTCTCCTTTTTACTTTTTCCTGTCAAATAGGATGAAGTTTTCACTACAGTACACAATATCAATTTGCAGTAACACAGATGTCAGCAGACTAAGTTTGGAAACCAAAAAAATTAATAAAAAGAATAATCAACAGTTTGGTAACTACATGCTACTTTTTCAACAATGTTTTGTGAGATTATTCACCATAGATTGAATCCATGAATATGACAATGCTACTCTTTATTCCTTGTAAAGCTTCAAACGAGATTAGGATAGAAGAAGATAAGGTTTTCCTTGTGGCATTCATGATATACTCTTCAAAAAGTGAAAGATACAAAAGGGAAAAAAAATCATGCTTTCTAATTAATTAGATATCTTCTTGATCTTTCTTTGAGTATAGCCTCTCAAGCATTCTTGATCATAAATTTGGAAGCCTGTATGGGATCTTTTACAAATTCGTTTCAATTTATTCATAGATATCCATGTTCTATATCTCATTTATGTGAGGAAGAATTGACATGACACATGCTTTACCTAGAACATTTGATAGGAATAAATAACCCATCTTCAAAGAATATCCTGCCATTTGCATTTGCAGATGACCTTGCCTTTTCGATTCACACATAAAGAATATTATTTTTCCAATCTCAAAAACATAAATATGCTAATGACTACACATATCAGACTACCCTACAAGACAAATTCTATCTTTGCAGCCTTCTGAAAACTCTTGATAATGCAAAATCTTATCCCCTTCTTCATCTATCTAATAGATTGATGACAGGAGAGGAGAGGAAGAATATTGTCTTCTCGATCTCTGCTTAGATAAAATTTAATTCATTTTAGTTGAATATTGGTTACACTAATATTTAAAAGCTACCACATCAACTAAAATGAGTTGATTGAGTTAATTGATTTCATATTTATTATAACCAGAATTATATTTTAAAAAATAACAAGTGAAAAATTAGAACCTGATCAAATAGTAAGCTAGGATTATCACCACAAAAAAAAAAAAAAAAAAAAAAAAAAAAAAAAAAAAAGATGAAAATAAATTGTGGTGACATTGTGTTTTGCCACGGTGGAGTCAATTAAAATTGGGTGAGTCAAAGGGTGCAACGACGTCGTTTTATGATGAGCTAAAGAGGGTTTTTTCAACTCATTCGATCCAGCCCTCATTTCTCTTCTCTAACTTCATTTGTTCCAGAATGTGCTAATGGGAGACGAAATCTGATACTCATCTATGGCTGGAAATCCTTGGGGTTCCAAATGGAGGCTGATCCTGGAGATGACTGATGTTAAATTGATTTCATCTAATATGGATTCGCAGCAAGGGGAAAAGAGAAGAAAGCTAGGGTTTCTTTGGGTTGTATTCTTCCTTGCTCATTCTGTTTTCTTGTTCAATACTCTGTAAATTGTCTACTTGACTGTGATAGTAATGACATCCTATTTACGCCTTGAAGAGTGGATGTAGGCTACCCAGCCAAACCACTATAATTCCTTGTGTTGATCTTTATCTCTTTACTTAATCTGCTGTTTGGTTAAATGCTTGATGATTCATTGTTGTTAATCTGTGATTACTTTCATGTTTGGGGATTGGTAGTTAACCAAAGAATCGGAATCTGTGATTATCATCTTGTTACACAGTTGATTAGTTAGGCATAGAATTGTAATCTGTGAAAACTCAGTTCAAATTCCAACAGATTGGTATCAGAGTTTGATTTAGGGCTTCGTAAAGTGTTCTGTTTTTTGTTTTGAGTATTCTGTGACCAATTTCTTAGGCTAAACTCCAATCATGTCTACTAAGTTTGAACTTGAAAAGTTTACAGGTGAGAATAATTTTGGTCTGTGGAAAATGAAGATGGAAGCAGTACTGATCATGGAAGGGCTAGCCCTAGCCCTAAAGGAAGAGACTGAACTTCCAGAGACTATGACAGCTTCTGAGAAGCAGGAAATGCTAAACAAAGCCAAAAGCTCCTTGATCCTCGGATTGGGTGACAAAGTCCTTCGGGAGGTCAAGAAGGAGAAGTCAACTGCTAAAATCTGGAACAGGTTAAATTCTCTCTATCAATCTAAAGCTGTCCCTAATAGATTATTTTTAAAGCAGAGGTTGTTTGGCTTTAAAATGGATGAGCAGAAATCTTTAAAAGATAATAAAGATGATTTTTTTTAAAGTGATTCAGGATCTAGAAAGTATTTCTATAAACATTAATGATGAGGATCAGGCAGCAATCCTGTTGAATGCATTACCTAAATCATATTCTAATTTTGTGGAAACCCTTAAATATGGTAGACAAACACTGAAGTTAGAAGAGGTAGTGGAGGCTATTTCTGCCAAGGACAGTGAAAATAGGATGAGAGATAAAAATAATAGTGATGATGAAGGCCTTAATGTTAAAGGGAGATCAGAAAGGAAGAATTGGAAAAAAGGAGGGCAAAATAGGAACAGGTCAAAATCTAGGTCAGGGAATAGAAAATGTTTCTTTTGCCATAAGGAGGGTCATTTGAGGAGAGATTGTCCCAAGAGAAAGAACAAGAAGAAATCTGAAAGAGATAGTGAGGGAGGTAGTGCTAGTGTAGCATCTGAGGGATATGAAAGTTCAGAGGTTTTAGTTATTTTCGAGGGTAAAACTAGTGAGGAATGGATCCTAGACTCAGGGTGCACCTACCACATGACACCAAATAGAGAATGGTTCAGCTAATTTCAACCTTTAGATGGTGGGAAAGTTATGATGGAGAATAATGTTGTGTGTCATATAAAAGGTGTAGGTACAGTTAAGCTAAATCTTCAAAGTGGTGTAACTAAAACTCTCACAGATGTTAGATATATTCTTGACCTGAAAATGAATTTAATCTCACTAGGAACCTTAGATTCTAATGGGTTTAGCTATAAGGCAGCAAATGGAAGCCTTAGTGTTATGAAAGGATTTCTAGTTGTTATGAAAGCTGAAAAGAGAAATGGGTTATGTGTGTTAAAGGGTAGAGTGGAGGGTGGGATTGCTACTGTTGGGTCAACGGAAGTTCAAGATAGAACTTCATTGTGGCATCAAAGACTTGCACATGTTAGTGAGAAGGGCTTAGTAGAACTAGGCAAGCAAAACCTGCTGTGTGGGGATAAGATTGGAAGTCTAACTTTCTGTGAACATTTTGTCTTTGAAAAAATGAGTATAGTTAAATTTGGATCTGGTTAACACTACTCAAGTTCACCACTTGAGTATTTTCACTCAGATGTTTGGGGGCCATCTAGGCACTACTCACTTGGAGGATGTAGATACTTCATTAGTTTTGTTGATGATTTTTCTAGGTACGTGTGGATCTATTTCCTCAAAACCAAGGATAAGGCATTCTCTAGGTTTACGGAATGGAAAGTCATGGTAGAAACACAAACTGGAAATAAGTTAAAGAAACTTAAGACTGATAATGGTCTAGAGTTTATAAATGAAGAATTTAACAGTTTATGTAGGATACATGGAATTGTAAGACATAAGACAGTAAGGAATACCCCACAACAAAATGGTCTTTGTGAGAGGATGAATAGAACCATTTTAGAAAAGGTTAGGAGCATCATGTCTAGCTCTAAGCTGCCACTTAAATTATAGGCAGAGGTAGCACACACAGCAGTCTACCTAATCAACAGAACTCCATCTTCAACAATAGGTTTTAGGGTCCCTCTGGAGAAGTGGACTGGTCACCCTGTAAAACTAGAAAATCTTAGAGTTTTTGGATGTCTAGCTTATGTCCATGTTAGAGAAGACAAATTAAAACCTAGAGCCATTAAATGTATCTTCTTAGGATACCCAGATAGGGTAAATGGCTATAAACTCTGGAACTTAGAGTCTAAGAAATGTATCATCAGCAAAGATGTTGTTTTTAGAGAAGAAATCCTACCTGGACTTGAAAAGGATTCCGAAAATTTAGAGGGCAGTCCATCAGGATCATATTACTTAGAACTAGAACTTCAAAACTCCAAAGTTGATCAAACTGTGAATCAAGGTGGAGCTGATGAGATTCAAGCTGAGGAAAATAATCCTAAAAATTCTGTGGGTAATCAAACTGGTGAACTTGAAGGTAAGCAGTTGAACCATGGTGATGCGTTAGCGCTGTCTAATTACCAACTATCAAGAGATGGAGTTAGAAGGGTAATCAAACCTCCAAACAGGTTAGGGTATGCTGATCTGGTGGCTTATGCTTTACAAGTTGAAGATGCCATGAGTGATGAACTTAAGTCTTTTCAAGAGGTTGTGTCAGGACCAGAAAAATTGCAATGGCTTAAAGCAATTGAAGAAGAGTTTTCTTCTCTGATAAAGAATGAAACCTGGATTTTAGTAGATAAGCCAAGAAATTGTAGAGTGGTCAAGTGCAAATAGATTTTTAAAAGAAAATCTGGATTAAACCCAACTGAGCCACCAAGGTATAAGGCAAGGCTACTCGCAAAGGGGTTTACACAAGTGGAGGGCATAGATTACAATGAGATTTTTTTCCCCGGTTGTCAAGCATTCCTCTATCAGAATTTTGTTGTCACTTGTTGTCCAATTTAATCTAGAACTGGAACAATTGGACGTGAAGACAGCTTTCTTACATGGAGATTTGGAAGAGACCATTCTGATGGAGCAGCCAGAAAGGATACAGAGATGTTGTAGGTAAAGTTTGTCTACTTAAAAAATCCTTGTATGGTCTAAAACAGTCACCACGACAGTGGTATAAAAAGTTTGATTCATTCATGATTGAAATAGGTTTTAACAAATGCAATTATGATAGTTGTTTCTATTTTAAAAGAGTTTTTGAACTGACTTACATTTTCCTGCTTTTGTATGTGGATGATATGCTTGTGGCTTATCATGAACAATCTGAGATATCTCAGTTGAAAAAGATTCTTAACACCAAATTTGAGATGAAAGAGTTGGGTCAGGCTCAAAAGATACTTGGGATATCAATCATTAGAGACAGGGTTCATGAAAGTTTAAAGCTAGTTCAGCAAGATTATGCTGAAAAGATTCTGCAGAAGTTCAATATGAAGGATGCAAAGGCTATCCAAACTCGTCTTGGTCAGCATTTTAAGCTTTCTCATGATCAGAGTCCTCAAACTGAAGAAGAAAAACTTGAAATGTCATCAGTCCCTTATGCTAATGTGCTAGGTAGTTTAATGTATTTGATGATATGTTCAAGACCCAACTTGGCTACTTAGTAAGTATTGTGAGCAGGTTCATGAGTAATCCAGGGAAGATCCATTGGTCTACATTGAAATGGATCTTAAGGTAGATAAAGGGGACCAATTCAGTAGGTATAGTGTGTAGGAGGAATCAGAAAGAAAACTACTGTGAAGGATTTGCTGATGCAGACTATGCTAGTGATGTTGATAGAAGGAAATCAACTTTAGGTTTTGTCTTTACAGTATGGGAAAACATTGTTAGTTGGAAGTCTAAACTCCAACACATGGTTACACTATCTTCAACTGAATCCGAGTATGTGGCACTAACAGAGGCAGCAAAAGAAGCAAAGTGGCTGAAGGGTTTTGTGACTAAGCTAGGTTTAGAACAGAGGGTATTAATAGTTTACAGCGATAGTTAAAGTGCCATACATCGTTGTAAAAATCAAGTATTTCATGAACGGACTAAACACATTGATGTTCGACTCTACTTCATTAGAGAGATGATTGATAAAGGTGAAATTAAGGTTGAAAAGGTGGATGGTTCTCATAACCCAGCAGATATGCTTACAAAACCTGTTACTGCTAACAAACAAAGGCTCTGTATGATCCTTCTTAACGTTACATGAGCAAGAGCCTATTTCCAAGGCCAAATAGGGTGTCAAAACAAAAGCCAAGGTGGAGACTTGTGGTGAAGTGGCTTGTGTTTTGCCACGGTAGAGTCAATTAAAATTGGGTGAGTCAAAGGGTACAGCGACGTCATTTTATGATGAGCTAAAGAGGGTTTTTTCAACTCATTCGATCCAACCCTCATTTCTCTTCTCTAAGACCATCTCCAACCCATTGCACCAATTTGGTGCAATTTTGCACCAAATTGGTGCAAAATTTGGTGCAAAACACTATTCCATCTCCAACCCACAACACCAAATATTGCACCAAAAAGAATATTCCCTATAATATTCTCTAAAATATTCTTTAGAATATTCTTTTTTTTCTTTTATTGTAATAATCAACAATTAATCTATTTCACTCATTATTTTTGTATATATTAATTAAATATTGGGAATGATATTTTTATTAAATAATAATTATTTTGAAAATTATACTAATTATAGGAAATTAAGCATTTATTTAATCAAATAAACATTACATTTAATATAGAAAAAACATTACATCAATAATAAATGATACAAAAAAAAAAAAAAAAAAAAAACAACAACAACACAAAGGTAAAATTCATATTGATAGTAATTTAATTTTCAAATTAGTATGTTCTTCCCACAAATGATCAATTAATGCATTTCGAAGAGCTGGTGAGCCTCTGTATCCTTGATTTGTTTATGTCAAGCAAGAAAATTTCGAAATCGGACATTCTCATCTATGACAATTTCAACTTCGGGAGTTGGCGCTTCCATCTAATTCTCAATCGATGCATCAACATTACGTTCATCCTCGATTATCATGTTGTGCATAAAATACACGCAGTCATTATATCATGTAATACATTTTTATCCCAAAAACGTGTCGGTCCTGCCACAATTGCAAATCGCGATTGGAGAACTCCAAACGCAGGTTCCACTTTTCTACATCCTTCCTGTTTCATTGCAAATAATTTTTTTTTGGGACCACGTGGATCGTGAATAGTTTGTACAGGAGAGACCACTTTGGGTATATACCATCAGCTAAATAATAACCATATTATAATCTTTTCCTTGAATGCATAATGAGCGGGAGGAGCAATACCTTGAGTTAGTTGGCAAACAAATGAGATGCCTCCAACACATTAATGTCATTGTTGGAACTTGGCAAACCAAAAAATGCATGCCATATCCAAAGATCATATCAGCTACAGTCTCGAGAATAATAGTTGGGGTCCACTACGACCAGCATATTGTCCTGCCCAAGTGTTGGACAATTTTTCCACTTCCAGTGCAACAATCTAAACTACCAACATTCCTGGAAAACCACGTTGTTCACCAATATGAAGTAGCCTTGCAACATCATTAGCATTAGGTGATTTAGATATCGTTCTGCAAATACCTCAACAACAGCACGGCAAAATCTCTTCAAACTTTCAATGGTTGTGACTCGCCTATTTTAATATACTCATCAGTAGCATCTGCCGGTAGACCATACGCCAACATCCGGAAACCGCTGTTATTTTTTGAAAAGCAGACAATCCGAGCCTACGAGCCATCCCTTCGTTGTACAAAGTAGTTGTCATGACCTTTCACCTGAACAATACGAATGAATAAATTGCGAGACATTCGAAATCGTCGGCGAAACATGGAATCATTAAACCGTGGATTCTCGGCAAAATAATCTTTGAACAAATTGCGATCAGCAGTTTCTCGGTTGCGATTGAGACTCTATACCAGGAATTGATCCTTACGGATCACCTGGTTGTTCTGTTGATTTAGATAGTGAAGGAGGAGGAGGTTGTTGTTAGCTCTCATGCGAAGGATTGCTTCTTGCTCTGCATCAATGCTTCAAGATCATTCATCAATTCCTCATCATCAATTTCATTGTCGGAAAATGATGAGAATTAGAAGATGATAAATGAGATGGGCCTCCAAAATTGAAATTCATCTTTGTAGATATATTAGTTGAATGATTTGGAAGTTGATTTGGTTAGAGGTTTATAGTTGAAGAAAACACTATTCTAGAAAAAAATAATAATAATTCAAAAAGATGTGTTGTCCATTCAAGCTTTTGAGTTGTGGTTATTCAAAAAGATGTGTTATCCATTCAAGCTTTTGAGCTTTGTGGCTTATTCAAAAAGATGTGTTGTCCATTCAAGCTTTTGAGATTTGTGGCTTATTCAGAAAGATGTGTTGTCCATTCAAGCTTTTGAGCTTTTGGACTTATTCAAATAGATGTGTTGTCCATTCAAGCTTTGAGATTTGTGGCTTATTCAAAAAGATGTGTTGTCCATTCAACTTTTCAGCTTTGTGCTTATTCAAAAAGAGTGTTGTATTCAAGCTTTTGAGATTTGTGGCTTATTCAAAAAGATGTGTTGTCATTCAAGCTTTGAGATTTGTGGCTTATTCAAAAAGATATGTTGTCCATTCAAGCTTTAAGATTTGTGGCTTATTCAAAAGATGTGTGTCCATTCAAGCTTTGAGCTTTGTGGCTTATTCAAAAAGTGTGTGTGCATTCAAACTTTTGAGATTTGTGGCTTATTCAAAAAGATGTGGTGTCCATTAAGTTTTTTTTCAATATTTGATGATCTTACTTGATCCGGAACTAATCTACCAGAATACTAAATTGTTATTTTAGTTATGTTGTATTTTCTTTTAATTTAGTGTTTTTAAATTAGTGTTAATTTTATTTTGAGTTATTGTAGTTTAATATTTGCGAATAAAGTTCTATTTTTAATTTTTCATCATTTTTTAAATTATATCATTATTATAAATTTATTATTATAAAAATAAGCAATTAAATAAATACAATACTCAAATTTGGGTATTTTTGGTGTAAAATTTTACTCAAATTAACTTACAAAATTAAAAAAAAAAACAAAAAAACCAAAATTAAAAAAAAATATTTTTTTTTATGTTGTACAGTACCGCGCCATTTTGGCGCAGTGCTACAGTGCTGCGCCAAAATGGCAGTGTTTAGCGTGGGTGGGTACCAACCCACGCCAATTTGGTGTTTTTTGCACCATTTTGGGGTGGGTTGGAGATGCCCTAACTTCATTTGTTCCAGAATGTGCTAATGGGAGACGAAATCTATTACTCATCTATGGTTGGAAATCCTTGGGGTTCCAAGTGGAGGCTGACTTGGAGATGACTGATGTAAAATTGATTCCATTTAATATGGATTCGCAGCAAGGGGAAAAGAGAAGAAAGATAGGGTTTCTTCGGGTTGTATTCTTCCTTGCTATTGTTTCTTTGTTCAATACTTTGTAAATTGTCTACTTAACTGTGATAGTAATGAATCCTATTTGCGCCTTGAAGAGTGGATGTAGGCTACCAGCCGAACCACTATATTCCTTGTGTTGATCTTATCTCTTTACTTGATCGTGTTTGGTTAAATGCTTGATGATTCATTGTTGTTAATCTGTGATTACTTTCATGTTTGGGGATTGGTAGTTAACCAGAGAATCGGAATCTGTGATTATCATCTTGTTACACAGTTGATTAGTTAGGCATAGAACTGTAATCTGTGAAAACTCAGTTCAAATTCCAACATAAAAATAAATAAAAGAAATAAACCGAAATTTCTAATCCAATATTCACATCTCTAGGGTTATCACGAACAGATCAAAGGGAAGTTACAATCAAGAAAAGGTTCTAAATAATCCATTTGGAGTATCTATTATCTTAAAAAATTGAGATACCTTTTTTCTTATGATAAAAGTGAAAAATGAGATATTAACAAGCTCTTTTAAAAGTGAAAAAAGTTGATGACAGGAGAGGATAGGAATGGTAACTGAATCAATCTTTCTCAGAGAAAGAATATAAAAGATCCATACACTGATACACAACCAGAAAAATTAGCCTAGTTGATAAAAATAACTCATTTTTTATAATTTTTGGGCAGGCATAGATTCCTCCATAGTTACTTCTCCATGGAGTTACTGCCTTTTGTGATATTACTGTGGAAGTTTTGGATGGAACCATAAAAAGTTGAAGAATTGGCAGGCCAATTTGGTTCCTTTTTCTTAGCTTTCCCACTATACTGAAATTTACAAGAAATCTATTCTTAATTATCTTAATCAGATTTATGATTAATAAAGTGGGAGCTTTGTGATGATTTCTATATAAGGAACTGACTTCAAACGTTTAGTACCAAGACAAAACAAAAAAACTACTTCTTTATAAACTTACATGCTAATTATGGCCTTCAGGCTCGTCAGGCAGATCATTACAACCGCCTTGCTAAGGTTGGAGGGAAGGCTTTGCTCTCTGAAGAGCTCGAATTTATCCGCCCGCCGAAGAAGTTTGGGAACGGGCAGCCCCTCAAGCACATGATTTTCATTATCATCCTCAGCATTATAATAACTATCAGTACGAGCATCTTCAACCTGCTATTATAGGAACGGGCATCAGCCCCATCAAGACATGATTTTCATCCATCCCTCAGCATTATAATAACTATCAGTACGGTCCGTCATAGATAGCAACCAGGCTGCTCAACTCTACGGTGGCAAGGTGGTTGTGGATCATAGTATATTAAGAAAACCAATTCCCAACGGTGGTTATAAGCTTTTGCTTAATTTTCTTCAGAAATATGCATACTTAATAGCCTTAACGTATGCTATCTGAAGTATGCAATTTGTAATATCTTCTTGTATACTTTGTGTAGTATGATTTTTGGTGTCTACCATAGTTTTGTGTAAGCCTAATGGTCTGTCCTTTGTTATATACTCTATGCCTCTCCCTTAGTTATCTTAGTTATTAAGGAGTAGAGAGTGTCAAAGTTTTATCAATCTGAAACTATGTAATTATGTTGAACGATCTGTGAACAGAGCCTTATTTATGCTCTGAAATTATGTAGTTAATATATATGGGCTGTTGGGCACTTCCAGTCTTATAATTATGCCTCTCTCTCTTTTATATTAGGATGAGACTTGAAAGGTTACATCCAGTGTTTTAAAAGCCAGACTATACCGGTCGGTCCAACCGATAGCCGGATTCCAATTTGTTTACGTTACATGATTTAATCCGGCTTTGACTTTGGACCAAATTGACCCGGCATGACCAATAACAATAAACCAGATCAGGCAAAGAAATCAAAATTTAAAAATTGAAATCCTTAAAATCTAAAAATAAATCCTTCCGCATTTGCATCGTCGACCGTGTGGTCCCTTTTTACCCATTCGACCTTCATCTCCTCTTCGCTATAGCTCCCCTTGTTTGTGATGGGTTTTGTTATGACGAATGGTGGTGTTTTGTGGTGGATTAGGGTTTTTGTAGTGGCCTGGTGGTGGTTTTTCCAGCGTTGGGCTGATCTGGTGTGGATTGCAGTGACAGCGGCTAGGGTTTCTTGGCCATATCACAAGGGTCTGTTTGCTGGATTGCAGTGACAACGGCTAGGGTTTCTTGGCCATATCACAGGGGTCTGTTTGCTGGATTTCAAACCTGTAGGGACTGATAAAATTTCTCAAGGGTATGTCTGTTAAGTTTCATAATAAGGTTTCATGCTAACATCACCGGTCCGACCGACCAAACTAGGGACCTGCCCCTTGACCGAGTCAAGGCCCGGTCAGAGTATAAAAACATTGGATACATCTACTGCAAAACTACTAAAGAGTAACTTTGGAAGCCAAATTCAATATATATATATTCTGACCAGTATCATCCTTTGCGTTCCATTTGTCATATGGTTTTGCAATGTGAATTAACCAACTAGATTTGTGTAGCGGGGCCACGATTGGTGTAAAGTATTAATAGAAACACAATTGTGAAAATCGTTTCCCAGAGCTTTAAAAAGATGGTTCTATGAATAATTGAGGCAACAGATAACTGAATAAACTGAAGGGACACTGATCAAGACATTCAAGAAATTTAATTAAGAGAATGGCCAGTTGAAATTCTTCTTACTTCCTCATAATCAAGAATAATTTGATTAACAATATAAATATTAATCAAAACATGGGTGTGTAAAATGTTTTCTACTTTTATTTTTCAAATTGCATAAAGCCCATCATCCAGTCTATGGTTCCTTATGTTATCAGTTAACAGTTATAAGAAAACACGCCCAGGTCTTCGCTTCACTGGAACAAATGGCTGCTGGGCTGCCAAATGGTCTATTTCTAGTTCGACGATATTATTCTGCAGCAATTAAAAGCATGCATATTAATATACTTGTTTTTTAAACCAAAAACACATATAAAACATTAAATTATTGAAAGAAATATGCTCATAATCTTGCCGTGTGATTGCCTGATGACTCTCTAATCGAGGAAACTTTAATATAATCAAGACTCCGATCACAGTATCTTCTTTACACCTCTTACCTATTTTTTAAAAGATCACTTCTTCTGGTCTAGTTGACTGGCCAATAAAGCAACTAATAATTATGGTGTGATTAATTAAAAGATGGTGATTAATAAAGAATCTTCTTGTTTTTTCCATTGTTTGGTAGTTTGCTGGTAGTAAATTGGTGCTAAAAGAGATGTTTACGCAGAAGAAATAGCACCCACTTTCTAAAGACCAACGGATAAACTCCTATATTTGGAAATACATCACTAAATTTATCACCAATTCATCAACCAACCAACCAACATTCTGAGGATATATAAACGCCACTGGGTTCATATCTATTTTACCATAAATAAGCTAAGGTAGAATTCAGCTAGACGCATAGAGAAGAGAGCCTCTTTGGCATTCCATTAGTTATCGAATTTATCATCTCCAGTGGTAACTATACTGGATGCTCTTTCTGATACTTTTATATTAAATATGTTAAAAGAAGAATAATATATAATATAATGTCTCGCGCGAGCTCGGGCTCAATGGCCTTCATCATGACAGGTACTCGAACAAAAGCTATTCTTCTCTTGTGTTTAGCTCTTTTCAATGCCTCCCCAGCTAAAAGCCGGTCCAATTCTACAAGTCGAAGCGTTCAGGATTCTAACGAGAAAGTTTTTAACGTGTTAGACTATGGCGCAAAGATGGGTGACAAGGAAGTTCGAACTGAAGATGGGGAAGATGGTAACCGCGGGGTAATAAAATGAATCAACTTCAGCAAGTTTCAGTTTAATTTTCCAGTTCAATCGAACTTCATTGAATAATTCTATTTGAGTTGATTGATTTTTGCAGGCATTCGTTCACGCGTTTCAAGCAGCATGCCAACATCCGGGGAAAGCGAGGCTTATTATACCCAGAGGGACTTTTGTTGTTGGTCCAGTAACATTTATGGGGCCATGCAAGAACACAGCTCCACTATCTGTTCACATTCAAGCTACCATTAAAGCAAGCACTGATATTTCTTTATACCCTGGAGAAGGAGAAGAATGGATCAATTTCAACGGCATAAATGGGTTGATAGTTACTGGAACTGGCACTTTGGACGGCCAAGGTCCCGCCGCTTGGAAGTACCGTGACTCAGGAAAAAGCAACGATGATCCTGGACAACGTCTCCCGGCGGTAATTTAGCTAGCTCCAAAAACATAATCAATTCTAATTCTCTTCTGAATTAGTCAATCTTAATTTCATTTTTCTGCTTCTTGGTGCAGAATATACTATTTTTTAATGTGCAAAACGCAATTATAAGAGGAATAACATCCCTTAATAGCAAAGGGTTCCATTACTTCATTACTCAGTGCCAGAATATTAGGCTTGCAAAAATTCGTATCACTGCTCCGGCCGACAGCCCTAACACAGACGGCATTCATATTAGCCAATCCAATTCGGTGAACATATCCAAAAGCGTTATCGGAACTGGAGATGATTGTGTTGGTATGATTCAAGGATCCAACAACGTTACTATCAAAAAGGTAACTTGCGGGCCTGGACATGGAATAAGGTACAATTCGTCTCTTCGTAAGCTTTAATTACTCTCAGTTTTTGCTTAAATTAACATTCCCTGAGAATTTCTTTTAATTTTTGCTCCATATTTTAGTGTTGGCAGCCTCGGCAGGTACAAAAATGAGGCAGATGTGCAAGGGATCATTGTCAAAGATTGCACCTTATTAGGCACAGACAATGGCCTTCGAATCAAAACAAATGTCGGGAAAACTCCAAGTCAAGCTAGAAGTATGGTTTTTCAGAACATCCTCATGAGGAATGTTAGGAATCCGATCATCATAGATCAATTTTATGAAAGCGAACATAAGGTAATTAGCATTAATTTATAATAACTTAATTAGTCTTCTTCACAAAATTTAATTCTGGGTTCTAATCAAACTTTTACATATGTATCTGCAGGATTCAATAATAAAGATCAGCGATATTCGTTTCATAAACATTACAGGGACCTCAGTCTCGGAAGTTGCAGTGGATTTGGCATGCAGTAAGCAGACTCCATGCACAGATGTTCACCTCAGCAACATTAATTTGCGTTACAGTGGAAACCAGAGCAATGTGCCATTCTCATCTTCATGTCTTAATGCTCAAGTTGGGTATCATGGAACGCAATTTCCACCACCTTGCCGTTAGGGTTCCTCTTACATATCATATAGTTTCAGTTAATTAAAATCACCCTGGTTAAATTTGTATTTGGCTGGGTAGAGATGATTAAACATTTCGGGTCTAGCTTCAGAAAGTATAATTTTGTAGTACAATTTTTGAAGAATTAATTAAAAATCTAACTATATAGTCATTATCTGTTTCTCTGTGTGATTCAGTCACCTATTTAATTAATTCAGAAATCGAATTAATTACCTCGCTCTCTTCACATGATTTTAACCCATAAAAGGAAATAAATATGAGCAAATCAATTAGCCACTAATCAGATGTATAGAATCTGACAACACACCAAATAAATAGAAAATATTCCATTGCCTAGTTATTCCTTTGACAGAAAGAGTTTACATGGTAATCTATGAACTGCTAACATAAAAGTTTATAATTTTTATTTCAAACTACCTCTGGGTGACCGAGTGATTCGATAGGGACTTTTGGATATATTACTCAAGAGATCTTGAGTTCGAGTCCCTCCACTGTTACGAATAGAGATAGTCATTGGAGTTCTTATCGAGTCCAAAGTTTCAGGGTCCCGGAAGATTAGTTGAGGTATACGTAAGCTGACCCAGACACACCCAATCATTAAAAAAAAAAAAAAAAAAAAAATTCAATTCATATTATAAAAGTAACTAACTACTGCCATGAGATAACTATATTTATCAGCCAACAATAATAAAGGATTCGATATATACCTAATCCCCATTTGTTTCACATTGATGGAGGGCAAAAAGTAAACCCTTATCATATTTTTCATGATTAAAACTCCAGTATTAACAAAAATAAAATAAATCAAATCACGTATATATTTCCAAAACACTTAACAATGATGCAGCAGCTCCAGTAGCAGCAACAAAAAAAACGAGGCTCCAATATATGCCAACATGTTGAAATAATAAAATATAGTATTCATGTGGCTGCACCTGCATATTCGATTTCCAGAATCCAGCCTCATATTTTAAACAATTATAAAATCTGGAAAGTTTTATGAATGCATTCAAAAGCAATGAAAAGAATAAGCCAATACAATGTATATATTTAGGAACATATATAAACACATGATAAATAATGTCAGAAATAATTGATTGATTGCATGCAAAAATACTTTAATTCAAAATTATAATTTTTCGTCCCATGCAATAAATCAAGGCGTTCGTCCCTCTAGAATCTTTGTGAAGAACTAATATTGGAATATTAATTCTTCAATAAATTGAAATATTAACAGTTAGTCCATGAGGTAAACACTTGCAGAAATCTCTCAGGTCAATGCAGAATATTGTACTGTAATTCCAAAACAAAGATGCATAATTCCGTGTAACTTCCGTGTGTGTATCCGGTTCAGGTTAAGCAAGCTCCAGCCCCCAACTTCTACCGGAACCAAGAAACAAGAAGCAACCCAAATGTTTCTTTTAACTAAATAAATATAAAACCGCACGTTAGACAACTAATTGAACTTTGTCGTTTTTGTTTCTGTTTTTGTTTTTCACACCCCTTTACATTATTAAATCACCATCGCTTTGTCTTTAGAATTTTCCAAGAATTATAGATCCTCGAGACAATTCCAAGTAGTAAATAAATTAATGTATGTCTTTATTATTTTTCAAGAACTGTAGATCCTCGAGGACAATATGATTATAATACCAAAACCCTTTAATTAAACGATTGTTTCATCCTTCATACTCAAATTGCCATTGATTGCTCGGCCATGAATATATATTATATTGCTGTGGGGTACTGCACGTAGAAGCTTTATATATATCACCAAAATATTTGTAAAAATCTGTCCACGAGTAGAAGTTAATTAAGCTTATATCATTGATTAATTTATCACTCTAATAAATACGAATAAGATGTTATTTTATATATAAGTAACTTGCAGCTTTCTCCAAAACATTAAGTGTATTCACTTTCTTTATAGTGCCATACGAGATAAAACAAGGCTTTGAAGCTCTGCTGCCATTGTACCAAAGAGCTTACAAGATAATACAATTCACAAAGTAATTACAATGGTGGCATTCAGGATGTTCAGAAGTATAGCTATTTTTTATTTAACTTGTTTTTATATAGGTAGTACAGTGGTAGTCCGAGCTAAGTGCCGCAAGTGTTCTTCAGCTCATAAATCCAAATCCCGGCCAGTACCACCTCCTCGCCCCCCGCGGCCTCATTCACCAGAAAAAAATTATCCGGAAGCTATTTTTCATGTCACAGAGTATGGAGCAGTGGCTGATGGGGAGACAGACAGTACCTCAGTACGTTTCTTGTTGTATTTACGTTTATCCAATTTGTTTTTTACTTTGTTAATTAATAGCTTTAAGGGGATGTTTCTGATAATTTAAGAACGTTTGGGTCTAATTACTGTTTCCAAACCTCTAGGAGGTGAATAGGTGATTGGAAAATGCAATTACCGTTGACCTCAATTATCTTTGTGATGTAAGGCATCATTTTTACTCTAATAACACGTTTTATAATATGATAACCTGTAGGCATTCTTAAAAGCCTGGGAAGCTGCATGTGATCATGTTGGGAGCTCCACTTTTTACATACCAGAGGGTAAATTTCTTGTTGGTCCAATAACTTTTAGCGGCCCCTGTCGCAATAACCAGCCTCCCGATGTTCAAATCAGAGGCACTCTGCTTGCTGTACCTGATCTCAGTGCCTATCCGGCTGATGATTGGATTGTGTTCAATAATCTTCACGGTTTCAATCTCATTGGAGAACATGATGAGGCAACTTTAGATGGGCAGGGAGGTCTAGATGCCTGGAAACAAGAAAGCTGTGTCCAGTCTGCAAATTGCGACCGATTGATAACAGTAAGTTTGCATTCCATTATTGTGCCAGAAGGTACAGAGTTAATTAATTGGTAATGATAACACATTAATCTGGTTTACCATTTGATTGCTGCAGTCAGTGAAATTCAACAATGTTTCAAATGGGACTATTAGCGACATTTCTGTGACAAATAGCAAGGCGTTCCATATTAGTTTCAATAACTGCGACCGGATGGACATGAACAATGTGAACATTAAAGCACCTGGGGATAGTCCAAATACTGATGGTATTCATGTTCATGAATCCACAAATATCAACATTGTTTCTGCTGATATTGGAGTGGGAGATGACTGTGTCTCCATTGGACCTGGCAGCATCAACATCTCTGTTTCTGATATTCGATGCGGTCCAGGCCATGGAATCAGGTACCAATTCTGATGCTTTTCTAGTTTTAAATTGAGTGGTAACGCTCATAATCTGTACCATATTTAACAACATCGAAATTTCTGCAATATGGCAGTGTTGGGAGCCTTGGCAAGTACCAAAATGAAGCGGATGTGGTGGGAGTTGTAATTAGAAACAGCATAATCAGTAACACGCAGAATGGAGTGAGGGTAAAGACCTGGCCTGGGTCTCCAGCAAGCGTTGCTTCCAACTTTACATTTGAGGATATTGTCATGATCAATGTCTCAAACCCCATAATTATAGATCAAGAATACTGTCCATCGGGTAGCTGCGAAGAATATGGGGTAAATATCTATGAAATTCTGAATATACGAATGCATTTGTTACATGCCGCTAACTGTTTGATTTTTGTTTGTGTGCTCAGCCCTCGAAAGTGAAGATCAGTAACATGTATTTCAAGAACATCACAGGGACATACAACACACCAACAGGAGTGAGTCTGTTATGCAGTTCTGGTGTTCCTTGCGAGAACATTCACCTGGCTGACATTAACATGCAATTCATCAAACGGGAAACGCCGGGCCAAGGCCATTTCAGTGTGAAGGGTGTTGTTCATGGATTAGAAATTTTAACTTCAAGTTTCTAAGTTGAAGTTATAAGAATTAAAACCATTGGGAGGTTGGCCCTAGCAGCCCCTTTGGTTACATTCTCAGTAATCCCTCCGGTGATTGTTACAGTTGTTGGAGTGTAAGAATTATAGGTTTATGTTTCAATATGAATTTCCCAAAATTTTGCAATGCTATAACTTTGTATTAAACTCTCATCAAGACCAAGCATCATCAATTAATACTCAAGGTTACCAGAACTACACACAAATTCTGTATAATTTTTGTTTACAAATTGATGTTGCACAATATAAATGAAAAAGTGTATGTAATATGATCTACTTAATAAAATAAAATCAACTATATTCGCATTAAATTGTGTAGAACATTATAATAAACTGCTTAAAAATGCCTATCTGGGCAGCCCTATTTTTTCCTTAATTCATGCATTAAAAGAAAAAAAAAAAAGTTGCCAAAAATTAAAAAAAATGAGTCAAAACGATGTCGTTTAAAGCTGAAAGGCAAATAAGGTTTCGCTGCCTCTCCCAGAGATAAATCACCTCGTCAGTACTCACCACTAAGTAATCAAGACCTAAAACACAGTAGACCAATAACGCAGCGGACATGGCGCAAATTGTTACCCGGCGCACAATAGCATCGGTCATTTCTCGAACAATCTCTTCTCGCTCTGTCTCTCGCTTCTCTTTACCTCTTCTAGACAAGAACCCACTACTACAACCCCAGCTCATCCCGGACTCGGTTCGCATCCCGACCCGTTTCAAAACATCCGGGGTGGGCCACTCGCCCCTCAACGACCCCTCTCCCAACTGGAGCAACCGTCCACCGAAAGAGACAATCTTGCTCGATGGTTGCGACTACGAGCACTGGCTCATTGTTATGGAGTTCCCCAATGATTCCAAGCCCACCGAAGACGAGATGATCAACGCTTATGTCAAAACACTCGCTTCTGTTGTGGGCAGGTACTGATTCGACTCATTTGGTTTTTCTTTCCGTGTGCTTTTTTTTTTTTTTTTAAAGTAAAAAAAGTTTCTGATTTTTGTTTGGGTTTATGTCGTAGTGAGGAGGAGGCGAAGAAGAAGATATATTCGGTCTGTACTACGACGTATACAGGGTTTGGGGCTTTGATCTCTGAAGAGCTCTCTTACAAAGTTAAAGGTGTGTATTTCAGTCTTACTCATTCATGTTGCCTGTTGGTGGGTTTAGGGTTTTAGGTTTTTTTTTTTTTTTTTAAGTAATTTTAATTAGGGTTGTTTCTTAATCTTTATATTACAATTTGTTTGGGGTTTTGGGCATTAGGTTTTTTTTATTTCATTGTATTTTGAATGTTTGTTGGAGTTCTAATTATTATTATTATTTTTTTTTTTTTTTTGGTCGGTGGATATAATTTTGTTGGGTTTTTTTTTTTTTTTTTGGTCGGTGGATATAATTTTGTTGGGTGCCCAAAGGTTTAGGTTGAGTGAGTTGTTTGTAGATTTTTTATTTTAGTTTCAATGATAGCTATTTGATGGAATTCGCTTTGATTAGTTTTATTCAATATAAAAGTTTCGGGCTTTTGCGGGGTTATTCGTGTTGGTTGGCTTACTCTTTTGTGGATTCAAATTAGCGGTAGGCGTTTGATGAAGAATGATCTATTGTTTGTCTCAAATTCTGGATGTTTGATTGGATCAGCATTGATTTATTTGTCACTGGATCTTCAGGATTTAGGCTCAGATGTTTCCTTTTTTCAGTACTTATTGGTTTGATTTTTCATTGGATTTTTCTGGTGGAGTAGGGCTACCTGGCGTTCTTTGGGTTTTGCCGGATTCATACCTTGATGTCCCCAACAAAGATTATGGAGGTCGGTATTTTCTGAAATAAACCTTTATTGGATTTTAGTGGAATATGGCTACCCAGTGTTCCTATTGAAATATATGTATCATGAAAAAAAAAAAAATTCAATCTTTTCTTGTCTTGTGTGATTGATGATTAGGTGATTTGTTTATCGATGGGAAAGTTATCCAGAGGCCACAGTATAGATTCAATGAGAGACAGCAAAACACTAGGAACAGGCCTCGCCCCCGGTATGATAAGCGCCGAGAAGCAATGCAGGTTGAGAGAAGAGAACCTATGCAAAAACAGAACTGGTCTCAGAATCAGACTGCACCCATGCAGCAACCAACATCAATGAATAACCAGAATTCTGCTCAAGGTGGAGGGTCAGATTTCTTTGTGAACAAAGGATAGTTTGTCCAGAAACATGCTTCAAATTCACAATATAGTTATAGGATATCAGATTAATGTTTGTTGTTGCATTTCTTGTTTTGTTAATAGCGACCGGGTTTTCTTGCTTCCTTTGTTTCATGGCAAAATTATGCATATTTTTGGTCATGAACATATGTGATTATCTGGTGCGCCTTAATTGTGGAATTATCGAAAAAGGTGGTCATTGAAGCCTTGAATCCTTCTAATATTTCGTACGTCCAAACTGAAATGTGCTATATTTCTTTATATATTGATGTTACTTCATCAACTGCAGCATTATGGGCCTGACTCTAAAGATTTCATTTATGTAATTTTCATTTTACTTTTGTTTGTTATGAAATTTTGAAGACAAGCACTCCATGGACAGAATAACTTCATAAGACTGCATCATTTAGGTCACCCCCTGGAACTGCCCTTGTCGGCTGGCTTGATGCTTGTCCCAACCATTCTCTGCTGATTCTTCCTAACTCCTATGCCCTGATAACATCATTGAGCATGAAAGATTATGAATTAGCACTCAACTGTGTTACTTCTGAATGACCATCAAACTCTGGATAGGATTTTTCAGCTGTGAGGGTAAGGTACTAAGGTCAGAATATTCAAATTGTCAAATATTTGTAAGCTTGTCTGGTGGTGCTGAAGGTGTGTTAAGAGACTGAAACTGCAATGGAAAAGTTGCTCCTCGTACCTAAGGGGCAGAGAATCTTACATGCTTCTTTCAGTTGGTGGAAGGATATAATATTTAGATCAAAGAAGAGCAAGAAAGAGATTGAGTAAACATTTGCAGCTGGGAAAAGGGAAAAGAATATGATTGCTTAGCTTAAATATGTATCTTTCATTAATGGATTAACATGACCCTTTGATAGAGCCATATGCAAATATGAGTTCTGTAATTTCATATTTTCATACTTTCTCAGGTCACCTAGCTAGCAAAAGGTTTGAGATGTCTTTACCAATCAATTAATTCCACTGATAGGGCCAATGTTTTAAAATTCAGAAGAACCAAAAAAGTGAGTAGAATTTTACAAAAATACCCTTCTAAAAGGGCAGAATTACTATCTGCTCCCTACTAAAAATGGTTTTTGGGATCCAATTCCATATCAGTGATGTCAACTCAGAAGCTGTCCAAATTCCCCACCGTCTCTGCCTGCAGGAATCCCTCCGATCTCCATTTCTCGAGATCTTGTTTTACAAGGTATGTTTTCTAGCTAAACCAGATCTACAAATTTTATCACCTCGCTTTTAATTCACAAATTTTTGCGTATTTTATTTCTCTATTTCATTTTTTAATACAAAATTTACAAATTAGACAATAAACCATGAATTCCAATTACGGAAAACCTAAAGGATCAACATCCGGTTCACTCAATAACTTCAATTTTGATCTCGATCTCGGTCTCGGGTCTGGTCGGCCCAAGTCACTTAATGACCAAAAAAACAGAACCACGTCGTCGTTTCAATCTTCATATTCATCGTCGACGACAACACAGACTCAATCAAAGCCCACGTGGCAGCCAAACAAGCCATCGTGGACTCATCAACCGGCGCCGAGTCAGTCCGGGGTACAAAATGCACCCACTTCAATGGTGGGTGATATACGTGGCAAGAGTTGGCCGGCAAAATCAAGTTCTGGGATTGGGATTGGAATAGTTGATAAGAATCCTAATCTGTTTGGTGATCTTGTTAGCTCTGCTTTAGGTCAGGGTAAGAGTAATAGTAATGTTCCTTTGAAAAATGCAACACCGGTGGCATCCAATAAGAGTTCATATTCGAAGGGGAATTTGGCTGATTCATTACCGAAAACGAGTAATTCATCGAAAAGTAGTGGAAATTGGGGGTCTGGAGAGAGTTTTGGGAGTTATACTGGTGGATTTAATAGTAGTGGTGGTAGTAATGTGAATGCAAATGTGAATGTTAATGCTAATGTTAATAAGAGTTCGAATCTTGGGGGTCAGTCGATGAAGAGCATGACTGGAAATGGGATGCGTGGTAATAAGGATCCATTTGGTTCTCTGTTTGATATGGGATCGAAGCAATCGGGTAGTCTTAATTCAGCAAGTAAAGGGGATAATAACAGTCGTGGTGTTGATTCTTTTGGAGAGTTCCAGAATGCCTCTAAACCCAGTACAACAGCATTCCCTTCAAGCGGTGTTGCTTCAAGTAATAATGATTTTATGGCATCAAATTTGGGCTCTGATTTTGGGGCATTCAAGGATCATGGTTCTCAGAATAAGTCCTCTGGTCAAAGTCAAAGTACTGGTGGCGATCCACTTGACATGTTCTTTTCCTCATCGTCAGCTGCAACAGGAAGTGCTGCTACTGCATTTAGTGGAGGGCAGCAGTTTTCAGAAGATGATTGGGGATTGGAATCCGATTTTGGAGGAGGAAACGATACTGGCGGTACTACCACTGAGCTTGAAGGGCTGCCTCCTCCTCCAGCTGGGGTAACTGGTGCTGCTGCAAAGAACAAGGGTATAGATAATCAAAAGGCAGGCCAATATGCTGATGCCATTAAGTGGTTGTCTTGGGCTGTTATACTTTTTGAGAAATCAGGTGATGAGGATGCTACAAAGGATGTTTTATCGACTAGGGCTTCATGTTATAAAGAAGTTGGGGAGTATAAGAAGGCTGTGGCTGACTGTTCAAAGGTATTATCAATCATCTCTTTCCTTTGGCTTCATTATTTCTAGCAGTTTGTTAGGAACTTTATTTTTAATCTGAAACATAATTGTTTAGTTTGCAAATAGGAATTTGTGAGTATGTGTTGGTTTTTGAATCATCTGAGCACGTACTATATGTTGTGGGCCTCAAGTTATAAGTATCACAAAATTCTTATTGGTCGTTTGGGGCTGAAGAATTAGCTGGCTACTATTTGGTCAGTATTCAGTCTACAAATATTAATAATGTTGAGAAATTTTAGCGGTAGAATTTTGGTGTCAGTGAAGTAGATTCTGGATCATTCTTATGTTACAAGCTTCTCAAATCAATTGAAAGCTTCACTTTGCTCAGTTTAAAGTTGATTGATGATTAATTCTTTGCTCTNTCTGGTGGTGCTGAAGGTGTGTTAAGAGACTGAAAGTCTGAAACTGCAATGGAAAAGTTGCTCCTCGTACCTAAGGGGCAGAGAATACTACATCCTTCTTTCAGTTGGTGGAAGGATATAATATTTAGATCAAAGAAGAGCAAGAAAGAGATTGAGTAAACATTTGCAGCTGGGAAAAGGGAAAAGAATATGATTGCTTAGCTTAAATATGTATCTTTCATTAATGGATTAACATGACCTTTTGATAGAGCCATATGCAAATATGAGTTCTGTAATTTCATATTTTCATACTTTCTCAGGTCACCTAGCTAGCAAAAGGTTTGAGATGTCTTTACCAATCAATTAATTCCACTGATAGGGCCAATGTTTTAAAATTCAGAAGAACCAAAAAAGTGAGTAGAATTTTACAAAAATACCCTTCTAAAAGGGCAGAATTACTATCTGCTCCCTACTAAAAATGGTTTTTGGGATCCAATTCCATATCAGTGATGTCAACTCAGAAGCTGTCCAAATTCCCCACCGTCTCTGCCTGCAGGAATCCCTCCGATCTCCATTTCTCGACATCTTGTTTTACAAGGTATGTTTTCTAGCTAAACCAGATCTACAAATTTTATCACCTCGCTTTTAATTCACAAATTTTTGCGTATTTTATTTCTCTATTTCATTTTTTAATACAAAATTTACAAATTAGACAATAAACCATGAATTCCAATTACGGAAAACCTAAAGGATCAACATCCGGTTCACTCAATAACTTCAATTTTGATCTCGATCTCGGTCTCGGGTCTGGTCGGCCCAAGTCACTTAATGACCAAAAAAACAGAACCACGTCGTCGTTTCAATCTTCATATTCATCGTCGACGACAACACAGACTCAATCAAAGCCCACGTGGCAGCCAAACAAGCCATCGTGGACTCATCAACCGGCGCCGAGTCAGTCCGGGGTACAAAATGCACCCACTTCAATGGTGGGTGATATACGTGGCAAGAGTTGGCCGGCAAAATCAAGTTCTGGGATTGGGATTGGAATAGTTGATAAGAATCCTAATCTGTTTGGTGATCTTGTTAGCTCTGCTTTAGGTCAGGGTAAGAGTAATAGTAATGTTCCTTTGAAAAATGCAACACCGGTGGCATCCAATAAGAGTTCATATTCGAAGGGGAATTTGGCTGATTCATTACCGAAAACGAGTAATTCATCGAAAAGTAGTGGAAATTGGGGGTCTGGAGAGAGTTTTGGGAGTTATACTGGTGGATTTAATAGTAGTGGTGGTAGTAATGTGAATGCAAATGTGAATGTTAATGCTAATGTTAATAAGAGTTCGAATCTTGGGGGTCAGTCGATGAAGAGCATGACTGGAAATGGGATGCGTGGTAATAAGGATCCATTTGGTTCTCTGTTTGATATGGGATCGAAGCAATCGGGTAGTCTTAATTCAGCAAGTAAAGGGGATAATAACAGTCGTGGTGTTGATTCTTTTGGAGAGTTCCAGAATGCCTCTAAACCCAGTACAACAGCATTCCCTTCAAGCGGTGTTGCTTCAAGTAATAATGATTTTATGGCATCAAATTTGGGCTCTGATTTTGGGGCATTCAAGGATCATGGTTCTCAGAATAAGTCCTCTGGTCAAAGTCAAAGTACTGGTGGCGATCCACTTGACATGTTCTTTTCCTCATCGTCAGCTGCAACAGGAAGTGCTGCTACTGCATTTAGTGGAGGGCAGCAGTTTTCAGAAGATGATTGGGGATTGGAATCCGATTTTGGAGGAGGAAACGATACTGGCGGTACTACCACTGAGCTTGAAGGGCTGCCTCCTCCTCCAGCTGGGGTAACTGGTGCTGCTGCAAAGAACAAGGGTATAGATAATCAAAAGGCAGGCCAATATGCTGATGCCATTAAGTGGTTGTCTTGGGCTGTTATACTTTTTGAGAAATCAGGTGATGAGGATGCTACAAAGGAGGTTTTATCGACTAGGGCTTCATGTTATAAAGAAGTTGGGGAGTATAAGAAGGCTGTGGCTGACTGTTCAAAGGTATTATCAATCATCTCTATCCTTTGGCTTCATTATTTCTAGCAGTTTGTTAGGAACTTTGTTTTTAATCTGAAACATAACTGTTTAGTTTGCAAATAGGAATTTGTGAGTATGTGTTGGTTTTTGAATCATCTGAGCACGTACTATATGTTGTGGGCCTCAAGTTATAAGTATCACAAAATTCTTATTGGTCGTTAGGGGCTGAAGAATTAGCTGGCTACCATTTGGTCAGTATTCAGTCTACAAATATTAATAATATTGAGAAATTTTAGCTGTAGAATTTTGGTGTCAGTGAAGTAGATTCTGGATCATTCTTATGTTACAAGCTTCTCAAATCAATTGAAAGCTTCACTCTGCTCAGTTTAAAGTTGATTGATGATTAATTCTTTGCTCTCAGGACTATAAGTAGACCATTTCTCACTGGCTGCTATTGTGCCAATTGCCAATTTGAGGCTTGTATTATTTTTTAAGTGGAATATCATTCAGTTTTTTCAGTTTCTATTCATTGATTAGTTCTGTTAATGCAAGTAATCGACAATGGCTGATTTAAACAATGGTAATCGGCAGAGCGATTCAAATTCCCTTATATGCAGATAATAATATAATGTCCTATAATTTTTCTGACTATCATTTGTGTGGGGCTTATTAGTTTGAATTCTTCTGTGCAGGTGCTAGAACAAGATGAAGCAAATGTATCCATTCTTGTACAGCGTGCACTCCTGTATGAAAGCATGGAAAAGTATAAACTTGGGGCCGAAGACCTGAGGACTGTTCTGAAGATTGATCCTATTAACCGGATTGCAAGAAGTACCATTCATCGCTTGGCAAAAATGGCAGATTAGAGAGGTTTTGGGATTATTTTTTGTTGTTTGTATTAGCTCCTTTATTTAGCTCAATGCCTTTTCCCCTCCCACTATACGAAGTTGTGGGGAATTATAACAATTTTCCATGATACGTGGATTTGATATGATCATTGTGTCCTTCTGGAGGATTTTACATGTATGATGTGTTTGATATCTTTTATTGTTTTGTGACTGGAAATGATTTTTCTTTGTTGCCATAAAATGGTTTTCAAAATTTGCAGTTGGATTGTCAAGTGTACTGTTTTTTTTTCATATATATGAAACTATTAAATCTATTGCCTTCTTGTTTTCGTTTGTTTCTCTGTTTTCACAGTGACCTCAGAATTTATTTAATATTACAGAGTAGATTGAATCTCAGAGCTGCGCAGTTGTGAAATAATTGAAGCTGTTGATGATAGAAGTAAAGATAAGTTGGTCTCAGTTAAAAACAGCACACCAGAAGGATGGTAAAAATTTGAGAGAAATTCTGAAGAGTTAAGTAAACGACATAAAGTATGAGATATAGATGAAATTTAAAAGCAAATGATATTTGAAAATGGCCTGATACTACTGAGTGATGAAGATGAGGTCAGTTGTTGATAGACTGGGGACAACAGAGTCAAAACATTATAGCAAACAAACAGAGACAGCCGCACTTATGATAAAAAGTGTTGAGCTGAGCATCGATGTTCAAAAGGTCCAAACTTCTCTTACTCGCATTCAGTCTTGATGTTTGGCCACATTACCGCAATTACCAATTTTTAGTGATAAATGAAAGCGGCCATTTGGAAGATACCTTTGTAGTTTGTTACGAGCGAAGAATACTATGGACAAGTTGTAGCCGTTAAAGAAAAAAGGACGAAACTGAATCACAAGATCTCCTAATCAATTGATTGATTGATGGAGTATATCCGTGATATAAAAATAAAAAAAAAAATTAAAAAAAAAACTTTTTTTTCTTGTCCTACCTATCAACAACTATTCCTTGTTTAATACTCCGTTAAACTTTGTGAGTGTATTATTTAAGATATTTTGAATTCAATTCAGGATCTCTATTGAGAAATTTTACTCGGTTATCAACTTTAGAACCCCAAAAGATTAGTTGAGGTACACGTAAACTGGATCAGACACCTCTTGACCAAAAAAAACAAAAATCATCTACTATATTTGTGATTTATTGACTCGTTGTGGTTCATTAAACTATATTACTGATAGATATTATATGGCTGTAATTATGATTTTCCCAGTTCAAAATATCTGTTGCGCGGGTTGGAATGAAGTGGGAAAACCTCCTTCATCTGGGTGTAATGTAAACACTGTTAACAGCTGTTGAAGGATGGCTGATAAAATATAAAATTGAGTAAAGATCAGAGAGAATACGGGTTAGGAAGCAGAAACAGAAAGCGTTTCTTTGCAACTACGGCCTTACCTGTTTCCTAAAAGCCTGCAACATTTTGGCCCTTTTTATGATGCAATCAATATTATCCTCAAACCACCTCATGCTTTATAGTTTATCCTTCTGTGGTTTCCCCGCGGCCCCCCCCCCCCCACAGTCACGCCGATCTTAGGCTACTGGGTTTATTTTTATTTACTCACGTAAATCGCTTTACGTAAAACGGGTTTATTTCATTTCCTTGACATAAATGGCTTAATATGAAACCAACGGCCTAGACAGGATTTCTGGCTACTGGGATCAAAAGGTTTAAATTGAAAAATTTACCATAAAATATATATGCTGGAGTATTAAACTGAACAAAAATCAAATGCATTATTCAAAATTAATTAAACCTAGCTCATTCAACATGCAATTATGTCAATTATATATATAAAATGGTAAAAATAACCTAAGACAACACAATTCATAATCTTTCATCAATTAAAAGAGATATAAAAAGGGATTTTTAAGCAAAATAACAAAAAAAAATAAGCATATCTTACCTTGTGACCTCAAAATGAGTAGTTTTTTTTATTAATTCAATCAAATGAAAAAGAAAGTATGAGAGAAGAGAAAATGAACTAAAAAATAAAGAAAATGTGAGTATTTTCGAATCACATGATCAATGAAATATGAAAATATCTTAGGAAAGTCAATAAAATATGAGTAATTTTAGTGGGATCAAAATTGTTAATTATTATGAAATATAAACCTATTTTTAATAATTTTAGAATTCCAATAGGGTCAAGTGACCTCACTAAATATACTTTAGTGATGCCCTTGTATGAAATATATCGATTAATTATTAAAATATATTAATAACGGAAACATTCATATTAAACAATCTCATATGAGGTAAATGGAATAAACATTTATTTACGTTTACAATTTTATGTTTGTTTAGTTTACGAGATTAGCTAAATTTAGATAGAAAAAAAACAAAAATCCAATATACATTAATTAGTTTCCGCGTTTGGCAAAGCCTACTTGATACCACAATACAATGTGATAGTGTCAAAGACTCAAGTGTCATTTAATTAGTAGGTTAATGGCTTGATTGGAATTATGCCTTAAATTTAAGGTAAAATAATAAAAACGCCACTCAAAATGACCAAAGTACAAACCCACCCTTCCGTTAAATTTTGTAGCTACCCTGACGTACGTTACATGACAACAACAATCCTCGTGAAGAGCACAACTTACAGAACCGTCATTTCCTCTGTCAGTCACCGCTCGCCACGTCACCATTTCACCACCAACTTGTCTTAATAACCCCACATCTGGACCCCACTTTCACTTATTTCTAAATCCCCCCCATAATCGCACGGTCATAATCCCTTTTTTTCTTTTTTCGGGCCCTGGTCCCGGCTTTTGCGTTGATTCAACTTTACTGATCTTCTCTCCACCGTCTGATCATCAAAATCGAAACAAAAACAAAAGAAAATAAAAAGAACACAGAGAAAGTTAATGCCCATTTGTCTGTTTGTGGGGAGATTAAAAAAGTAACCGCCGCAGGCTCTATAAATATAAGACCTTATGTAGTTAACCTTCTCTCTCACTGCAACACATTACAAGACAAAACTATATAGTTATCTTCTCTCTTCTCTCTCTTTGCTTTCTCATAAATTAAACACAGAAAAAGATGTGTGGCGGTGCCATTATTTCCGATCTCATTGATTTGAAGCGTGGCCGGAAATTGACCGCGGAAGACTTGTGGTCGGAGCTTGACACCATTTCTGACCTCTTGGGCTTGGACTACAATAAGCAGTTTGATGCTCAAAAACCTGGCCAACCTCAGAAAGGTAACATTAATTTCTTCTTCTTTTTCTTCATCTGGGTATCTTTAAAGGTTCAATCTTGGTTGCTCTTTGCTAATTTTTCTACTTTGCTGCCGTGAAAACCTATGTTTATTTCTCTTGTTAGTCAGCTTTTTTTTTTTTTTTTTTGGGTCGAGATTATCATTTAATGCACCTTAATAAATATGGCAGAGCCAGAATATAATATGAAATCTTACTCTGCCCATAAATTAATAATTTCAGTGTTTCATGTTACCTCAACTAAACTTGGTTTATGGTGGTAAAAATTTTAAAAAGAAAATTATGATTACATAAATATAATTTAATTTTGTGTTCATACATAAAGAGTTTAATCTCTTTGTAAAAGTAATTTTTTTTTTTTAATATATATAGTGAGGAATGAAAAAGGTGAAAAGAAGAAGCAGACGGATGGTAAAGCCAAGACTCAACGAACTCGGAAGAACGTGTACAGAGGAATAAGGCAGAGGCCGTGGGGGAAGTGGGCGGCTGAAATTAGAGACCCTCGCAAAGGTGTCCGAGTCTGGCTCGGTACCTACAACACAGCCGAAGAAGCCGCTAGAGCCTACGATGAAGCCGCCAAGCGCATACGTGGCGACAAGGCCAAGCTCAACTTTGCTCAACCACCACCTCAAGCTGAACCTTCGTCTAAGAAACGCTGTATATCACCACCTGAGTTGACTCAGACGAGTTTACCAGCAGCGTGCGTGGATTTCGGGTTTGAAAACGAGTTTTATCAACCCAGTGAAGTGGGGAGTAACGAGCTGGCGCTGGAAGAGCAAATCTCGAGCTTGGAATCGTTCCTGGGCCTGGAGCCAACAAGTCGGCAGCTGAGCGGAAACAGTGAGTGTGACTCGAATGACTTCTGGATGCTGGATGACGCGGTGGCGCCTGTGCCTGTTCATCAGCAGAATCTTGATGAGGATCAGCTCCTAATGTACTAGGGAAACCAAAAAAAACATAATAATAGCAATAACCAAAGTATAGTGTGGTTCTTTTTCTTTCGTTTGTGTTATGCTTTGATGTTGGGTTTATGTGGTTGAAATTAAAAGACTCTAGTGATTCTCTGTGCATTGTAAAGACGAGATAATAAGCAGAGAAATAGCTAGCAGTTGCTTCTTGTTCCATGCAGAAAGAGAAGCATCTTTTCTTTCTGTGTCTTATATTGTATGCATGGCTGTTTTCGAAACTGTCGGTGCCTGTACAAGATCTTCCTGCTTATGTTATTACATGCATAACATTGTTATCGTTGTTTCTGAAATTAATTTGAGACCTTTCGTAGGAAGGAGGAAGATGTATTACTGTTTGGTTGGTTTATTATATTAATCCTAGATATTAACGAAAGATTTTCTGTATCTGATACACTGTCGCTACATGATGCATCAGCGTCACCATTGACTGCCGGCCATTAAATATTTACTTCATATATAAATCCTACCCTTAACTTATCCTATTCTTAAAGGGGTCTTACACATGAGGCAGAGCTAATATTATTTTATATGTCAACTTGATGCACATTATAATATTGTTATTGTTAACTTTTTGAAAACTTTTTTTCGTTTTTAACCAAGCTGTCCAGGATCAATGTTATGAAACCCGACCCGGGTGTTACCCAATCAAAGGGTAGGTCCTAGGTTGACCGGTTTAATCGGCATTCTGTTCGTGATCTAGCAAGTTTAAAATCTAACAAACACACTCTTAATAAATACTATCAATCCATATAAGTTTGAAATCAAGCAAACACACTCTGTAACAGTGGGGTTTTTTTCCTTTCTCTCAATCTCTTTGAGTTTTTAAAACAAATGTTTGGACTAGTTTATACGTACCTCGATTAATCATCAGACAGATTAACGTGCGCAACAATCTACTGTCATACCCTCCCACTTAAACCACGAATGTTTAGATAGAAAGCCTTTAGAGAACATTATTGGGGCTTTCGTTTATTCCATTTTTGCTTTATATTATTATAGGAATGAACTTGGCAGATGGAAGATAAATGAGATAAATACGTAGAAGCTTCATTACCCAGAGATTCCCATGGAATATGCAATTTAAACAGGTTAGCAATATTTCATAATGAGTTGAGTGAACTAGTTGTTGTCATAATATTATTATTTATTAGGGTGGTCTTTCAAGAGATCTCATTCTCACTTTGAAAAGCTGCTTCAATCTGTAGAATTCAACTATGGTAAAATAAAATAAAAGGATCAATCAAAATGCAGTAATTAAAGTCAGTGATAATAACTTTCCACCATAAAATAAAATGCATGCACCATCCGTGAAAAGGGTAAACAATTAAAGTCCAAGATGAAGACCTGTGGATGACTCCTTCGACGACTGTTCTGTAAATAGCTATAAACCTAAATAATTGACTCCATTATTCAAAGCTTGAGGTTGTCGGATTTTCTGATATATGGATGTCACTACTTGCGCAATCGCTTTTCAATTTTTAAACAATCAATCAGGTTTTGAAATTTGCCTTTAATCAGTTGATGCATCAAAGTCAAGAAGCTCTGGAAATTAAGTGAAAATGTGAAATAGAGACCTAATAATTATCACACTCGTCAACCTATTTCTCTGTTGTTGAATCTGCAGGAATTAATTTCTCTTAATACCAATGAACTCCATATAACGTAAGGGTCGAAAATATGAAAACTATTCTAAGAATCGTGATTGATACGAACACCACAGGTATGAAACTCAAAGACTGGCCCATCTTTAGAGCATGCAGAAGACTCTCTCCTGCATTGAAATAATACAGGACAAATGTCACAAACTCCGCTAAAACTGTCTATATATATATATATCAGCCAAAGAGCTAATTTGACTGTAACTCTATCGATCACAAGGGTTTGTATCGTATGCAGTATTCAACCAGAAATTATGATTAAACTGTTAGGATATTATTAAAAGGAAACAAATAGACATATAATTTTTAAGTCAAATCGAATTTCAGAAGGTTGGTGAGACACCAGACGGAATAATTGAAAATTAGAATCCTCGGGTGAGAAGGTTCATGAACCAAACTAAGCGTGTGTCATACCATCAATCCAAGTGGGGCCTCTATATTTAGTAATTATAAATTACTGGAAATTAGATTCATGTTAGCTGACTCATCATCTCCGACTTCTTCAACAAAAAACAATTATGAATTAGCCTCTTATTTTTTTTATTTTTTTTATTTTTTTGTTTTTTTGGGTGGGGGGAGTGTTTTGAGCTAACTTGCGTCACCTCTAGTCACTCTCTCAAACCTTAAAATTAATAAACAAGTAACCTTTCAAATAACCATGGGCTAATCTATCAGGATTTTAAAGTTAATCGAGAAATAAATTGGTCAATGATCACCTTTATTAACAATTGAGAATAATCGAATTCAAGATCTCTTGAATAATATATTCAAAAGTCTTTATTATTCTACTCAATCTTCCATAAATGGTTGACTTAGCTCTTATTGTGAGTTGAAAATAAGGACCCATGAATGCCACTTTGGATTTCTTTTATAAAGTACCCAATCCAATTGCATTTATTTAAAGTATAAAATTATTTTCATTCATATCTTTTAGTTTTGAAAGGAACACTGGTCGTAAATTCATGCATTTAAGATATGGCAGAGCTTTCAGCACTCTTAAGAATAATTGTAAAATGGATAAATTTGATCTAAACTCAATCATTAACAAAACACTAAATATTACGAAAAGAATTTCAACACTCTTAGATAAATTAAAAGGGATAGAGATAGATTCACTTCACATGGCTGCATCACCTTCACACTCAATCTATTGTTCATAGTTGTACTCGAAATATTAAAGAATTACAACTTGCAACAACAGATAACCACCAAGTAATGTATATGCCAAGACTCTGCCTGATCATTCTTCTGTCTCAATCACCTTACAGAAACAACTATATTAACAGTGTGCAGCATTGGTTACAAATGTCATTGCCTCTGATGGGAAAGGAAATGGAAATAGCTAGGAATGGCAATAGCAGTGGCTCCTGGTGTAACAAATCCCACATCGAAAGCGTATTGGACAGGTCTTGGGCTTATAAATAGGGAGAGTTATTCTACCTAATAGGTTAACTTTTTGGGTATAAAACTCCCAACCCGTGACAAGTGGTATCAGCATAGGCCTGATCCGTCTTTCGATGTCTTGCCAAACACCCACGCGTTCACGTGTAATTGTGGGTCCATATGAGAGTGAGGTGGATGGGTAGGCAAGGGATCCCACCTGTGACCAGAGCGTCAGAGAATTGGTTGGAGAAGAATATAACGAATCTCATATTGGAAGCGTATTAGGGAGGTCCTGAACCTATAAATGAGAGAAGTTCTTCTACTTAATAGGTTAACCTTTTGAGTGTGAAACTCCCAGACCCGTGACGCTGATTAAATTAGATCTATCAATATGTGCCCTCGCTATTGGTTTTTTGCAACTCAAATGCGATTAAAAGGAGGAACAATGCAAAGGATCCATCTAATCGACGACAATGCGAATCCCAAACTTTCTAAGCAAATCACTATACTAATCAGTCATGAGCATTCAATGATCCACACCAGTTACAATGTAAATTAATGAATGGGGCACAAAACACAATCGAAACATTAAAACAATAAAATATGAATTCTAACTTTGAGAATTTCCGATTTTGGTAGCAATTAACAGACCAAGAGATTAACGATTTGGCTAAGCCACTTAGAATTTCATTATTGTTATAAACAGTGATAAAACAAAGGGAGCTAGAACATGTTTCCACCCAAGGTTTGGTGAAACGACACTTTCTCACCCTTCAAGTTTCAAAATGACACTTTTCAATTCTTTGTTAGATTCTATTATGTTTTCTATTAATATTTTACTGAAAAGACAAAACTACAATTTATTTGAAATGCAAATGCGAATGGTCATAGGAAAGAGAAAGATCATTGTGCTGGGAATGGGTAAGGGAAGGGGAAATGGAGTTGGAATGGGAGTGGGAATGGGAAAGGGAAGGGGAAAGGGAGTTGGAATGGGAAAGGGAAAGGGAATGGAAATGGGAACTAGAATAAGAATAATAATTGGAATAGGAATAGGAACCCGAACGTTTTCTTCAGCGTGTATATATATATATATATGTATATATGTAACATTTCCTTCAATCTTTCGCTAATGACAACGCCACAGTCTCATGCTGCAATACTAATCTATGTGATGTCCAAAATGCTGATGTCTCAACATGACGAGAATTGTCAATCAACGGCAGTAACTATATCCTCCCTTGACATCAACATTCTAAAGCGAGTGCTTTCGTGAAAAAGGCCTAATTCAGACCAAACAATCAGCAAACTCAAACCTTTTCTACAAAAGTTGCCCTTGACCTAGGGGTGTGCAAAATTACCCATTACCCAAACTGAACATGGTAATCGAACCGAATCTTATCGAATTTTTCGGATATCCAAAAATCTAGGTCAAGTTCGAGTAGTACATTAGGAGATACCCAAATTTAGGGTTTGGGTACCAAGTTAGTTTTAAAATAAACCGGGTACCCGAATTATACCCGATTTAAATAAAAAAGAATTAAAAAAAAAAAAAAACAAATAGACATATAATTTTTAAGTCAAATCGAATTTCAGAAGGTTGGTGAGACACCAGACGGAATAATTGAAAATTAGAATCCTCGGGTGAGAAGGTTCATGAACCAAACTAAGCGTGTGTCATACCATCAATCCAAGTGGGGCCTCTATGCAGAGCCAGAATATAATATGAAATCTTACTCTGCCCATAAATTAATAATTTCAGTGTTTCATGTTACCTCAACTAAACTTGGTTTATGGTGGTAAAAATTTTAAAAAGAAAATTATGATTACATAAATATAATTTAATTTTGTGTTCATACATAAAGAGTTTAATCTCTTTGTAAAAGTAATTTTTTTTTTTTAATATATATAGTGAGGAATGAAAAAGGTGAAAAGAAGAAGCAGACGGATGGTAAAGCCAAGACTCAACGAACTCGGAAGAACGTGTACAGAGGAATAAGGCAGAGGCCGTGGGGGAAGTGGGCGGCTGAAATTAGAGACCCTCGCAAAGGTGTCCGAGTCTGGCTCGGTACCTACAACACAGCCGAAGAAGCCGCTAGAGCCTACGATGAAGCCGCCAAGCGCATACGTGGCGACAAGGCCAAGCTCAACTTTGCTCAACCACCACCTCAAGCTGAACCTTCGTCTAAGAAACGCTGTATATCACCACCTGAGTTGACTCAGACGAGTTTACCAGCAGCGTGCGTGGATTTCGGGTTTGAAAACGAGTTTTATCAACCCAGTGAAGTGGGGAGTAACGAGCTGGCGCTGGAAGAGCAAATCTCGAGCTTGGAATCGTTCCTGGGCCTGGAGCCAACAAGTCGGCAGCTGAGCGGAAACAGTGAGTGTGACTCGAATGACTTCTGGATGCTGGATGACGCGGTGGCGCCTGTGCCTGTTCATCAGCAGAATCTTGATGAGGATCAGCTCCTAATGTACTAGGGAAACCAAAAAAAACATAATAATAGCAATAACCAAAGTATAGTGTGGTTCTTTTTCTTTCGTTTGTGTTATGCTTTGATGTTGGGTTTATGTGGTTGAAATTAAAAGACTCTAGTGATTCTCTGTGCATTGTAAAGACGAGATAATAAGCAGAGAAATAGCTAGCAGTTGCTTCTTGTTCCATGCAGAAAAAGAAGCATCTTTTCTTTCTCTGTCTTATATTGTATGCATGGCTGTTTTCGATACTGTCGGTGCCTGTACAAGATCTTCCTGCTTATTTTGTTACATGCATAACATTGTTATCGTTGTTTCTGAAATTAATTTGAGACCTTCCGTAGGAAGGAGGAAGATGTATTACTGTTTGGTTGGTTTATTATATTAATCCTAGATATTAACGAAAGATTCTCTATATCTGATACACTGTCGCTATACGAATCATACGATGCATCAGCGTCACCATTGATTGCCGGCCATTAAATATATACTTCATATATAAATCCGACCCTTTACTTATCCTATTCTTAAAGGGGTCTTACACATGAAGCAGAGCTAATATTAATTTATATGTCAACTTGATACACATTATAATATTGTTATTGTGAACTTTTTGAAAACTTTTTTTGTTTTTTGTTTTTTAACCAAGGTGTCCAGGACCAATGTTATGAAGCCCGACCCGAGTGTTACCCGGCCAAGGGGTCAGATCCCAGGTGGACCGGTTAAATCGACAGTTTGTCCTAAGGAAACCTTTTGAGATCATTATGGGGGCTTTCATTTATTCCTTTTTTGCTTTATATTATTATAGGAATGAACTTGGCAGATGGAGGATAAATGAGATAAATACGTAGAAGCTTCATTACCCAGAGATTCCCAGGGATTATGCAATTTAAATGAGTGAACTAGTTGTTGTAATAATATTATTATTTATTAGGGTGATCTTACAAGAGATCTCATTCTCACTTTGAAAAGCTGCTTCAATCTGTAGAATTCAACTATGGTGAAAAAAAAAAAAAAAGATCAATCAAAATGCAGTAATTAAAGTCAGTGATAATAACTTTCCACCATAAAATAAAATGCATGCACCATCCGTGAAATGGGTAAACAATTAAAGTCCAAGATGAAGACCAGTGGATGACTCCTTCGACGACTGTTCTGTAACTAGCTATTAACCTAAATAATTGACTCCATTATTCAAAGCTTGAGGTTGTCGGATTTTCTGATATATGTATGTCACTACTTGCGCAATTGCTTTTCAATTTTGAAACAATCAATCAGGTTTTGAAATTTGCCATTAATCAGTCGATGCATCAAAGTCAAGAAGCTCTGGAAATTAAGTGAAAATGTGAAATAGAGACCTAATAATTATCACACTCGTCAACCTATTTCTCTGTTGTTGAATCTGCAGGAATTAATTTCTCTTAATACCAATGAACTCCATATAACGTAAGGGTCGAAAATATGAAAACTATTCTAAGAATCGTGATTGATACGAACACCACAGGTATGAAACTCAAAGACTGGCCCATCTTTAGAGCATGCAGAAGACTCTCTCCTGCATTGAAATAATACAGGACAAATGTCACAAACTCCGCTAAAACTGTCTATATATATATATATCAGCCAAAGAGCTAATTTGACTGTAACTCTATCGATCACAAGGGTTTGTATCGTATGCAGTATTCAACCAGAAATTATGATTAAACTGTTAGGATATTATTAAAAGGAAACAAATAGACATATAATTTTTAAGTCAAATCGAATTTCATAAGGTTGGTGAGACACCAGACGGAATAATTGAAAATTAGAATCCTCGGGTGAGAAGGTTCATGAACCAAACTAAGCGTGTGTCATACTATCAATCCAAGTGGGGCCTCTATATTTAGTAATTATAAATTACTGGAAATTAGGTTCATGTTAGCTGACTCGTCATCTCCAACTTCTTCAACAAAAAGCAATTATGAATTACCACTTTTTTTTTTTTTTTGGATTTTTTGTTTTTTGGGGTGGAGGGAGTGTTCGAGCTGGCTTGCGTCACCTCGACTAATCCTCTCAAACCTTAAAATTAATGACCGAGTAACCTCTCTAATGACCATTAGCTAATCTCCGAGGATTCTGAAGTTAATCGACGAATAAATTCGTTAATGACTATTCCTATTAACACTTGAGGGGAATCGAATTTAAGATCTCTTGAGTAATATATTCAAGAGTCTTTATTGCTTCACCCGATCATCCAAAAATAGTTGACTTAGCTCTTATTGTGAGCTGAAAATAAAGACCCATGAATGCCACTTTGGATTTCTTTTATAAAGTACCCAATCCAATTGCATTTATTTAAAGTATAAAATTATTTTCATTCATATCTTTTAGTTTTGAAAGGAACACTGGTCGTAAATTCATGCATTTAAGATATGGCAGAGCTTTCAGCACTCAAGAATAATTGTAAAATGGATAAATTTGATCTAAATTCAATCATTAACAAAACACTAAATATTACGAAAAGAAATTCAACACTCTTAGATATATTAAAAGGGATAGAGATAGATTCACTTCACATGGCTGCATCCCCTTCACACTCAAGTTATTGTTCATAGTTGTACGCGAAATATTAAAGAATTACAACTTGCAACAACGGATAACCATCAAGTAATGTATATGCCAAGACTCTCTGATCATTCTTCTGTCTCAATCACCTTACAGAAACAACTATATTAACAGTGTGCAGCATTGGTTACAAATGTCGTTGCCTCTGTTGGGAAAGGAAAAGGAAACGGAAATAGCTAGGAATAGCAATAGCAGTGGCTCTCTGGTGTAACGAATCCCACATCTAAAATGTATGAGAGAGGTCATGGGCTTATAAATGGGGAGAGTCCCTCCTACTAATAGGTTAACTTTTTTTATGTGAAACTCTCAGCCCGTGACAAGTGGTATCAGAGCAGACCCAATCCATTTTTCGATGTCTCGCCAAGCGCCTATACAGGGGCGTCTACGTGTGATTATGGATCCATACGAGAGTGGGGTAGACGGGTAGGCAGGGGGCTTCACTTGTAACGAGAGCGTCACAAGATTGGGTGGGGAAAAATGTAACGAATCTCGCATTGAAAACTTATTAGAAAGGTCATAGACTTATAAATGAAAGAAGTCCTTCTATTTAATAGATTAGCCTTTTGAGTATAAAACTCTAACCCGTGACACTAGCTAAATTAGATCCATCAATACATGCCTTCGGTATTGGTTTTTGCAACTCAAATGCGATTAAAAGGACGAACAATGCAAAGAATCCATCTAATAGACGACAATGCGAATCCCAAACTTGCTAACCAAATCACCATACTAATCAGTCATGTCAATGATCCACACAAGTTACAATGTAAATTAATGAATGAGGCACAAAACATGATCGAAACATTAAAACAATAAAATATGAATTCTAACTTTGAGAATTTCCGATTTTAGTAGCAATTAACAGACCAAGAGATTAACTATATTGCTAAGCCAATTGGAATTTCATTATTGTTATAAACAGTGATAAAACAAAAATTACAATTATAATATACCATACTTCATACAACCTCACTTGTTAAACTACAATTTACTTGGAATTGGAATGCGAATGGGAATAGGAAAGGGAAAGGTCATTGTGCTGGGAATGGGAAAGGGAAGGGGGAACGGAGTTGGAATGGGAGTGGAAATGGGAAAGGGAAGGGGAAAGAGAGTTGGAACGGGAAGGGGAACGGGAAGGGGAACTGAAATAAGAATAATAATTGGAATAGGAATAGGAATAGGAACCCGAATAGGGAATAGAAACCGAAACAGGAATAGGAACCGGAGCAGGAATAGAAATCAGAATAGGAATGAAAACCTGAATAAGAATAGAAATTGAAATAAATCTTAAAAGTTTTTTTGAGGGTTTTCTTCAGCGTGTATATATATATAACATTTCCATCGATCTTTCTCTAATGACAACGCCAGTCTCATGCTGCAATACTAATCTATGTGACGTCCAAAATGCTGTTGTCTCAACATGACAAGAATTGTCAATCACGGCAGTAACTATATCCTCCCTTAACATCAACATCCTAAAGCAAGTGGTTTCGTGAAAAATGCCAAATTCAGACCAAACAATCAGCAAACTCAAACCTTTTATGCAAAAGTTGCCCTCGACCGAGGGGTGTGCAAAACTCAAACCTTTTATGCAAAAGTTGCCCTCAACCGAGGGGTGTGCATAATTATTTGTTACCCGAACCGAACACGGCAATCAAACCGAACCGTACCGAATTTTTCGGATATCTAAAAATCCGGGTCGGGTTCTAGTAGTGCATTAAGAGATACCCAAATTTTAGGTTCGAGTACCAGATCAATGTTAAAATAAACCAGGTACCTGAATTATACCTGATTTAAATAAAAAAGAATTAAAAGAAAAACCTTAAATCTAAAACTCTTAAAACACAATTTCGATTACTCAAAACTCCAATTCTCCAATTCTCATCCCCTTCTTCTTGAATCTCAACTTCTCCAAATCGATTTAACCTTACCCCCCACCACCCCTTTCTTCCCTAAGCCTCACCAATCAAAACCCCTCAACCTTTGTTCTCGCCCACGTCGTCTTTCGCCGTAAATCGCATGATTTGTGGATCACACGAATGCTGCCTCCCTCATCAGATTCTAACCAACTCTGACCACCAAAATCTAACCTTTAACTACCAAAAATACTCTCCAGCCTTTCCTCTCCATAACCCCCATCTGACTGGCCCGAGATTGTTCACCGTTCGTCGACAGCTTCCTCTAGGGTTTCTTTTGTATGATTTTGTAGTTGGATTTGATTGGAGCACTTGTGGAGTTGATTGGGAGAAATTGTTTGTGCTTTTTTGGAGTCGGTGTTATTTTCTCTGTTGTGATGGGTTTTTCCGATTGTTTCTTGTCGCTGGTGAGCTGTCCTTCTTGGGTTTCACTTCACACCCACCAATTGTTCGGAGAAAGGCTACAGCTGTTGTGTCGTAATTACAGTGTTGATATTGATGGCAATTTGAAGAAGCGAATTCGGTTCAGAAACTAGGCACCCGATAACCAAACCAAAAATTCCAGTATCCGAATACCCTAAAAACTGGTTCGATTATCGAGTATACTCATAGGGGTACCCCGAATATTCGGGTCGGGTCAGAAAGTTGCAAAACTAGTTTGGGTACCCAGTTTTGCACACCCCTACCTCAACCTCGATTCCAGAAGCATGAAGTCGTTGTAGCCCCTTCTGATATTATGTTTCACTCTCAAAATCATCTATGCACTATCTATATACTGTTACTCAGCAGATTTGCCTCTATAGGACTTCCAAATAACCATAATTGCCTCCCAAATGTGCAACTTAACATTCCCCTTGGGGCCATACCTGGCCTCCCTACATGCTTGATTGAATCAAACCAAACTCAAAAATCATGAAAGTAAAATAACATTATGTCCCTTGATTTTTCACACAACTTACTTAGTAGAAAAGAAATTGACAAATGAAGCCTCCAATAATATAAATAATAAGACAACAAAAACTCGTTTCCATGTTCCTAACATATACTTCTACAAGAAATATATCAACTATTTAATCTAATAAAAAAAATGATGGAGAGAGCACTAGTTCATGATTAAAGTGTATGACACAATCAATAACGAAAAGAAGATCAAATCACATTATTTACCACATGGCAGTTATTATCTTCCTTTATGAAGTACTTTTTCATTTTCGCTATTAATGCACAAATTAATTAAAAGAGGAAGAAAAGTAAAGGGGAGACATTTAATCAAGAAGAATATTGACAAGAAAGCCTTAAAAGTACAATGAGAAAAGTAAACAAGGCAGAATGACAAAGGAGAAACTAGGATGCCATTAAGTTATCAATTCTTGTGCATGAGAATGGACATGCAAGTAGGCACCTGCATGTAAACTACAAAAAAGTGGAGAGAACAAAACAGTGGCAGGACATCAATGCAATAGGTGAGACTCTGGTTAACAGATGTAATTCATACAAGTATTTATGCTTCTGAGAAAATAATGCAAATGAATTTAGTTGTTCAACAATGAATAATGGATCGCTTTCAGCCATGATAAAAAAGAGGCATACCCTAATTGAGAGTGGCAGATCAACTCCTCAAAAAAGCCTCCAACTTTACAAAACAAAACCACAAAATAATAAACATTCAACAAACTCGTTTACAACTTCAACATAAACAAACATCTCATTTTCTGGCATAGAATGTCTAATTTTCTATGACAAACTTAAATGCAACATTCTCAAATAAAAAACCATTTCACCACCAATGTATACATATTTCCTATCACAACTAAACAGCTATTTCCTATCTGAAAGTTCCAAAATCCCACATTCAGACAGTCCTTAAGCAAACAAAATCCATGAGCCCACAAGATTAAAACTCAAATCAACTACCCTCTAATCTGAAGACTTACATTTATTTCTATTACACCAGAATATACCGAACTTATTTAGCAAACACGAGATCGAAATTACCAACCTTGATGAGTATGGACTATGAATCTCAACTCAGATGTTATAGAATCAAACCAAAGGTTTGACCACTTGACTAACACCTAAGATTATAGGAGTCCATGACTATGAACAGTAAAGCAATTGACAACTGAATCAATTTAAAAACCAAAGAACTTATAAAATCAATTATAATATATACAATATGTACAATTAACTGCGCAATTAAATATAGACAGGGTGTTCGTAACTATCCAATTAAATACATAAACAATCGCAAGTATCAAATTGAAGTCAATCTAATGGGAAGCTTGTCTCTCACCATCAGCCACGCTCCTCAATACCTTCTTGAACGCGAAATGCACGCAATTCGATAATGCAATCCAATAAATCACCTCATAAACAAAATCAAAAGCGAAATCATTTGACGACCAACGCGATGATTCATCCCAATTTTGGTCTCCAAAACCGTCAAAGTTCCACCCCCTCCCACCATAACCACCCCCACCAAATATTCCATCATCGTTACCACCACCGAAAAACCCGTCGCCTTCGCCGCTGTCCTCGGAATCATCGCCGCCGCTGAACGATCTCCTCTTCGTCCGTCGCTTTTTGCGGAGAAGTGTTCGACGGGCCGTTCTGGGTGAACTGGATTTAACAGGCGGCGGCGCCAGGGCGTCCATCGGGAGAATCGCGGCAGAGAGTAAGTAGGGTTGGCGTAGAATGAGTTTCGCTAAGCCTAGGGTTTGCGATGTGGCGAGTGATACGGTGTCCGACAGAAGAGCAATGTCCATGGTCAGTGGGAGATCTGGAGAATCAGATTAGAAGGGAAGACTGCTAGGATTTGCTTGGTGAGGGAATATAAATATTCCCCGTTGAAATTGAGAGAATAGAAAGAAGAAAAGAAAAAAAAAGGAAAGGAAATTCCAAATTCGGCCCTGATTTGGGAGGGTAAGGACAGATGTTGTGTGAACTGAATACGCAAGGTGTTACGTGTAATAGCATAATGGCGGGTTTGGTGTGACGTGTCGTTTGTGTTTGGCGGGTGTGATCTGTGCTGCATGCGCGTCAGATATTGATACAAAGCTTTAACCGTTGAATTGTGCCTGGGCTGGGCCTCAAATGGGAAAAAGTCCCCAGCTTACTCGGGTTCTGGGCTCGGCATTCTCTAATGGGATGTTGCCTGGGAATGTCTGGGCTTAACTTAGGCCCAAGAGCCCAGCTCATGGTTGCATTATAATTTTGTGGTCTATGTGCTTTGTATTATCCTTTTGAAATATAATGGGCCAAACCCGAAGATCAATAAAGGCCCGAGATCAAAGCCAATCCACAACAGACAGCTGTTGGTTCAAGCCCAGCCGTCGTTCAGCAGTTGGCCCATTAAATGTTGCCGCTTCAAAACCCTAACCCTAACAAATAGGTTCCCCGTGATATAAAAGCCGCCAAATACTTCAGTCGCAAAAACCCTTGTTGGCCACTCATCGAGAGGGAGAGAGAGAGGAAGAAAAATGGTGTCGTTGAAGCTCCAGAAGCGGCTCGCCGCCAGCGTCCTCAAGTGTGGACGTGGTAAGGTCTGGCTCGACCCTAATGAGGTCAACGAAATCTCAATGGCCAACTCCAGTAAGTTCTTTTATTTTTTCCTTCTCAATTTATCCATCTTTCTTCACCTCATTTTTGCGTTCATATGGTGTAGTTATGTTAATAGAAGGTATCATGTACAGTGGATCTAGGAGCTTAACCGTTTATTGGCGAATAAATTACTAGGGTCGAAGAGATATTTCTTATTTGGTGCAATAATTGTGTTTGAACTTGATGTCTATAGCGTATTGAAATTTTGATTTTCGATCATACATTGTTAGAAAATGGGAAGTTTGAGAGATTATTTTGTAAGCACCAGGTTCTGTTGTGGAGTTGTTTCTTGTTGACTTTAAGATATTTTATCGCTTTTTTTTTTTTTTTTTTTTTTTGAGATAAACTATGAAGATTATATGGTAACTAAACTGGAAGAGCCTGTTTATAAATCATACTGTACGGAAATGAGATAGGTTAAGGGCAATACTGTTTGTGGAAAAATGTAGTTAAAGTTTTGTGTGCAGATTGATAATGAGTGGAATTTACTGTTTTTGGTTTGGCTTGTTGCTTAATAATTTGAGTGTCAATGGCTATATTGCTCTAGTTTTATTGTTTTATGAGGCCCTGTCAATTAATGTTGATTGTGCACTGTGGTTAATGAGTGCAGGGCAAAACATCAGGAAATTGGTGAAGGATGGTTTCATCATCAGGAAGCCAACAAAGATCCACTCTCGTTCTCGTGCTCGCAGAATGAAGGAGGCCAAGAGAAAAGGACGTCACTCTGGATATGGTATGCATTAATAATAATTAGTGTGGCAATCAACGTGCCTTTCTTGAATTGAATCATATCATTTCAGTTTTATATTTCTGCCGAGTCATTCGGTGCTTTGAATACTTTCAGGTAAGCGCAGGGGTACCAGGGAGGCCAGGCTGCCCACAAAAATCCTCTGGATGAGGAGAATGCGTGTTCTGAGGCGTTTGCTCCGTAAATACAGGGAGTCAAAGAAGATTGACAAGCACATGTACCATGATATGTACATGAAGGTTAAAGGTAATGTTTTTAAGAATAAGCGTGTTCTCATGGAGAGTATCCACAAATCCAAGGCTGAGAAGGCTAGAGAAAAAACTCTTTCTGACCAATTTGAGGCCAAGCGTGCTAAGAACAAAGCAAGCAGGGAGAGAAAGATGGCCAGGAGAGAGGAGCGTCTAGCACAGGTGATTGCTAGTTTATTTTAACCAGTTATTTTTGCTTGAATATTGTCATATTTAATTCCAGAAAAGTGACCTTTTAAGCAGGAAAACTCTTTGTATGAGATCAATATGTTATCAAGTCTCTTGAACACCCTTGTTAAGATAACTTGGTGCCAGGATATCTAGTAGTCATTGATACTTAATAATACTGTAAAACCTTTCTTAGTTTCAAATTGTTTTTGGAGAGTCAAGTAGCAACATAAACAAACAGTTAGAATTTTTTGGAATTGTGTTTGTTTGATTAGTTGTGCTTTTAGCTGAAATGTGGGTTTATTTTGTTATTATGATATCTCAGGGGCCTGGAGAGAAGGCAGCACCAGCTCCTCAGCCGGCTGAGTAAGAAACTTGATATTCGCTTCTTTTCTTGTTTTATTTATCTCTATGCGACAGGAGTAATTGATAATTTTCTCGACTATTTGTAGGGGAGCTAAGAAAGCCAAGAAATGAATGATCAGTGAGGACATTGTAGAGAAAACTGAAGATCTATAACCCATATATGTTAATGATTTTGGTTTTCTGAGTAGGAATTTGTTTCCTCGAGTTATCTTGTTTTTTGTGTTATGGCAAATTTTTTATTTATGAAGCCCTGGAATTTTGGGACCATATGAACTGTAGTTTCTTTTTGTTATATGTTGAATGATGATGAATGTTTTTGACATGAGCTGCTTGTTCATTTGAGATCCATGCAAGTTTTGATTCCTTAAAAGCACTTTGGCGTTTATACACTATTTGTATTTGTAGCTGCGGTAATTGCACATACATAAGGCTGTTAGATAACAATATAACATACAGAAGATGAAGTTGCAAGTTATACCATGTGACTTTGTGGTATACTAATTCTAGATCGTCATGAATCTGTGAAGAAATTACTTTAAAGAAGAAATTGGATTTCTATCACTATTGTTTTTAATTTTTATAGTTTAATAAACGTCTTCTAAATAATAATTTAAAGAGCCCACTCAGCAACAAGCAACTGAGGTTTGGTTTGGCCGTCTTCTAAATAATGATAATTTTATCATAAACTGCCTATTATTACTATTATTGTTATTATTATTTCTCTTAGTAATTGTCACCGTTATTGATTATTGTTATTCTTGTGAAGCACGTGATTTGATATTTTTGTTTGCTTGTAGTGGACAGTTAGGTAGATCCGAATTTCACTAAAGCGCCCCGGTTTGAAAAGTTGAACTTGAATTGAAACCCACCAGAAAATTGCGGTCAAATGGTAGAAGTCCATTATCATCACCATCTAATCTAATACAATTTCATTAAATAATGATTGGCATTAATTCAACATGCCCCGTTTCTCGATTTCCGGACTATCCACAACCCATTAAATAAAAATTCAATTCGATCAGGTTCTTGTCCAGTACTTTTCGTCGGTACTAGTTTTTAACTTTTTTTTATTATTATTATTCCAAAAGCAAAAACAAATTACGCTTCTTTCTTTCATTTCCTTCTCGATAGTTGGATCGAAACGGACCCACAAAATACAAATGATCAATCACTATTCGTATTTAATCATAAAAATTATCTGATTTTGTTTCAAAGCTTTTTACAGTTAGGATCAAAACAGAATTCAATCCAAACCCCGAAGAAAAAGAGATGGCGTCAGAGCAGTTGATGTCCGATGGTGGGCCCCGCTACGTTCAAATGCGATCAGAGCCGCCCACGACCACCATGGCGGTCTCGTCTTTTTTTACGTCGTTCGGTTCGGGTCCCGAACCCGAGTCGTCTCGCATTTTCGATGAGTTGCCTGAGTCCACCATCGTTTCGGTTTCTAGACCCGACGCCGCAGATATCAGCCCCATGCTTTTATCTTACACAATTGAATTTCAATACAAACAGGCGAGAATACGATCTCTTTCTGTAATTGATATTTTTGACTTTGAATTATGAAGAACGCGTCGTGAATTTAATTTGAATTATTGTCTTACTCTGATTGGATTTTGTTTTGATGATGAGAAACCATAGAAAATGAAAATTTGAATAATGTTACAGAGTTTTCACTTTGTGTGTTTACGAATAAGCGTGAAAGCTTATCTGTTGCGAGGAAATATTAAAATATTTTTCATCTTGGATTTTAATGCATTCTACTTCTGTTCTCCGTTTTAGAAAGTTTCTGTTTTTTTTTTTTTTTTTTTTTTAATATTTTGAATGTTAGTCTCATTAACACTGTCTTTGATTGAACGTTGAATGTTTTACTGCTTCTATTGATTGTTAGATGCATTCTTATGTCGTTTGGCAGTGTAAGTATTTGTTGACGGGAATGATTTTGTGTTTTTATTCACCAGTTCAAATGGAAGCTAGTAAAGAAAGCTTCACATGTATTTTATTTGCACTTTGCGTTGAAGAAACGTGTTTTTTTTGAGGAGATTCAGGAGAAGCAAGAGCAGGTGTGTGTGAATACAGTGCTCTGCCTTTGTTTTTGCAAGTATGAACTTTCATGTTTTGTTTTGAATTTGTTTTTGTTTGGGAAAATTTGGGGTTTGATGTGGTTTTTGGAAAATTATATTAAAGGTTAAAGAATGGCTTCAAAATCTAGGAATAGGCGATCACATGGCAGAAGTACAAGATGATGATGAAGGTGATGATGATACTATCCATGTTCATAATGATGAAATTGCTAAGAACAGGTGACTACTACCACGTGTTCTGACCGGTTCTGATGGACATTAAACATATTCTTTGACATTTGTTATAGTTTTGAAAGTGGGGTTTTTTGTTCAGAGATGTTCCATCAAGCGCTGCGCTGCCAGTCATTCGGCCAGCTTTAGGAAGACAGCATTCAATGTCGGACAGAGCAAAAGTTGCAATGCAACAATACTTGAATCACTTTCTGGGAAATATAGATATTGTTAACTCCCGAGAGGTATGCTTTGGTGCTTTATCTTAATTTACGGTACAATTCTTTGAAACTTTGGGTAATTCTCATAGTATTTACATCTCTGCAATCAATTGTCTTTTTTAGTTATGTATGTGTTCATGAGTGTTGGTTCATATGGTTTTTCTTTCTGTTGCACCATTGTCTCTTGTATTGCCAAATGTATATGTGAGTTTCAACCTTTCTGGTTGTTATGAGCTCTACTATGCTGGGATCAGCCTCTCACTTTGATTCACTCCACTTGTCAATAACTCCCTGGCATTTCCCACTTGTTATCTGTGAGTTGTCCATAAATTATAAAATCTGGCATCATCTGCCTTTTTCTTTTAATGCAACTACTAGTTTTTCGAAAGTTATGCTTTGTAAACTTGTTAGTAACATCGTTTTTCATGGTTGAATTTTTACTCAATTGATTAATTATGTGTGCAAATGATTTTTTGTGTCATGTAAAGCAATGATGAAGTACATGCAGTTGTGCTTTAACCTTTACTTCTTGTGCACCTTTTGAATACACTTGGTCAATGACTCTGAAGGATTCAGGGCCAGAGTTCTTAAAATTGAGTGGCTCCGATTTAGTTTTAGAATACTAATGCACCGTTAGTCACTATGTGCTATAAATACGAATCTTTTGTGCACCTCACTTTCCTATTGCACCATCTTTTTCTCAACATGGAATTTCATATGTAGGTTTGCAAGTTTTTGGAGGTTTCAAAGTTGTCATTTTCACCAGAGTATGGCCCTAAGCTGAAAGAAGATTATGTAATGGTTAAGCATCTTCCAAAAATTTTAAAAAATGATGATTCAAGAAAATGCAACTGCTGTCCTTGGTTTAATTGTTGTAATGACAATTGGCAAAAGGTAACGAACTTTCGTACTTGAAGTTATGGATATGCTATTCAAGGCTATATATATGAGAGATTTAGTTTTTTCTTTTTTAATTTATTTCATTCGTGCTGTTATTTGCTATTAAAATGAGTGCTTTCATTTGAAAATTTGCGTAATTATTAAGAATTTGGGCACATGGATTAAAACTTGATATGGAAAATAGGCTATACTTCATTCAGTTTCCTTTTTGAGTGTACTTTTCTTACTTTGCCTTGTTGTTTGCCTTCTGTTGTACAGGTGTGGGCTGTACTAAAACCTGGATTCTTGGCCTTTCTGGGAGATCCTTTCGATACCCAACCTATAGATATAATTGTTTTCGATGTGCTACCATCCTCTGATGGGAATGGTGACGGTCGAGTATCATTAGCAACAGAAATTAAGGACCGTAATCCTCTACGTCATACATTTAAGGTAAGCAGCACTCAGGCTGTTTATATTCTGAAATTTACATTATTTTAGCTTATATTTTGCTTTGATTGATAGGTTATTATTCAATTTTACCTTCTGCCTTAACCTTTAAAATTAAAGTAATAATTTTTTATTATAATTGATTTTTATGTGTAGCCGAACATGGCTATTTCTAGTCAATGAATCTGCTGATTACATGTGATGAAGAGACATCCTAGAAGCCTAAAATTTAAAAACATAATGCCTATCGACTGATATAGGGCACTCTGTATCATAAGCATTTTGTTTTCAGGCATGACGAAGTGGACTTCTTTCTAACTATTTTTTGGTCAGACTTACCTCATGAGTGATCTCTTTATAAAGTTACTCTGTTCATTAAGGAATTGCTGGAGAAAACACTGAATGAAGCAACTGATGGGAAAATGTAATTCTTAAGAGTTCTCCTACTTTAAAATTAAGGCTGAGCAGAGCCAAATTCAGTGGAAGTCTTTAGGTCTAGTTGGTGTCCAATTTTCATTTCCAGAAATACTGCCATACCTAAACTTTTAGATTGACACTTGAAATATATGGGTTAACTGTTTTGTCCCTAATATGTAAGTTCTATTGATTCTTTTTCTTGTAATTATTTAAAGTCTTTTGGACCTGCATTCTTCTGTGTACTTTTAGGATCGACAAAAAGTCTTAACAAATTAATTGGCTGGTGAAATTTATATGTTTTGAACAAATCCTGAGAAAATTTATCTCTAACGAGTAACTGAAAACTTTAAAAGGTGACTTGTGGAAACCGGAGCATAAGTTTGAGAAGCAAGAATAGTGCTAAAGTTAAAGATTGGGTTGCTGCAATTAATGACGCTGGCCTCAGGCCTCCAGAGGGCTGGTGTCATCCTCATCGCTTTGGCTCTTATGCTCCTCCTAGGGGTTTGACTGATGATGGAAGTCAGGCTCAATGGTTTGTAGATGGTAGAGCAGCCTTTGAAGCTATTGCTTCATCAATTGAGGATGCTAAATCAGAGGTTAGTCCCTTTCCCATTTCCACGGCACAGAAATTTATGGTAGTCCACATATAATAACTATATCATGGTTTAAGCATCTGATGATCTTAAGTTTCTTGCAGATTTTTATTTGTGGCTGGTGGCTGTGCCCAGAATTGTATATGCGGCGTCCTTTTCATGTTAATGCTTCTTCACGGCTTGATGCTTTGTTGGAAGACAAAGCAAAGAAAGGGGTTCAGGTATTCATTTGTGATAATGTTTTAATGTCATTACTTTATCTAGATTGATAAAGTGACCATTTGCAATACGTTTTTTTAATTCTATACTCTTTACCTGATAGGCCAAATGGTGTGGTTTGACTGTGATTTGTGAATCATTTCTATCGAGATGAATTCTTTGGCTCTTTCTGTCACAGTATTCTATTGGTGCTACCATTGTCTTGAACCTTTTGGAGGAATTATGACCATTATAGGCTGTATATGATGCTTGTGGCATCAGATCGTGCAAATAGCGTACTAGTGTTCAACCAAATATAACTACTATTTATTTCTACCATCTCACTGTTTTTCCTATCAGAACCTTTCATTATAGGTGTACTTGTAGCATGTTGATTGCATACCATCTACACTGCACATCTTGGCTGTACGATTAATTTTACATATTATTTTTTCTTGATATGTAGTTCTTTTGTGCTTTAATGCTGGTCAGATCTTGATTCAAATTTTTTATGTTTTAGCTTGGTGGCATTTCATTTGAATGAGCAGTAACAGTAATATTATCTTATGACTACAGATCTATATTCTTCTCTACAAAGAGGTTGCTCTTGCTTTGAAAATAAACAGTGTGTATAGCAAGAGAAAGCTTTTAAACATTCATGAGAATGTGAGGGTACTGCGTTATCCGGACCACTTCTCTACTGGTGTTTACCTATGGTATGGATCACTTGAAAACCATTATAGAGTATTTTCAGATGTAAATACTTTATCCCATTTTTTGCATTATACTGGATTATTTCTGTTTCTGATTTCCATGTTTGATTACATATAGGTCCCACCATGAAAAACTTGTCATTGTTGATTACCAGATTTGCTTTATTGGAGGACTGGACTTATGCTTTGGTCGTTATGACACATTTGAACACAAAGTGGGTGATAATCCTCCTCTGGTATGGCCTGGAAAGGACTATTATAACCCAAGGTATGTTCTCCTTTGTGCAAACATTCTACTTCTAGAATGTTTGCTAGCTTTTGTTTGAGAATTGCTTAGAAAATATCAAAGCTCTAGTCTCTGTGGTTACTGTTGAACTTGTATTCCTTGTAATTAGTCCGTATTTGTTTATAGAATTCTGTATCCTTGAAGTTGTACCTTCTGGATGGTGAAATTTTCTGGAATACAACTTCTTCTGATGCTTTCCTTTAGTGGTCAAAGTGAACTAGATGCTCATGTTTTAATTATATTTTGGTAGTAAAAACTTGCTTCTGCAGTAAATAACTAGTAGTTGGAAGTTTTGAAGTTTATATGGAGAGAACTTCTACAACAGTTTGCCAACTACCATTTGGTTGGACATGCTATGGTAGGGATTAAAAGACACGTGTTTACAATATGTTGGGACCTAACATTTCAAGGGTGCCAATGACCAGTTGGTTTGGTCTGAGTTCTTCTATTGCTTTGAGAAGGAAGTTTGGTTATGATTTTAAGTTGGTTGGAAGATGGAATGGTGTTTAGTTGATATATATATATATATACACACATATATTGTTAAAGTCAATTCCATTTTGTCAGGGAATCTGAACCCAATTCATGGGAAGATACAATGAAGGATGAACTGGATCGTGGAAAATACCCTCGCATGCCTTGGCATGATGTCCATTGTGCCCTGTGGGGACCACCTTGTCGTGATGTGGCTAGGCACTTTGTTCAGCGCTGGAATTATGCTAAGGTACGTGTTTTTATTTAATTAATATGGTTCTTTTGTGGAATTTATTGTAATTGGAAATTCTAATACAGGAATGTTTTTTCTTTCCAGAGAAATAAAGCTCCTTATGAGGAAACAATTCCACTACTTATGCCTCAACACCAGATGGTTATTCCACATTACATGGGAAGAAGCAGAGAAGTGGAGATAGAACGTAAGAATGGTGAAGACAATACTAAAGGAATGAAAAGACAGGATTCCTTTTCCTCTAGGTCATCTTTTCAAGACATTCCACTGCTCCTACCTCAAGATTCGGGCGGGTTGGATGGTTCTCATGGAGGCCCAAAATCCAATGGGATGGATATTAATACAACCAAAAGTGTTTCTTTCCGCTACCAGAAAGCCAAAATTGAACCGGTAATTACAGATACACCAATGAAAGGCTTTGTAGATGACTATGACTCCTCCCCCCCGCCTTTGAAAATACCTTTAGATGTAATGACACAGACAAGCAATAAAACTTCAGATTCAGAGTGGTGGGAAAAGCAAGAACGTGGTGATCAAGGTGGTTCCATGGATGAAACAGGACAAGTAGGTCCACGTACTTCGTGCCGTTGTCAGGTTTGTTTTAAATCATGTGGTATCTAAAGCTTTCTCATTCTCGGCTAAATATAAATAATCTACTCTCATTTTTACTATGATATCATTGAATCTTCTAATTTGATATATGGTTTATTTATTTCAAGCTTTTGTTGTAGTTCACCTTGTTTCCAATTTTATCAAAATTATTAATGCCAATGCTCTAGTATTCTATTGATTAAGGGGTAACATAGTATTTGAAATCTTCGGGACTATTAGAATTTACCTCCATATATAAATTTAGGACCTATATGCTATGGTGGGTGGACAGAAGTGTTGTAGTTGTTGCGTCTCTGGTTTGTCAAATTGGAACAGCTTTGTTCGTGTTTAAGATATGGCTCACTTTGCTATCAACGTTGGTTGAAGTAGACTAGTTTTTTATATCAGGCCTCTGCACCCTTCTAGCCCATTTAGGAATTTCATTTGTGCTAGATGACAATTAATTATTAGTTATGCATAACATAGCTGGAAGAGTTTTCTTGATTGATGTATCTATGTGATCCATTTTTTTTAACATGGCAATTTTATAATTTTCACCACTTACTTGTTTTCCACCCGAATTGTTTGAATTATAAGTAAAATGTTGTATCCTCTGCCATCAATAATGGTCTCTAATTTTCAGATTTTAAGGAGTGTCAGTCAGTGGTCTGCTGGAACAAGCCAAATTGAAGAAAGCATTCACTGTGCTTATTGTTCTCTCATTGAGAAAGCAGAGCACTTTATCTATATAGAGGTATATACTGGACTTAAAAATCTTTTACATGAAAGAAAGTAAAGCAGTTTATCTGTTTTAGCACTTTCTGCATCAATGACTTAAAAGAGTATTGTACTCTTGCTGCAGAGATTTTTGCTTGATAGAGTTTCATATGCAAATTTACTTTTGCCTTATATAATAGATTACAAATTTGGTTTTTTTGGTCTTTAAGAGTAACTGTTCCTTCAACTTGAGGAGGCTTGCAGAATTTCTAATGTATAGTTTCCTTATCCTGACTTTTCTTTAACTTTTGGGCAATCGTTCCCAGAATCAATTTTTTATATCAGGTCTTTCAGGGGATGAAATTATAAGGAATCGTGTTTTAGAAGCATTATACAGGCGTATTATGCGAGCATACAATGATAAGAAGTGCTTCAGGGTTATTATTGTCATACCACTGCTTCCAGGTTTTCAGGTTTTACTCCTTGCATGTGTGTCTTGAAATTTAGAGTTATTTTGATTATATATATTTGTACTGAATCCAAATTGTTGCAGGGTGGTGTTGATGATGGTGGTGCAGCATCTGTGAGAGCCATAATGCATTGGCAGTACCGAACAATTTGCAGAGGACAGAATTCAATACTGCATAACCTTTTTGAACTTCTTGGTCCAAAAACTCATGATTACATTTCTTTCTATGGTCTTAGGTCTTATGGTAGACTATTTGAGGGTGGTCCAGTGGCCACCAGTCAGGTATTTTTTTTCATTTTTGCAATTTATTATATGCATATGTGATCATTTATCTTCCTGAAATATTGGTGAATTCTGTCAGTATTTCTTTACTGGAATCTGGGTGTCATTGTATTCTAATGTTTTAATGGTTGGATTGGCATGAATATAAGAAAGCTAAAGTTTTGTTCCTTTTTTTTTTCTTTTTTGGCAGGTGTATGTGCATAGTAAAATTATGATAATTGATGATTGTGTAGCCTTGATTGGATCAGCTAATATAAATGATAGGAGTTTACTTGGTTCAAGAGATTCTGAGGTATCATTTTATTCTAGATGGGTTATCTTCAGTATGTGATTTCAGACTTTGAGGCCAACATGCATGATTTTGTTAACAAATCATGGTTTCAGCTTCCAGTTTTAACAGCATGCTCTGTATAGAATTTTTTTGGTGACAAAAAAGCATATACATGTGTTTGCCAGGTCCAGCAAATCTGGTGTAAAAAATTTTCAAAGAAAAATGATGACAGATTTTGAAGCTAGTTTTGTTTTTCTGCTGTAGCTAGTTTACCATCCTGATTCAGTACCTAAATATACCTTTTCAAGTAGGGAGTAGGGACTGACTGCTGGGCAGGAAATAACATGGCCCAGCACAGCCCTTGGTTTCAAAGAAAAAATTAAGGAAAAAGGCTACTGTGCCTGACTCTGACAGCATAGCGTTTTTCCTTTCTAGTTCTTTCTTAGTCAATGTGTCCACTTCCTGAAGAAGTTGCCCTTGCTGACGACATGGATTTTTTTCAGATTGCAGTACTTATTGAAGACAAAGAGCTGGTTGATTCATGTATGGGAGGAAAACCATGGAAGGCTGGAAAATTTGCTTTGAGTCTTCGCCTGTCGCTGTGGTCTGAACACCTTGGTCTTCGTGCAAGAGATGTTAGTGACCTCACAGTTTGCTTTTACCTCTAGAACTGTTTACATTTTGCATATCGGAAGCATGCATTAATTTTTTAACGGTGTAACGGGAAAACATATTATCATGATAAAGCATCTCAGGTCTTTCAGCTGATACTGTATTTTTCCCTTTTTTTCCTCAGATAAAACAAATAATCGACCCAGTAATTGATTCAACATACAAAGATGTATGGATTGCAATAGCAAAGGTGAGAACAGAATGAGCGTGTAAACATAAGAGTTATTGACATGACGTTTTTGCTGTGCTTCTCTTGCACTTTGTCTCTGAGTAACAACAACTTACGCTGTGAAGAATGTTATTGATTTGACAGACAAATACGGCTGTCTACCAGGATGTCTTTTCTTGTGTACCCAACGATCTTATACATTCCAGGTATGATACTTATGTGAGTTAGTCCCTTCACTTTTATTTATTGTGCTAATTTATATTTTTCGTCAAATATGTCAACATGCAGAGCTGCATTCAGACAAGACGTTGCCATGTGGAAAGAGAAACTTGGACATAATACCATAGACTTAGGAATAGCTCCTGTGAATCTTGAATCATATGTGAACGGAGATATTAAAAAAACTGATACAATGGAGAGATTACGGTCAGTGCACGGACATCTTGTTTCATATCCTTTGGATTTTATGTGCAAAGAAGATTTAAGACCAGTGTTTAATGAGAGTGAATATTATGCTACTCAAGTTTTTCATTAAGCTGCGGAAGCCTAAGCTTATCTTTTCACAATCGTGGAAAATACCCTTTTTCTTTCCAAAAATTGAATAGAAAACACACACACACATACACGGAGGAAGACAGAGAGGCAGAAAAGAGGCAGGCACTATTTTATGCTTTGCCCTACAGATTTATTGTCGAAGTGGTCATTTTTGTATAAAATACATTAATATATACTGCATTATTTATCTTCCTTGGCAGCAAAAAAATTGGTTAATATTATCTATTTTTCTACAAATTTCTAGAATTTTTTCGGTTTTCTTTTCAGGTTATGATTATTTATTTCGAAGTTTTGGTTAATATTGCCGAATTTGATAAGCATTTTGCTGAGAGTGATTTACTTTTATATAAGAAATTTGCATTTGCGAATCAAGATTATGGTTGGCATCGTGGAAAGGGTATGGGTTACTCTGCCCATTGAAATTTGAGGCCACCTTTCTGGGGAGACAAGGGCCAACCGGCCAAGAGGAGTGGTTCATGAGTCGACCCCTCCAATGTGGACCGCTACAGCAACGCCACCTTCACTAATTGAGGCCCCAAACTACGTCAACTTCTTCAACTCCCACTACAGAATCTTTGGCAGCTCGAAACAAACACACCATACACTTCCATATAAATAAATTCCAGCCCCACCATTTTCCTTCCCCTTTTGTATGGAAGAAGGAATCTGGCCAACTTGTCCAAATCAATACGTACCAACTCTATAATTATTTTATCTTCATCACCGAACACCGTAATCCTCCACCAAATCTAGCTAATGTCCTCACACACACTACATCCAATCCAGACCCAGACCCAGACCCAGACCCAGAATCTAGTATTTGCTTACAGGGTTCCACCATTTTTAGAAGCTGTAAAATCATGCATTGAAAGGGTCACAAATGATTAAAACTTGTTTGACCTTTGAGTTTGATATCTATGGTCCTGTAATCAACTGGCTAATATTTAGCCATGTGTTTGGTTAGCTTTATTAGCAGGCAGAAAAAGATATCTTATCTTCTTGACTATCTATATTTATATATTCATGAATTTGGTTTAGGAACTTAACCACTATACAATCTTTTTCTAATACAATAACCCTTCACAATCATCCTTTAGTTTAACGTTCTTAATTAACTATTCTTGTAGATATACTTTTTTAATTCTCAACCATTTACACCCACGAAAATATATTAATTAATTTCCATGAACTTGTTTGTTAATGTTAAATAATATGAACCATCCCAGGGTGGTCAGTTGAGACAATTGATTAAGAAGTCTTGAGTTCGATTTTTCTCGATTGTGAATATGGATGACCACAACCGAACTTACTTGATCGTTAACTTCATCACTCCAAACGATTAGTTGAGGTGTGCGCACCTTCAGTCACCGTCCAAGTGCGAGCACCCCCAGTCACCAAAAAAGAAAACGTTAAATAATATGTATTTTTTTTTTTTTTTTTTTTACCGACTTAACATAGTTTAATCTAAGTTCCTCTTATTATTTAGTTATTTACTTGTCTTAATCTAAAAGCATGTCTTAAGTTAATGGGCATGACGTTTGCTTGAAATGACCAAAATACCCATTACTATTGGATTATTTGGTAGCCTAACCATAGGTATTATGGTAAATTACATGGTCAACCAACAATTTTTGTAAAGCTATACATTACGTAGGTATATTTGAGCTTGCAAGTTGACGACGACAAACAATGGAGTATAAGCGATACGAAGCTCAATTCTCTCCAATTATCAGCTCTGTTTGCGTCAGATACATCGGATTCTGGCAGTTAAGATCAGACTGCCGATAATTCAGCCGTCAGATTTCAAACAATCAAGTTCTGAGAGGTGCTTTGTAGGAACTTAACAAAGGACAAAGGTTTTGTATGGTTAATCTGACTGCTGTTCTATTATTATTATTATTCATTTCGTTGAATATGGAAAAGGGTGCGTGATTTATATTTAGTATAGTTGAACTGCAGGGACAATATGACTTTTCCATCTCTTCTTGATGGATTGGCGAGGACTGTAACGATCAAAAGAGGTAAAAATTGTAGAAATGATAGTGGGAGAGAAGCTGCAGAAGCCTTGGCAAAAGATGCAAAGAAGAAAGAGTTGATGTTGAGTTCATCTGGTAACATCAAATCCAACAAGTCAAACAACTTTGCCTCAGTTTGCTCGAAGAGAGGTCAAAAGGGAAGTAATCAAGACTCTGCAATTGTGTGGGAGGTACAAGAATATATATATATATATATATATATATATATGAATATGTTATATATAGATTAATGTAGTATTGATTGTTGTACGTTGTTCTTGAAGGAATTTGGATGCCAAGAGGATATGATCTTTTGTGGGATATTCGATGGACATGGTCCATGGGGACATGTTGTTGCCAAAAGGGTGAGGGAATCAGTGCCTTCTTCTTTGTTGTGCAATTGGCAAGAAACCCTAAGTAATTCAACATCTGCTCAACCGATTTTGGATCGAAACCTTCACCAGTTTGATATTTGGAAGCAAACTTTCCTCAAGACTTACGCAGCCATTGACAAGGAGCTCAAGCAGCAGTCTGGGATTGATTCTTTTCGCAGCGGTAGTACAGCTTTAACAATTGTTAAGCAGGTAAATATGCTTGTAACATATTATCAGCACCAGTTTCCTTTTTTGATAGATGATGATAAACGTGTTAATGATTTGATTTTGCATCTTATAGCCTCTTTATTCAAATTTTCTTGTTATTTTCTTACCCTTTGATGGATAACCAAGAGAACTAATCCCACAAATTTGATTCCATTACTGAAATTTAAGACTTTATCTGTCTCTTTAGTCTTTACTATATTTGTTTCCTGGGATCTGGTTGATTTTGGAAGTTTTCAAGCTCAATCAAAAGTGGCCTAATTTTTGTTTTTATTATTTTCTCTGATGTTGATCGTCAGGGCGAAAACCTTGCGGTAGCAAACGTAGGTGATTCTCGGGCTGTGTTAGCAACTCTTTCCGATGATGGAAATTTGGTACCACTTCAGCTGACCATTGACTTCAAGCCAAATTTGCCTGGTTGGTTATCACTCTTAGTAATTTCTGTACACGTTTGCTCTTTATAAAATTATGTGTTTTATTGTCAAGGGTTTGCTGTACTGATGTTGATTTTGCTGGATTCAGAGGAAGCTGAGCGAATAATTCAGTCGAAAGGGCTAGTGTTTTGCCTACATGATGAACCAGGAGTGTACAGGGTGTGGATGCCGAATGGAGAGACTCCAGGACTAGCAATTTCAAGAGCCTTTGGTGATTACTGCGTCAAAGATTTCGGCTTAATTTCTGTGCCTCATGTAACACTAAGAGATATAACTAGAAAAGACCAATTTGTCATCCTGGCAACAGATGGGGTATGCACAATTTCATCTAATATAAAACACTCTAATTAATGGATGAATGAACAAGTCTTCTCTTAATTGATCTCTTTGATTTGTTCTGAAGGTATGGGATGTGATCTCCAACCAAGAAGCTGTGGAAATAGTTTCTTCAACTGGCGAAAGAGAACAATCAGCAAAAAGACTGGTGGAATGTGCTGCTCGTGCATGGAAATATAAGAAACGAGGCATTGCAATGGATGATATCTCTGCTGTTTGTCTCTTCTTTCACGCTTCATCTTCGTCACCTCCACATGTTGACACTTTGAAGCTCTCAAAACAAGCTGCTGCTGTCATGAATTGACCAACAAAAGCAATGGAAATAATATATGAGTTTGTATACATAGAAATACCCATCTGGGATATGAGTGGAATAATGTTAGAACCTATTTTCATTACTTATGAAATTACTACCAAACAAACGTATTTTATGTAATTACTACCAAACAAACGTATCTTATGTATTGGGTTATTTGGGTTGATCGCATATTGTTTTCAATACACTAAATTTAAAAGAAACATTCTTGCAATCTATAATGACCTAATTGAACAATTAAGTACTTAATTTAGCGAATGAGATCTCTTATGAGTAAAGATAGTTGAAATTATTGTTTCTCGCTTCTTAAAGATTGTATGTTTCGATAAAACTTCAATTTATCTCCTTTTGTAGTTGAATGGTAAGTCTTTCGGTAATTAGGATTAGTTATACTTAAAGGTTTTGTTTTGATTCACGGGAGAGGCAATTACCGAGTTTATCCTAAAAATCTTTGATTTGATATTTCATTATTTTGGTTATATTTTCTATTTAATCAAATGTAAATTCTTAATTACTTTTTTAAAATTTAATAATGGGTACATATTCATTGGATAAAGCTATTTGTACAAACTCTCGTACAAAGAGAGTTTGTATAAACTGACGTGACACAACAAATGAGTGTCACGTGACATAAGAGCCCACATGACATTAAGTTATGTGATTCCTAATACCACGTGAGATGTTATATGACGTGTTACGTCAGTTTGTACAAACTTTATTTGTACGAGAGTTTGTACAAATAGGAGGGGGAGTTTATTAAATGGTCATTTCAAGTTAAAATTTAATTAAAAGGCTATATAGTTTGTAAATGTTAACTAAATAGCCTTATTTTTTATTAAGCTTAATTAAACATGATTAGGGTTAATTAGGATTAATAAATAATTGTGTAATCTTTTTAAAAATTATAATATGTCCCCAAAGAGTCGAAATGGTTGCAAACAAACCCAAACACCTTCTTCTTCTTCCTCCCGCCACATTAACGCATTCCTTCGCCATTAACATCTTCTCCAACACAGATCCTCCTCCTTCTCCACCTCCTGACATTTCGTCCAGGTATGTGTATCTCCCCTTTCGATTTTATATTTTGATTTACAAAGATTTAATGATGGATTGAGTTTGGGTTATGATTTTGATTTAGTTGTTTAAGTTGTTGGGTTGTGTTTGATGTAATGGAAGTTGAAAGGAGTGAAATTTGTTGAAATATTTTTTGCATTGTGGGTAGCTGCGGGTGGTAGCACCGATTGTAGGTTGAGATGACTGAAAATGTGTTCTGGATATGATGGATCGCTTAAGCGATCTAGTGTATCGCTTAAGCGATCTAATACGTCTGGTAATGCAGCAGATAGATTGCTTAAGCGATCTGGTGTATCGTTTAAGTTATCTGGTACGTCTGGTAATGCAACAGATAGATTGCTTAAGCGATCTGGTATGTGGCATAAGATCACTTAAGCGATCTACTAAAAGTCTGGTGTATAGCAGCAGATCGCTTAAGCGATCAGTAAATGGCATAAGATCACTTAAACAATCATGGTTATTTATACTGGATCGCTTAAGCGATCCAGTAAATGATATACCAGATCACTTAAGCGATACACCAGATCTGTCAAGTGACTGTGCATATGCTTTTTAAAATATTTCAACCCTTAGTATAGTAGTTAAGAATATTTTTTTCTTGCGTTATAGGTAATTGGCTATTATTAGACATGGGACAAGTCGTTTTGGGTGTTGAATATTTTGATGAGTAGGTGGAGGAAGAAAGCAGCTGGAAGTAGAGAATTTCCTCCACCAAATCTAGCTAATGTCCTCACACACACTACATCCAATCCAGACCCAGACCCAGACCCAGACCCAGAATCTAGTATTTGCTTACAGGGTTCCACCATTTTTAGAAGCTGTAAAATCATGCATTGAAAGGGTCACAAATGATTAAAACTTGTTTGACCTTTGAGTTTGATATCTATGGTCCTGTAATCAACTGGCTAATATTTAGCCATGTGTTTGGTTAGCTTTATTAGCAGGCAGAAAAAGATATCTTATCTTCTTGACTATCTATATTTATATATTCATGAATTTGGTTTAGGAACTTAACCACTATACAATCTTTTTCTAATACAATAACCCTTCACAATCATCCTTTAGTTTAACGTTCTTAATTAACTATTCTTGTAGATATACTTTTTTAATTCTCAACCATTTACACCCACGAAAATATATTAATTAATTTCCATGAACTTGTTTGTTAATGTTAAATAATATGAACCATCCCAGGGTGGTCAGTTGAGACAATTGATTAAGAAGTCTTGAGTTCGATTTTTCTCGATTGTGAATATGGATGACCACAACCGAACTTACTTGATCGTTAACTTCATCACTCCAAACGATTAGTTGAGGTGTGCGCACCTTCAGTCACCGTCCAAGTGCGAGCACCCCCAGTCACCAAAAAAGAAAACGTTAAATAATATGTATTTTTTTTTTTTTTTTTTTTACCGACTTAACATAGTTTATTCTAAGTTCCTCTTATTGTTTAGTTATTTATTTGTCTTAATCTAAAAGCATGTCTTAAGTTGATGGGCATGACGTTTGCTTGAAATGACCAAAATACCCATTATTATTGGATTATTTGGTAGCCTAACCATAGGTATTATGGTAAATTACTTGGTCAACCAACAATTTTTATAAAGCTATACATTACGTAGGTATATTTGAGCTTGCAAGTTGACGACGACAAACAATGGAGTATAAGCGATACGAAGCTCAATTCTCTCCAATTATCAGCTCTGTTTGCGTCAGATACATCGGATTCTGGCAGTTAAGATCAGACTGCCGATAATTCAGCCGTCAGATTTCAAACAATCAAGTTCTGAGAGGTGCTTTGTAGGAACTTAACAAAGGACAAAGGTTTTGTATGGTTAATCTGACTGCTGTTCTATTATTATTATTATTCATTTCGTTGAATATGGAAAAGGGTGCGTGATTTATATTTAGTATAGTTGAACTGCAGGGACAATATGACTTTTCCATCTCTTCTTGATGGATTGGCGAGGACTGTAACGATCAAAAGAGGTAAAAATTGTAGAAATGATAGTGGGAGAGAAGCTGCAGAAGCCTTGGCAAAAGATGCAAAGAAGAAAGAGTTGATGTTGAGTTCATCTGGTAACATCAAATCCAACAAGTCAAACAACTTTGCCTCAGTTTGCTCGAAGAGAGGTCAAAAGGGAAGTAATCAAGACTCTGCAATTGTGTGGGAGGTACAAGAATATATATATATATATATATATATATATATGAATATGTTATATATAGATTAATGTAGTATTGATTGTTGTACGTTGTTCTTGAAGGAATTTGGATGCCAAGAGGATATGATCTTTTGTGGGATATTCGATGGACATGGTCCATGGGGACATGTTGTTGCCAAAAGGGTGAGGGAATCAGTGCCTTCTTCTTTGTTGTGCAATTGGCAAGAAACCCTAAGTAATTCAACATCTGCTCAACCGATTTTGGATCGAAACCTTCACCAGTTTGATATTTGGAAGCAAACTTTCCTCAAGACTTACGCAGCCATTGACAAGGAGCTCAAGCAGCAGTCTGGGATTGATTCTTTTCGCAGCGGTAGTACAGCTTTAACAATTGTTAAGCAGGTAAATATGCTTGTAACATATTATCAGCACCAGTTTCCTTTTTTGATAGATGATGATAAACGTGTTAATGATTTGATTTTGCATCTTATAGCCTCTTTATTCAAATTTTCTTGTTATTTTCTTACCCTTTGATGGATAACCAAGAGAACTAATCCCACAAATTTGATTCCATTACTGAAATTTAAGACTTTATCTGTCTCTTTAGTCTTTACTATATTTGTTTCCTGGGATCTGGTTGATTTTGGAAGTTTTCAAGCTCAATCAAAAGTGGCCTAATTTTTGTTTTTATTATTTTCTCTGATGTTGATCGTCAGGGCGAAAACCTTGCGGTAGCAAACGTAGGTGATTCTCGGGCTGTGTTAGCAACTCTTTCCGATGATGGAAATTTGGTACCACTTCAGCTGACCATTGACTTCAAGCCAAATTTGCCTGGTTGGTTATCACTCTTAGTAATTTCTGTACACGTTTGCTCTTTATAAAATTATGTGTTTTATTGTCAAGGGTTTGCTGTACTGATGTTGATTTTGCTGGATTCAGAGGAAGCTGAGCGAATAATTCAGTCGAAAGGGCTAGTGTTTTGCCTACATGATGAACCAGGAGTGTACAGGGTGTGGATGCCGAATGGAGAGACTCCAGGACTAGCAATTTCAAGAGCCTTTGGTGATTACTGCGTCAAAGATTTCGGCTTAATTTCTGTGCCTCATGTAACACTAAGAGATATAACTAGCAAAGACCAATTTGTCATCCTGGCAACAGATGGGGTATGCACAATTTCATCTAATATAAAACACTCTAATTAATGGATGAATGAACAAGTCTTCTCTTAATTGATCTCTTTGATTTGTTCTGAAGGTATGGGATGTGATCTCCAACCAAGAAGCTGTGGAAATAGTTTCTTCAACTGGCGAAAGAGAACAATCAGCAAAAAGACTGGTGGAATGTGCTGCTCGTGCATGGAAATATAAGAAACGAGGCATTGCAATGGATGATATCTCTGCTGTTTGTCTCTTCTTTCACGCTTCATCTTCGTCACCTCCACATGTTGACACTTTGAAGCTCTCAAAACAAGCTGCTGCTGTCATGAATTGACCAACAAAAGCAATGGAAATAATATATGAGTTTGTATACATAGAAATACCCATCTGGGATATGAGTGGAATAATGTTAGAACCTATTTTCATTACTTATGAAATTACTACCAAACAAACGTATTTTATGTAATTACTACCAAACAAACGTATCTTATGTATTGGGTTATTTGGGTTGATCGCATATTGTTTTCAATACACTAAATTTAAAAGAAACATTCTTGCAATCTATAATGACCTAATTGAACAATTAAGTACTTAATTTAGCGAATGAGATCTCTTATGAGTAAAGATAGTTGAAATTATTGTTTCTCGCTTCTTAAAGATTGTATGTTTCGATAAAACTTCAATTTATCTCCTTTTGTAGTTGAATGGTAAGTCTTTCGGTAATTAGGATTAGTTATACTTAAAGGTTTTGTTTTGATTCACGGGAGAGGCAATTACCGAGTTTATCCTAAAAATCTTTGATTTGATATTTCATTATTTTGGTTATATTTTCTATTTAATCAAATGTAAATTCTTAATTACTTTTTTAAAATTTAATAATGGGTACATATTCATTGGATAAAGCTATTTGTACAAACTCTCGTACAAAGAGAGTTTGTATAAACTGACGTGACACAACAAATGAGTGTCACGTGACATAAGAGCCCACATGACATTAAGTTATGTGATTCCTAATACCACGTGAGATGTTATATGACGTGTTACGTCAGTTTGTACAAACTTTATTTGTACGAGAGTTTGTACAAATAGGAGGGGGAGTTTATTAAATGGTCATTTCAAGTTAAAATTTAATTAAAAGGCTATATAGTTTGTAAATGTTAACTAAATAGCCTTATTTTTTATTAAGCTTAATTAAACATGATTAGGGTTAATTAGGATTAATAAATAATTGTGTAATCTTTTTAAAAATTATAATATGTCCCCAAAGAGTCGAAATGGTTGCAAACAAACCCAAACACCTTCTTCTTCTTCCTCCCGCCACATTAACGCATTCCTTCGCCATTAACATCTTCTCCAACACAGATCCTCCTCCTTCTCCACCTCCTGACATTTCGTCCAGGTATGTGTATCTCCCCTTTCGATTTTATATTTTGATTTACAAAGATTTAATGATGGATTGAGTTTGGGTTATGATTTTGATTTAGTTGTTTAAGTTGTTGGGTTGTGTTTGATGTAATGGAAGTTGAAAGGAGTGAAATTTGTTGAAATATTTTTTGCATTGTGGGTAGCTGCGGGTGGTAGCACCGATTGTAGGTTGAGATGACTGAAAATGTGTTCTGGATATGATGGATCGCTTAAGCGATCTAGTGTATCGCTTAAGCGATCTAATACGTCTGGTAATGCAGCAGATAGATTGCTTAAGCGATCTGGTGTATCGTTTAAGTTATCTGGTACGTCTGGTAATGCAACAGATAGATTGCTTAAGCGATCTGGTATGTGGCATAAGATCACTTAAGCGATCTACTAAAAGTCTGGTGTATAGCAGCAGATCGCTTAAGCGATCAGTAAATGGCATAAGATCACTTAAACAATCATGGTTATTTATACTGGATCGCTTAAGCGATCCAGTAAATGATATACCAGATCACTTAAGCGATACACCAGATCTGTCAAGTGACTGTGCATATGCTTTTTAAAATATTTCAACCCTTAGTATAGTAGTTAAGAATATTTTTTTCTTGCGTTATAGGTAATTGGCTATTATTAGACATGGGACAAGTCGTTTTGGGTGTTGAATATTTTGATGAGTAGGTGGAGGAAGAAAGCAGCTGGAAGTAGATTGGGAAGAGCAAAGAAGTTATACCAATTGATATGAGCACAGAGGTTAGTTTTGATGAGTTGATTGATGAAATAATTAGAAGAGATGATTTGAGTTGCTCACGTAGTGATATAATTGTGAAGTATGTTTTAAGCAGAGTTCCTGAACATTATAAGGTACCTCCTGTTATATTAAAGTCAGATGAAAGTGTGAAGTTATATATGATTGATATCGCCGATAATGGTTCGAGGCCGATTTTAAGGGTTTCTTTTGTAGAAAAACTGTTGGAAGTTGGTTCAAATGAAGGAGATAACGAGAAAGTAGGTGGAGATTTGCCTGGTTTTAATTTGAACTACGAGGGCATTGATTTGTTAGTTGAAAAATCAAGAGCAAACGGTGAATTGGGTGGTGAGGAGGACACTGTAGAAGAGGTTGGTCATAGGGGGCATAATGAAAATGTTGAGGAGGAGGACCCCGTACATGTTCCTGCAGATGTAGAGATTCTTTTAAATACATATTATGCAGAAAGTGTAGTTTGTGAGGAAGAGAACACTATGGTCGTTTATGCAGGTTCAGAGGGGGCAATTGCAGGTAGTAGTGAATCAGCTCATGTTTTTATGGATGGATCAAAGTTGCGCATAAAGTATTTATTTGACAACAAAGAGGAAGTGGTGAGGAAGCTAAAACTTGTTGCCGTGAGAGGTAATTTTGAGTTCATCACCAAAAAGTCAAATTCATTGGCTGTGACGATTGCATGTCGTGACCGAAAGTGCAAGTGGCGGGTTTATTATAGAAGGTTGGCAGAGTCAGAAAAATTTATTCTTAGCACATATACCCGTGAGCACACATATGGTTTGGGACATATTTCAGGTGAGCATCAACGAGCCTCCGCTAATGTTATTGGACAATTTGTCAAAAGTTGGTTCGTTGAAGGGAAAGGTTCATCTCCTAAAGACATCAGAGACTTGTGCGCACAGAGTTGAGATGTGCTATTAGTTACTGGAAATACTAGAAAGGGAGACAACATGCACAAGATTTTGTGAGGGGCACGCCGGAGCACAGGTACGCAGTATTAGAAGCGTACCGTTATATGCTTGAGTTGACAAATCAAGGTAGCAAGACGGCTTTGAAGTGGGACAGGAATATGATGTTTAAATATTTTTTTGTTGCTTACGGTTCTGCTATAAGGGGTTTTGTAAACATGAGAAAGGTGTTGGCTGTTGATGGTTGCTTTCTGACGGGAAAGTATGAAGGTACATTGTTGGTGGCCACTACACATGACAGCGAGAATCACACATATCATGTTACATGGTGTGTGGTTGACTGTGAGAATGACAAGTCATGGACTTGGTTTTTTGAGCAATTACGTACGATAGTGCTTGACAGTGACGAGTTGTGCATAATATTCAATAGGCACAACTCTATAAAGAAGGGGATTGCCACTATTTACCGTCAAGTACATCACAGATTCTGTATAAGGCACCTTGGTGAGAACATAAAACAAAAGTTTAAGTGTGCTGGCCTCCTTTAGACATACTACATGGCAGCAAAAGCTTATCGGGTTGATAAGTTCTAAGAGTACTTCCAGCAAATCCGAATCAAGGATGATAAAGTTGCTAAGTATCTTGCATGATGTTGGTTTCGAGCGATGAAGTAGAGCTTACTTTCCTGGAAGAATGTTTGATGTCATGACCACGAACATAGACGAGTCCATAAATTCGAAGTTGTTAATAGAAAGAGAGTTTCTAATAGTTGCACTTTTTGATGCAATCCAGAGGATATTGTCACAGTGGTTCTATAAGCATCGTACGGAGTCAGATAATTTTACTACAACCCTTGTTCCGTCAGTTGAAAAATTATTGCGAGAATGTATGGAACTGTCAAATGCACTGTTTGCCTATCCTCTTAATGCTCAAGAGTTCACTATGCACAACTATGATCTGAATGCCTTAGTTAACCTTGTTAGTAAAAGTTGCAACTGTAAAGTGCTTGACATTCAACATTTACCTTGTCCTCATGCACTAGCAGCACTGAAACACCAACGGAAGTCGGATTTTGGTTCAAGAATTTACATGGAACTTTGCTCCCCTCTTTATATGGAAAATCACTACATGCTAGCTTATTCAAAAACGATATATCCAGTGCCTCCAGAAGAGCAATGGGTAGTGCCGCCAGAGTTGGCTGACATTATCATCTATCCGCCATTCAAGAAGACAGCAAATGGGAGAAAAAGAGTTAAGCGTATTCCATCAGCCTTTGAGGTTCCCCGGAAGATGAATAAGTGCTCAATTTTTAAGCAACCTGGCCATAAGAGAAGCAGTTGCCAGAAGTAATCACATGTAGATCCAGAAAATTAGGTTCGAAGAAGGATGAAATTCAGGTAGTTGTCAAGGCCAACCGTTAATGAGTTATTGTTTTCAATTATTGATGTTTTAAATTTTATTGTTACCTTGAATAAATCATTCTTTATATTTAGTATTCTTGTTACAAAACATAAATATATGTTGGTGATTTTAGTTTGAAATTAGGTTGTCAAATTGAGGAGAAAGTATGGAATTAATATGTGTTGGTAATTTTAGTTTGTCAAAATTCAGGAGAAAAGATGGAAAAGTATATATTGCCTATGATCGCTTAAGCGACTAAGTATATCGCTTAAGCGACAAAGGGTTTTTCATAAAGGATCGCTTAAGTGATATCATGGATTGTTTAGGCGATCGTGCACCTAGGCAGATATTGATTCTGCCCATCACATGATCGTTTAATCGACCAAGTGAAAAAGAGAAGAATCACTTAAGTGATATCACAGATCGCTTAGGCGATCATGCACCTATACATATATTGATTCTACCTAGGACTTGATCGCTTAAGCGACACTTTGTAAAAGCAAAGAATCGCTTAAGCGAGACCCCAAATCGCTTAAGTGATCGTGCATCTAGCAAATTGATTCTGCGTCGGACTTGATCTCTTAAACGATAGAAAATCGCTTAAGCGACCCTGAGTAAACGAAGTTTGAATGACTACTCAACAAATTGTTTGTGCAAATGGTTTTGCAAAGTTACAACTCCATACATAAAATTAAATTATCTACACTTATTATATTGCTGTTGTTAGTCCTTTTTTATTTAATATTTATTATTATTAATTATTTTTTTCATTTCAATAGAATGTGAAAATAACACTTCGGTCTTTGTCGGTTAGCACCGTACATAAAACTGAAGACCTATTGTTATTCTATTATTTTTGTTAGTTGTTGGCAATAAAGTATTCTTTATTGAACGAATCGTACGAGCTATAACTCTGCAAAACCATTTGCACAAACAATCTGTTGATTAGTCATTCAAACTTCGTTTACTCCTTAAAATAACAACTCTTTTAAAATCAGACCGAGAAGAATCTCAAAAGAGTGTAATATGTATCAATGCTCTAAAAATTTTACCGTCTTCTTCTTTATCCATATCTCAACTCTGAAGTCATTTTCTTGCTCAAACTCTTAACATATAGGGTGTACGATTCATTCAATTGACCATGACCGTTATTATATTTTAATTAAACATATAGTTCTTGTACGTCTATATCAAACATATATGGTGTAGAATGTTTACGTCTATATTAAACATATAGGGTGTACGATTCGTTTAGTGGAACATGACCGTTATTATATTTTAATTAAACATATAGTTCTTTTACGTCTATATTAAACATATATGGTGTAGAATGTTTGCGTCTATATTAAACATATGTCCATAAACTTGGAAAAGAAATATTGAAGTAAATTACCCTTAATCACTTAAGCGACCCCGTCTATCTAGCCTTGGTCGCTTAAGCTTAAGAAGGTTACAGCAGTTGTGCTGAAAAACTTATTGTGATAACAAGAGCGAGCCGTTGTTCATAGTGAAAAAGTTTTTGAAAAATTCTGGCACTCTCTTGGTCTACAGAGTGCAGAGCATATGGTTACAGAATTCAATTTTATATTATTATTATATTTTATATATATTACTTTCTTGCAAAAAATTAACAAAAATAATAGAATAACAATAGATCTTTCAGTGTTAAGCGAGATATTAAATCGCTTAAGCGATCAAGCGAATTTCCTTTTATAGAATAATCATTGTCAAATACAGGATCGCTTAAGCAATGTTATATATCGGTTAAGCGATCCTATATACATAAGCCATGATTTGCTTAAGTGATATCTAGCATTGCTTAAGCGATCATGCATAATTTCCTTTGTACTGTACAATAATCATTCTCAAATTCACGGCTAGAGATTTGGGTCGAAAAGAACTAGATAACCATGCAAGCTTAGTGAACATATCTTATTCTTCTTTCTTCAGAACATAAAGGGTGTGTTTAGTTGAATATTCTTATCTATATTCCCAAAATATTTGTTTGTTTAATTATTTAGGAAATATTAGTATATTTTTTAATTGTTTTAGACCCCTTAAGTTTATTAATTTCATAAATACCCCTAAAAAAAGTTTAAAAATTAACAAAAACACCCTCACCTACCCACAGTGCCAGATTCCGACTACCACTGCCGGAATCTAGCCGGAAAAGGGCGTTACCATGCCACTTTGAGAAGTTTTTGAATTGTGTATAATCATTGTCTGAGATCATTGTTTAGTACCATGCCTTGCTGGCAGCCTTGATTGTAGATGCCTCCTCCTGGCCACCAACCTTGATTGCAGATGCCTTGTCGGCAGCCTAGTGTGACACCCCAAGCCACTTTGAGAAGTTTCCTCTCATTGTTTGCCAGGAACCTGCAAAATTATCCGGCACACTTGCAGCCACGTCAGCTTTTGTAAATTTAGAAAAAAAATCAAAAAGTTTTTCAAGGCCAATTTGTTAAATGGAAACTTGGGATGTCCAGGGAGCCAAATTTTCTCTCTTCACGAACCCAACTATTGCTTTCACCATCTGTTAATTTATTTAACCAAACTAAGCTTAAAGTATGAGTCTCACTCGCTTTCACGAACAGAGGGAAGCCGAAACAGAAGCTTTGATTGTGTATAATGGTTGCGTCCAAAGAGGATAAGTTATGGAGTGCAAGATTGAGAAGTTCACTGAGTCTGTCTCTTTCGGTAAAGCTCTGTATAAGTATGACAATTGCTGTATCAGCACCACAACCCAAGTATCAACATCAACATCACATAAACTACAAAATTCAAAGTCCAAATTCCATACCTTTTGATTGGGTTCTGGTCACTCAAAACGGATCCATATGCCCATGGAAGCACTCAACAGCCTAGCGCTCCCGACAGTTGCTCATTGTTTCATCATTTAAGCTGTCCATCGAGGTGTTGGTCATGTCGAACTAAATAAATTTCAGGGCATATGCCCTACAATCAGCACTACAATAGGAAGAAGACATTAGCATTAGAATCAACTTATAGAACAATTATATTATGTAAATTAGTTTTATACAAAATTTACCTTGACTGATTTGTTAAGACGGAAAAGCGCTTGAGTGGCCACTTTCCGATCAGTACTTGATCACTGAAGTGCTCAAACATCCCACTGTCGCACAATAGCTGCGAGAACAACACGGACAGTGGCTCCAACTCGATCTCTAAATGCCTATCTCGACAAATAGTTGGGTTGCAGTCAAGGATCTTCAGCAAACCCTCTTCTAGAAGCGCAACGACTGCTATCCAGTGTATATCCTTGATGTTGATGATGCAGTAGACTTTTTAACCTTTGCCCAATTGTGGCCATATTTGGGCCTTTCCCCCCGTACATACTACATGATCTTGTCATCAAACTTAAAATCATCAAGGACAAAGTCCAAGTCTTCTGTGCCCAATCTTTTTCGCTTGGCTCCTTTTGCTGCACCTCTACCAATGGCCTTTTTCATTAAACTGCGATATGTCGTTACTAGCGTTTGGCCAAAGGCCACATTGGTGATGGCACAATCGGGATACAGTAGATCACCATTATTGGTCTGTCGTAGCCTCATCAGTGTCAATACCTCATCGATGTGCTGCATCAATTAAAAACAACATGATAAGTATACAATAGCTCATGGAAAACATAAGCAAAAATAAGGAAAATTAAGCGAAAATAACTCATCGAGTCGTCAAGCCACCTGCCCATCGTCAACATCTATTCAAACTAGTCCCGAGGATAATTCCCGGTCATACACTTTACATGGACATCACTTCCAGATTCATTGTAATAGGCATAGAAGAGTTTTTTCTTTTCCTCCTCTATTGGCCTATACAAATTGACCTTTGACTTTATTTTCGCTTGCCCACTTCTCCCCTTTCCTCCATTTGTACATCACTGCTTCCTTTGCCTCCCGCCTTACCCTCCTCCATTATCACTGCCCCACTTCCTCCAACAACCTCCTTAACCTCTTCTATTTTTGCTTCTTCCTCAATTTGTTTCTTCATTTCCCTCTTCTTTCCATGTGTTACTATGACGTAAGGCGATTTGACAAACTTGCTCTTTCGGCTCCCTCTTTTCAGCCCAGGTTGTACTTTAATCGCCTTCAATACTCCACCAACTTCCTCCTCCACTCTACCAACTTTCTCTGCCACCTGATCCACTTTCTCCTCCACTTTTTTCATCCGCTTTTCTATCTTGTCAAACCTCTCATAAACAGCTGTTGTAAAACTCTCAAACAGACTGTTTATGAGGTCAACCATCTCATTCTCCAGACCCAGACGCCTCGACAAAACAGAACTTGTTGTACCAGTTTGCTAAGGCATACGAACCTCTTCCTCCTTCTCCTCCTCCTCCTCCTCATCCTCCCTCCCGCTGATTGGAGCTTCATCATCCTCAGTGTCAACCACATTCTTAAGCAGTGACCCTGCAACTGCCCTCACATGCGTGACCTCTTCTAGGTCCCGCATCAGGCGGTCTATCCCTTCATCACTTTCATCCTCCAGTGGTTAGAAAGGTGTGACATAATGCTTTTCCGTTTCACCCCTAATAGCGGTGAGAAAGGGACGGACGACTCCCTGCAATAAGAAACAAAATCAATCAGATTTAAGCAACATTTTAAAGCAACTGCATATTCAAAAGCTTAATCCTTTAATCTTACCCGAGACACTTCTATTTCAATGTCTATTTGGTTGTAATCCTAATAGGTACACTTCTCGACGTGCCACCGCAACATCCTAGGAAATTGTTATCGCACATCCGAAGTCTTCATCCTCTCCTTTGCCTTAGCGAAGACAGGGATGACCTCATACATCCAAGCCTCCATTGTAAAAAAACAGTCCATAACATAATTCAAACACATATATTACAAAAAATATAACAAAAAGCTATTAATATTTACCTACATTGCCCATGGGAAGCCAAATAAATTGTACGTGCTCGGTCTATTCTTCCCGGGCCATTGGGAGTGTTTTAACGCCATGTCTTTTAGTTGCAAGGACTCCATGGTTTGCTTAAATGATACCTGTCCCCACGGATAAGCATTAAAGAAGTCCAAGTTACTTGCAAATTTCACCCAATCAATATCAAAGGCTTTTGTTGAGTCAGCAGCCATTAGGATCGAATGTAAGAACAATACCAAGCACAGTTTGAACTTCTCTGAATCTGTTAACCAAACTGCTTCTATCCTCTCCTCTAAATCGCGTCCCGTAATAGACGGTTGCCCCTGCAAAACCTTGTTAGCCAACCTTATGGCTGCCTTACTCTCCTTTATTCTTTTTTCCTCAACCGCATCTGGCAATTCCCCAGATCTTAGGCCTGCCACCAAGGCATATTCCATCATCCCAAAACATAGCGGCTTTCCATCCACCACGAACCATATTTCTTGCTTTTTTTTTTTGCTTTTTACTGAGTGCAGCAACATATAATGCACTCCCTGCCCCCAGAACGCCTTTTTCCAATTTGTTCCAATATCAAAAAAATGACCGAAACAAGTCTCTTTGAATCGGTCTTCACCATTCCTCACTTCCTTTAAAATCCCCTTTATTCTCTTAAAAACTTTCCAACTCGACCTGACTATCACTCTTACAGGGAAGTATGGTACCTTATCGCTTACAATCTCCAACTTGTATTCTTTATAGTTTACGCTCTGCAAAATCTGCACAATCGATATAAACAAAATATCAGCAAAAAAAAATAAACCAAAATAACTAATAGGCTACCAACATACTTTGTAAACAAATAAAAAGTATCATACAATCAATTTAGAAATTACCTCTATAAAGAGAGATTATTACATAATTCAGGAGAAAAGTAGGAAAAATCTGTTTTGACCATGATCGCTTAAGCGATATATGAGCGATTGCTTAAGCGATCATTTCTGAAAAACTCTTGGTCGCTTAAGCGATATATGAGCGACCACATATATCGTTTAAGCGACCAAGAGTTTTTCAGAAATGATCGCTTAAGCAATCACCTAAATCGCGAAAGCGACCAAGAGTAAAAGCGAAGAATCGCTTAAGCAATCTTAGATCTGGGCAAATGTTGATTCTGCCTCATACAAGATCTCTTAAGCGATCTGAAATCGCTTAAGCGACCAAGAGTAAAAGCGATGAATTGCAAAAGATCGCTTAAGCGATCTTAGATCTGGGCAGATGTTGATTCTGCCTCGGACAAGATCACTTAACCGACCAAGAGTAAAAGCGATACAAAAGATCGCTTAAGCGATCTTAGATCTAGGTAGATGATTCTGCCTCGGACAAGATCGTTTAAGCGAACTGGAATCGCTTAAGCGACCAAGAGTAAAAGCGATGAATCGCTTAAGCAATAAAAAAAAAAGATAAAACGATCTTAGATCTAGGCAGATGTTGATTCTAGCTCGGACATGATCGCTTAAGCGATAGTACAAAGCAAAGGGATGTTATTACGACTTGCATACAGTTCTTCCTACCGATATATGAATTTACTAAATTGAAAAACTTAATTGCACTCTCTTATTTCATCATAGGATAAAAATGACCCCTGATTAATCCATCTATCAATAGTTCAATACACAACTTTCTCTTATTTAATCAACAATTACTTGAAAAATTTCAGGCAAGTGTTTCAACAACCAAATACAATTTCTTTTTTCCATTTTGGGCAATAGAAAAGTAAAACCTCACCACAAAACACAAGATCTAACATTATCAGTTACTAATAACCAAGTAAAAGGTTCTTCTAACCATATATTCAAGATTGAAGTAAACAAACAAAACCTACCAAATTCTTATATTACTTCCTTCAAGGAATAATTAAATTAGATCCTGTCTCTTGAAAGCAAATGACTGGCCATCAAACTAACATCACATACACACAAATTCAAACCTGTGATCTGAACTGGCAGGTTAATCAAAGCCGCATAGAAGCACTGATACAATAAAAAGCTTTTAATCATTCAAATTCCACCAGTGGTTTTTCATCCACAAGCAGCACACGAGAAGTACACCATCACATATCTAAACCAGTAGCATCACTGACATGAAAGATGTTAACACCACAGCCATGCACCAAACAAAGGCTAAGCATAGAATTGGTATGACAAACTAAAATACAATACAGTACCAGAACTCCCAAAACAAATACGTACCCTTTCTTCGCTGGCCTCCTCGTCTGAATTCTCGCCGGCCTCCTTCTTCTCGCCTGAATTCTCGCCGGCCTCCTTCTTCTCGCCTGAATTCTCGTCGGACTCCTCCTCCTCGCCTGAATTCTCGCCGGCATTCTCCTCTTCGGAACCGTTTTGCAATTCTTCTCTCTGTTGTTGTGCCGCCCTTGTCTCCTCTGCCTGTGAACCACCTTCACTGATCGGATGATCCACCGGAGCAGCCATTGAACTGCTTGCATCATCGGACTCTAAGATTCGAAGTGGCGTTGGGTTTTCCTCCTCAATGTGAATATCAGCCATGGTTTTAAGTAGAGCTGGGCATTTGGGACCGGGCCCAAAAGCCCAGCCCCAAAACCCGGTCCTAGGACCGGTCCTTGAGAGGACCGGTTGGGACCAGGCCTAAGGAGGAGGGCCCGAGCCCTCCACTGGGCCCTCCCCCAGACCCAGACCCATATTTTTTTGTATTTTATCATTTTAGTCCCCTGTAAAATTACATTAAACCCCTTATTAATTTTAAATAAATATAAATTACAAGGGTTAAAATGAAATTTTATAAAATTTATTAAAAAAAAGAAAAAGTTTTTTAACTTTTTATAACCGTTGGCTGGCAGCAGCCAACGGTTATAAATTTTTTTTTAACCGTTGGCTGCCAACGGTCACAGCAGCCAACGGTTATATAATCTTTCATTTTTTTCCCACCAATCAATCTCTCATTCTTTCATTCTCTCAATCTCTCTACTTCAAATCTCCAATCAATTTCTCATTCAATTTATATTTATAATTTATTCATATTATTTATTTATATTATTCAATTTTTTTCTATTTTTCAATATCATCCTTTTCATTTTAATTATTTATTAATTTCTTTTCATTTTAATTATTTATTATTTTATCATAAATTTATAATGGCTTCCCCAAATGAGTTTTACGTTCCATCCACCGAAGAAATGGAAGGCTTCAATCCATTTTCACCATTTCTTCAAGAGGAAGCAGCTGCAATTCCACAACCACATTTGGTCGGGACGAGGTGTAACCAAACACATGCGAGCTGTGAGTCAATGGGCACGAGCATGGGCATAGCCCAACCCCCCCGACCGTCAAAGAGGGTCGTGTCTGATGTATGGCGATACTTCACCAAATCAAAACGGCCAAAGACAAATGGGGAGGGGGAAGAATCGTGTGGGATATGTAATTTTTGTGGAACCATTATTGGCGATGAGAAGGGGACTTCGACGATGCGACGACACGTAGAGAAGAAGCATCCCCAAATAGATGCATCTTCAAGCGGATCAGGACCATCAGGTAGACAAATTCAAACTCAACTTAATTTTAATCCACAATCCTCAACTCTCTCAACATGGAAATACAATACACATGTTGCACGAGAGGAAATAGCAAGATATATAGTTGCTACGGACTCTCCTATTTGTTTATCTGAAAATCCTTTTTTTTGTTAATATGGTTAAAACTGCATTTTGTCCAGCATATACTCCTGTTAGTAGATATACAAGTAGAAGAGATATACTAAAACTTTATAACAAAATAAATAATAAACTTAAAAACGAATTTCAAAATTTAGGAATGCATCTATTGCACTTACATCAGACATATGGCTTGTAGATCAAAACCGATTTTTAACTGTCACAGTACATTCTCTAGATCATAATTGGGGTTTACAACAAAAATGATAGGTTTTAAACCATTATATGAAACATAGTGCTGAAACTATTTTTTTACAATTCTTGAAGTTTTGCAAGAATATTTATTAACTGTAGAGTTGTAGCGCTAACGCTTGATAATGCAGCTGCTAACACCGCGACAATCTCTTTATTTGAAAAAGATTGGATCCGCGTGGTGAAGGCAAATTTTTACCAGAGATGTGCTTGTCACATATCAATTTGATAGTTAAAGCAGTTTAGATGCTATACATTCAAAGATGGAGAGGGTGCGCAGAGCTATCAGATTTATCGTCGGTGGTAGCAATAAAGATGGCAGGTTACATCAAATATTGTAAGCAGAGAGAGCCACCAGTTCAACCTTTGAAGTTATGTACAGACATGCCTATCCGTTGGAATTCTACCTACTTGATGTTGGAAAAAGCTTTGCCAACCGCGAACAAATTACATATTTCGTCAACCGAAGAATTCAGAGGAAGTGTCAGCTATGATGATTAGCGATTTGTGAACTTTTTTATTCATTTCTTAAAATTTTTTATGATGCTACTAATACATTAAGTGATCTTATTACCAACTACTAATTTATGTTAGATAGTTTAGTTCAAATTACTAAAACTTTTGCTCAATATAGATATGATAACATTTTAAGTGAAACTGTTTTAAGATGGAAGAAAAATATAAGAGATATTGGTTAGATATTCAATTCTTATAGGTTAGGCCTTTTTCTAGTCCTAGTTTAATTATCTGTAGTTAACGGTGTAATTACTGAGTTAGGCCATCATTTAGGATATGATTATACGTCTTATTTGATTGACTTTAACACAAATTGGATATGCTTTTTTCTTGATATGAGAACAGGTACATGGAAGTGGAAGTGGAACGTCTAGGAGAGACGATCAGGACCTTGATGCAGCCCCCCCCAATGATTGAGCAAGTGGGCATATGTGGAATGTGGCGAAAGCTCCAGCTCGACAGACATGGACCAAATGACCGCTACCTACAAGTGGACCTGGCCCTTATGATGAAGGAGCAACGGACATGGAATTCTTCAATAGTGGAACCACCATGAAAGTCGATTCCCCATTATATCCCAAATGGCACGTGACATTTTATCTGTGCCGGTTTCTATAATTGCATTCAAGTCAACATTTTCAATGAGTGGTCGGATTGTTGAAGACAGAAGATGTTCTTTAACCGATGAGATGATTGAATGATAACGTGTAACGGGATTGGACTCATGCAAAAAGACTACAACAGCACCCTGAAGATCCCAAACTACTCGAACTCTTTAGGAATACAGATTTGATAATGTAACTGTTGACATGAAATTGAAGATGAATAATTTAATTAAAAAATTTATTTAATTGTTTATTTTGTGAAGCAGTAATGTGTAAAATGTGAATATTACATTTTTAAAAATTAAATAACTATTAATTATTATTTTTTCAAATTAATTAATTTTTAGAAACTTACTAATCAACCCCTAAAAAATACTAAAAACCCCTTATAAAACTTCATTTTGCCCCTAAATATAAAAAAAATATCAGGGGGGAAAAAATTATCCAAGCCCATAGGACCGGTCCTGGGCCCATAGGACTAGTCCCGACCACCTAGGCCGGTCCGGGTCCTGGTTTTTCTCATGGGCCTGGGACCGATCCTAGGCCCATGAGTGACTGTTCCTATTTGGGACCAATCCCAATGGCCCCCTGGCCCGCAGGACCGTCCCTCCCACCTCTAGTTTTAAGAAATGAAGCTTTAGGATTGAATTTGGTATGAAAATTTGTATGATTGGACTATATCGCCGAAAATCACAGAAAATCCGTTTAGGGTTCAAGAAATCGATTTTTGCCTAATCAGTTTCGATTAAGCGATTTGAATGGTGGGGCTCATTTTTAATTTCAAATTTTAAAAACTTTCACTAATTAATTTTGCCCACATATTTTTGAATCTTTCATTTAACCCATTTTACATGTTTAATGAATCTTATTGTGCCACATCAGCTTTTCTAAATTATAAATAAATCAAAAAAATTAAAAAGATTTTCAAGGCCATTTTGTTAAATGGAAACTTGGGAGGTCCCGGAGTTAATCTTCTCCAAATAGGATTACCCATATTCATTTTTGGGCAAGTTTATGCATTTGCTTATGTTATTGTTTACAAGTGATATAGACCATCACAAATCACAGGCACATTTAATTTACCAAAACACCCAAGCCTGTAGCAAAAATATCAACTCACTCCCTGGCTGAGTGCTCTCATCTGCGCGGCCACCAGCACTCCATCATCTTTTTCGTCACTTATGCCCACACTCACCACCACTATCTACATTTCACTATCTCCCCGCGCGTGTCCATCCACGCTCCGCACTCTTTTCCCACTCACACTCACCACTTCATCCCTCTCTCTGCGTAAAATTATCCTCCGACGCTCTCTGTCAATGTCCCTTAACCACTCGCCGATATCCCCGTAACAAACCGGAGCCGATTCAACTCAATGAAGCGTCGATTTTTACCAGCTCCTCTCTCCCAGGGTCTCATTTCCATCTGTGGCTTCGGTTCTCTCCTCTCCGGTACAACATTATCATCATCATCACCTATCCTTTCTCTCTTTTTTTTGTGTCCCCTCCTATAACATAAGTGATACGCTGCGTTTTTCCTCCAGAGCACAGTGCGAGGAGTACGTTTCCTGATTTGATCAACTTCAGAGTAGCCAAACTGCACGGATTCCGTCGCGTGTTCGCTCACTCGGCTCCCGTTTTCTTCGAACGTGGCATCGCCAAACCTGAAACCAAGGTCTTAGTTCACTCTTTGTATTAATTTTCTTTATCGTGTTTTGATTACAATTTGCTTGTTCTGTTGCCGAAAAATTGATTAAGAAAAAATAGAAATTTGGTGAAATTAATTCAGGAAATTTCGAGTTGAGTGTAGCCATGTGAAGGAGAACATTGATTGTTACGTGTTTTGAGATTCAAAAATCAGAGGTATAACTTGTAAATACATGTGTAAATTTGTGAATATTAAACAAAATTATTTTTGAAGTTTTATCGATGAATCTGTCACTCTATAATCTCAGGTTCCAGCCTTCATCAAAAGAGAGCAGGAGTTCCGGTTTCTAGCCGTAAGTGCTAAGCTGAGTTTATTGTCTGTTTGTTTGTTCAACTTTCATTTAAGAATTTATTTGTTCATCCTTTCTTGTCTTACAGGTTTTTCCGGAAACGCTTGATGGGAAGCCTTTCACAAATCCTGCGGTGTGTGAAATTTGATTTCTCTGTTTCTTTCTTTATGTGGTTTGAATGCTTGATCTTATACGGTATACTGGTGGCTCTGGTTTTGAATGAACTGATTGAGGTAAGATTGCAGGTGCTTTGTGCGAGGTCTAGTGATGAGGAGTTTTTTCAAATTAGATGCAAAGGTAGCTTGTTTTCCTTCTCTTTTAATTTGTGAAAATTTGATATATTTTGGGTCTCACATGAGATAGATTTGATATATTTTGGGTCTCACATGAGATAAACTATATTTTCATAATTGGAGTTGAAGCTCTGTATAAGCAAATATCAAATACCAGTGAGAAGACTGAGAATGAGGATGTTATGTAGTCTTTTGACTAGCCTAAAAAGTGCTAAAGTTTCAACATCCTGAATGCTTCTTTTCATTCATCTTTTTTTCAGGAAGCAAAGAGATTTATTTTCAGCATTATGGTCGATACAACATTGATAAGATTTGGCGGGATGATATCTTACCTTGCCGTGTTTATCTTCGGCATTGGTAGGTGCTATTTCTTGTGACTGCATATTTGTTACATGATAGAGTAGATGAAAAACGCTGATTTTGATACAAGGCAAACCTTTTAAACTTATTATACTGTCATCTACTGCCGACTTATTTTAAGAGAACTTTTTCTAAACTGTTGTGTGCACAGGAAGATGGACATGGCAAATTGTTGCTTTGATGTTTTTCATTGATTTGCAGTAACTTAAGTGGCATATATTGGCAACGATATCTAGTGCTTCCAATTTTTTATTTTTTTTCAGAAACTAATGGTTCATTTCTCCTTGCCCACTTAGCTTCCATATTATTAAACTCAGCCAATCCATAGGTCAAGGAGCCAATCTATGTGAACTATGTTTTCCAATATCCTTGGCAGTGTCTCTGCAAATAACCTTGGACTTGTTGCATACTCTGTAGTGTGTTGGCAGCTAAAAATCTTGGGGATGAAGCATACAACAACTTTGTAGATCACACTTTTCTTGGAGATCGTAAAACAACAATCCGAGAGTACTTGGCAACAACAGGTTCAGGCATCATGGAAGAAGAGCCTCCAGAATCCCTCAAGACCCGTTATGGTGGGTGACTGCAACAGATTGACTGATCTTAATTGCGCAGAGAGGTTTAAAAACTCTTATTTGGGCATGACAATTACCAACCCTAGTTTACTAATGGCCATAGATGGCGATAAATTCAACTAGAAAATTTACTTATTCTCCCTCTATTTCATTATCTTATCCCTCCGGAACTGGCAGGCCCAGGGAGGGTTTATTATTTAACTTTCAATGAAAGTTGTCTTTAATATTCTAAAACTGTAATTTATACCCCATTAACAAGGATACAAGGATGGATGCTTGGTGGACAGTGAAATTATATCCCACATCGATAGTTAGCAAAGTGAAGGGCCAGGTACTTTGGATTATATGTGGAACCAGTGTGAAATCTTAAATCTAACCCAGTCCTGTCAGGGGTGAGGGTCGACTCGTCAATGATCGTTTAGAGACGGCGGGTCGTGCCAACACCTTACAAGGCGAACACAATCATCATTAGGCGAGTAAGTCAAGCCCTACTTTCGGTGCGACTTGCCCGCCAATTTTTGGAAGCCTTGCCCTCGGGTCGGGGCTCACAAAATCCATTTCTTAAATCAAATCGAAAAACCGTTTTATTTTGTTATCTTGCCGTGGTGAAAGGAATATTAATAATATGATAATTTGTAAGTTGTCACACAGTCCTCATTTCTCAAGAACAAACAATATATGACCCATTATTGGGCATGTCTAATATATTTTCTTAGCACTATTTATGCTTGTACAATTCCACAATTGGAGGTTACATCATTTTCAAGTTCCCTAGTTAAAAGTTCCATCATTTTCTTATACATGGGCATGTAATGATCATTAATCATTGTTCTCGAAAGCCGGATTTTACTGTATAGATTTCTAGGTGTCTCGTATATACCTACATGTTCCTCCATGTCCACGGGAACATCACCATCTAAATTTGCAGTAAAAGATGATGAAGGTATAGAGACGATATGCATGATTCTTCCAGGAGGGTAAAAATGATGGTTTTCTATAATATCTGATGAAGATATGGAATTTCGAGTTTCTGCTGAATCAGCAAGAACATTCTCCTCCTCTGTGATTTCTTTTGCTGCGGCTGCTTCTTCCTCCTGGGCTTTCACATCAATTTCATTCTCTTTCCTCTTAAGTTCCTTCTCCAATTCATACCATAACTCGCCTTCAGTAATGCCTTCCACAGTGGATGTAGTAATTACACCATCCACGGTAATTAGCTGCTCATCTTCATCTGAATCATCATGTCCGGATCCACCACTTGAAGTATACTCCACTCCATTCTGCACCACATCACTTGTTACCACCGTACGCACAAGAGCTTCAGAACTTCTTTCAGCTATTAATGGAGCTTCATGTGTATCTTCCACATTGGAGTTTAACAATGGACCCACTGCACGCCGACGTGGACCCATGCAAGACCATGATGACAGAGATGAGCGGGTTCTGACAACAGCTTCAGCAACATTCTTTGCACGATTCATTACAACCTAAAATTTACCAGGCAGACATCAGTCATAATCCAAAATAGAAGCGACCACTGGCAGATAGAAAAAGAGAGATAAAGCTTCATGAATAGTTCTTAAACTGATGCACAATATTTAACCAGAATTAAATTACAGGGCAACAATAGTATCAAACATTTACTGGTCAAAACACATCATCAAAGTTTTAGATTTCATGGATTATGACTAGCTGGGGATGATAATTCAAACCATTGGGCTGAAAAACTCAGTAATTATGAAGTTTGTGACCTATATGTTACCTGAGTACTGTTGGAAACCGGTCGTAGAAGTGCACCTGCACCAACAACCCTGGCTTTGGCACTAGCTATAGATGGTAAACGAGATCCCAAAGCAGTTGCCGAGCGATAAACAACATTTAGGACCCTTGTACGTTCAACTTGATCTCGCAAATCATTTAACCAAGATGATGCTGTGACCTAATGAAAAGTAGTTTAATTAGGATTCTGATTTTCCTTCAAATCATAGGCTTGGAAATTAAACCATGATTATCAAGAGTCAATATCATGTAGAAAGCTTTCTAGTTGGGAGAAACAGATGCAACACCTCGGAGCGAAGATCGTCAACAGAAGCAGCTGAGAAAGTAGGCACCAGATCAGAACCATTGATAAGAGTAGTAATGAAGTGCTTGCCTGATTCTGCCAAATCCCATGTCATACAAGCAGCTGCAAAATGGCAATTAAAGCACTTAGGAGAAGATATCATGCAAAAGTACAGTCAATTTACATAAGTAGGAGAGAAAAAGGGTCTCATAAAGCTCGTTTCATATGAATTTAGAGCAAAACAAACATTAGTGCAAGTTCCAAAAACACAATTGTATCTCTAATTCTATTTCCCCATAATTGTCCAATTTTCTCAGCAAAGGCATGAAGATGTTATTTTGTTAGAGCACAACATGAATGATTATGCTGCCATCATCCAAATCACAAGATCAAAAACAGAAGAAGATCAAGAGAGGCTATCACTGTCACATTTTTCCACAAGAGAATATTTCAAGGCATATAATTTTATAAAGTACTATGCCACGCGATTGCATTTGCAATTCCTCCAACAGCAAAGGACATTGCAGCAGACTAGCTACAACATTTTCAGTCTCTGTTCAAGTTTATCGGTGAATGCACTTCTCACATTACCAGGATATTTGTTGGAGGTAATCTTGGAGAGGGGAAAATTTATCACCCATACCAAATACCACATTAATAAATTAAATGGTCACACATGTAGCAATATCTTAAATGTCAACACATTCAGAATTTACTAATGTAAAGAGAAATCAGTACAAGTGTGCAACTTCTCATAGACTAATGAAGTGATTTTCAGTTTGCAAGTGAAAAGAAACTATTAGACCACAGGAAGCCAGTTCATACCAGATGCAAATGCGAAACAAGTGCAAGATGATAGCTCTTTCTGCTCCCGGAGAATATAAGTTAACAGCGCAGCAGTACCACCACCAAGTGAATGCCCAACAATCTTAATGTGAGAAATGAAACATTAGATACAAGATACAAGAAAATAGATCTTGTAACCAGTGACTCCATACAATCAATAATCACATCATAACAAAACAACATATGCTTCTAAAAGATATATAGAGCAAATACCTTAACTTTGTAGTCAGGATGTTCACCAAGAGCCTTGAGAAGGCAAGGAGTACTAAGTTTCGCAATCCAACGGGCAGCAGCAACCATTCCACAGTGTGCATATCCCAAAACCAAATTGCTTATTCCACCATCCTGTAAAACAGAATGGTGGAAAGGGACCACTGCACCAGTTGCTGCTGTTAGTGTATCTTTGATGCTATGAGTACCACGAATCAATAGAAGGAAACATTTAGAATGTTGGTCGCGTATAATTGTGAAAGCAGGCTTCAGCAGCTGTAGTCATTAAAGTATCACTTAAATTGTTATTTGCAGAACAAAATGAAACAAAATTTGCCAAGATAGCTTCATTACATTGTTTATAGTTGCTGGAAGGATGAAAATGAAAGTTTGCACTTTAACCTCCAGGAAAGAAGGTAAAACATATTGCCATATGAACTTGTGACCCCTAATGTAAAATCTACTGCTATATAAAGGCAAAATGTTCCATAACCCATATTTTTAGAAAGATAAATGAGTGAAATAAAAAATTAAGCTCTTTTATATTTACCCAAGCTCAGTCCTATTGCTGTGTTTGGTAATAGCAAATAAGAGATTCAGAATAGGAATTGAGTGGAAGCAATGACAGTAACTTTCCTAAAAAAGACAACCTTCAAATCCATACAATTCCAGTTCTGTAGCTCAACTCCAAGCTACCCAACTCAACCTATGAAAGAAGAGTAAATCTGACAAGAGAAATTGACTCGAAACAAAATGAAAATACAGATAGTGACCTACCGCAGCCTTAGGCTTATGTACAAGGACATCTTCTTGAGAGTAACCGGCAGACTCTAAAAACACCGGAAATGGCTTCTTGGAGAAAAGCATGCATAAGGTCAAAAATCTCAACATATTATTCAACTCAGCAATAATTTCGGGGCCTTTGAGTTGTACGCTGTCACTACCAGCATAAACGCTTGCAACTTGTAAATTACCCTGCAATAAAACAAGACTTAATAACATCTCAACAACATACTAACAAAAGCAAACAACAAAACTATTTATCAGTCCATAATACTCTAAAAGTTCTCAAAAATTACAGCAGCAGATAAATAAAACAAGCATGAGCACCAAATTTAAGTAGCTGAAGATGGATGTTCATAAAAAATGGTACTTTCACAGCAAAAGAACAAAACAAACCAATTTAGCACTTCATGAGCCCAAAAGAGCATCTAATCTCTACTGAAAACATATAGATCCCTGAAGTAATGTTCAAACAGTTTTCATTTAAAAATAAAAGCAAACTAACAAAAAATGAGTCATACTAAAAATGAACAAAAGTTAACAAGAAAGGAAAGTCCACTCATTAACAACTAAAATACATATTAAAAAACAAATTAAAAACATTGAAAAATAAAATCACAATAAAAAATACCCTGAAGCTTCTCACAGAAACTATGAATAAAAGTAATCAAATGAAAAAATACCAGCTCAATGCACAGTCATAACAATTAAAGAACTAAAATTTACTACATTAAACATAAAAATACACTCACTTGCTTTCGCATAAGATAATTGATGCCAAAAGCTAAGTCAGCGATGGGCCATTTACCCAAAGTTTCGGAGTAAGTAAAACGCAACGTTTCAGACAAGGTGGTAATAGTCTCAGTCCACGTAGCAGGCGCCTGAGCTGGCCTTCTAACAATCCTTCTCCTCATCGATCTGTTCGATTTAGATAAATCTTCACCTCTGTTACCTTCTTCGGCGTATTTCGCAGCTATTCGGCGACTGAGTACATAGTAAAGCAGCACCGCCGCCCCCGCCGCCGTCACCATTGTCCCGGCCGCCATGGCGTCGAAATCAAAGCATCTGATAGGAGGAGTTAGAGAGATCGTGAAAGGTTAAAGTGAGGATAAAAATGTAAAATTAAAAGAAAACAGGTAGATTTGGGTGACAGACAGAGACAGAGAAGGTGTTGATTTCGATCGTCATTTAAAGAATACGAAGACGAAGGAAGGAAGCTTGTTTTGTTTGTTTCGTTTCGTGCCAGAGTCTTAGATGTGTCAGGTGCTCAAGATTAAGGGTTAAATTACTAAAAAGTCCAGTGGGCATTTACAATTTTTTTTTTTTTTTTTGTAATTATATAAAATTTCTAAATGAGACAATACACTCATAAATAATTACTCATTTTTTGCATAATAATTTTCTAATTATACTAATTTATTAGAAAATAAAATGCATACTTTGATAATAAAGAAAAACTCTTAATAAAAACATTATATTAAAAATAATATGAAAAATTGATGGGTGCGTTTGGTGTAGTATTTTGGATAAGATTTTGAGGATAGTATTGGATTGTTGGATAGGGGAGTATTACGAGGTAAATTTAAAAAATTTATGAAAAAGCCCTTAAGTTCACTAATTTAATTAAAGACCCTACTATATAATGACAAAAACACCCCCACCACCTGTAGTGTCAGATTCCAGCCGACACCGCCGGAATCTAGCCAGAAAATTTCGTTACGGCACAGACCGATCGGATCTGTGCCGTAACGCATCATTATGGCCTTTTCCGGCCAGATCCGTCTACGGCTTGTTATGGCCGTCGACGGCCGAAAAGGCCAGATCGGTATAATTCTGACCATTTATGGTCAGAATTTAGGCCGTTGTACAGATTCCAGCTATCACCGGCGGTGGTTGCCGGAATCGGACAAGTTGGGTTGATGGGGGGTTTTTGTTAATTTTTAAAAAAAAAAATTCAGGGGGCATTTAGTAAAATTAATAACCTTATGGGGTCTAAAAGTAATTAAAAAAATAGGGTAATATTTCTGGAATAGTGTGCCAAACATTATTTGGAGAATATGATTAGGAATATGGATAAAAATAGGGAGTCAAACGCACCCGATAACATTTTTGTAGGATAAATGAATCAACGTCTTTTAGTAATGAAAGTTAATGCATCGTAGACACTAAACTGAAAACTATTAGTAAGTGTTTGATCTATTATTCTAGACAAGTAAAAAGAAAAAAAAAATCATTTTTTCTTTCTTATAATTTTGTTTACAAATTTTTTTTTTTTTAGAAAATAAATGAGAGGGATGAGAGATAGGTATTATGGTAATTACAATGGAAGAAAATAGTGGAATTTTAAAAGAAATGGGAGAAAGGAGAGAAGGGTAATATGGTAATTAGGGAGATTGGACGTTGAAATGGGGGGAATATAAGGTAGAGAAATAGCAATCAACGGATAGAGAAGTGGACACTCAGCGCACGCCAAGAATCGATAATGGTGGATGAGACGAAAGGTAAAAACGGTGCGTTTACTTTAAGATTTCTTTATTAATTTCTGGATCAATAATGAGAAGGAACACACGTGTTGTCCGGTGTCGTGTTGATCTATAAAAGGGAGGGAGAGGGGGAGTCGGGTCCACACGGGTGGGGCTAATTACTGGCTGGATCCAACCCATTTAATAATACGAGTGGACCACGTAGTAAAGAAAGCCCAAGTTGTTGGGTTTTGTTTTCTCAACTTCATCTAATGCTTCCTACATATGGTTCACCCATTCAATTTCATTTTATTNACGGTGCGTTTACTTTAAGATTTCTTTATTAATTTCTGGATCAATAATGAGAAGGAACACACGTGTTATCCGGTGTCGTGTTGGTCTATAAAAGGGCGGGAGAGGGGGAGTCGGGTCCACACGGGTGGGGCTAATTACTGGCTGGATCCAACCCATTTAATAATACGAGTGAACCACGTAGAAGTCATTACTGGGGGCCGTAAAGAAAGCCCAAGTTGTTGGGTTTTGTTTGCTCAACTTCATCTAATGCTTCCTACATATGGTTCACCCATTCAATTTCATTTTATTTTAAAATTGTAGACATAGAGTAAAACTTTTTATAGTCATAATAGTGGGACAAAACTCATTTTATTACTATAAAGAGATTATAACATAATAAATATATAGCTGCAAAAATTATTATTACTACAAACTTTGCTATTTTACCCTACCCAGTCACTTAGAACCAAACCCGGACCGAACTTAGACCTTGCAGTTCCTAGGATTTAAGAATCGAAACTTGTCAGTTCTGATTCCTAAATGCCTGGAACTGGAACTTGTGGTACAGGTTCAGGTCCGGGTACTGGACATTGTTCACATAAAATTTATAAACCCCTCATGTTCGCAATAATAACAAATATACCCTGTAAAAATTACCAATACACCATAACTGTTTATAAAAATTACAAATACACCTCGGATACCTATCAATTCCACCCCAGATACCCAAACCTCAATCTCGGTTCCCGTTCCCATGTCCAGTTCCTGAAGTGATGGAACTGGACTCGGACCCACAATGCCAATTTCAATAAATTTGGAATCTAAACCAACGGCCGTAGTATCTGTAGATTTCAATTCTACAGTAGAAATTTGCTCACCGTTGCTATATAAGATATTACGGTTTTATTTTATATAATAATAATATATTCTTTGAATTTGTTTATTTTATAACTATTCAAAGTTTCAGAAATTAAAAACATCAAATCAAGATTTGAAAAGTTTGCAAGATAAGACTGGTTTTCAATTTTTCACGTGAATTAACAGAAATTGAACTTGTGACTTGTCAATATCATATAAAATTATTTGTCTCTTTATCTAACATTCTAAATTAGTTCCATTAAATGTATAAATATATGAGAGAGAAGAAGCTGCATGGAGCACAACAACGCCTTGAATCTAGAAATGGAGCCCAAATAGAGGATTGGGTTTGAAATTCCAACTCCTTGACCTCAATACCGTAAATTTTGCATTAAATTTTGAGCTCCACCGGCTCCAATTTGACTTTATAGTTTATATTAGGGCCCTATTGGTGGTAGGCCTGGCCATAATATTAAGCTTAGCTCTAGGTAAATGGTGACAATCCTCTTGTGTCCAATTTAGCAGTCAAATATACAAGTACTATTATAGGCTCTAACTTCAATCCATTATGTTTAAATGAATTGAAAGTTTATAGGCTCCGGGTCTCCATGTATTTTTCATTAAACCAATTCTCCTATAAATTGATGGAGGCTGAAAGAATCAACCACAGCTCCAACTTGTTTGGCAGCAATGAATAACAGAGATGGAACAAAACAAAAAACATGTAACTTTTTGCAGGAAGATTTGATGGGTAGGGGGCCAAAAGGGATTAAATTTCAACTAAATCTTTTGTAACTTTATGGTGGCGTGGTATTTTTTTATGAGAGTTTCAACCAGGCATTATATTTGTGGGTCTCAACTGGAGCCAACCACTTCATCCCTCCTCTGCGTAAAATTATCCTCCGACGCTCTCTGTCAATGTCCCTTAACCACCTCGGGCCGATATCCCCAGAACAAACCGGAGCCGATTCAACTCAAGAAGCGTCCATTTTTACCAGCTCCTCTCTCCCGAGGGTCTCATTTCCATCTGTGGCTTCGGTTCTCTCCTCTCCGGTACAACAATTATCATCATCATCACCTTTCCTTTCTCTCTTTTTTGTGTCCCCTCCTTATAACATAAGTGATACGCTGCGTTTTCCTCCAGAGCACAGTGCGAGGAGTACGTTTCCTGATTTGATCAACTTCAGAGTAGCCAAACTGCACGGATTCCGTCGCGTGTTGCTCACTCGGCTCCCGTTTTCTTCGAACGTGGCATCGCCAACCTGAAACCAAGTCTTAGTCACTCTTTTGTATTAATTTTCTTTATCGTGTTTGATTACAATTTGCTTGTTCTGTTGCCGAGAAAATTGATTAGAATAAAAATAGAAATTTGGTGAAATTATTCAGGAAATTTCGAGCTTGAGTGTGGAGCCTGTGAAGGAGAGACATTGATTGTTACTGTGTTTGAGATTCAAAAATCAGAGGTAAACTTGTATATACTGTGTAAATTTGTGAATATTAAACAAAAGTATTTTTGAAGTTTTAATCGAATGAATCTGTCACTCTATAATCTCAGGTTCCAGCCTTCATCAAAAGAGAGCAGGAGTTCCGGTTTCTAGCCGTAAGTGCTAAGCTGAGTTTATTGTCTGTTTGTTTGTTCAACTTTCATTTAAGATTTATTTGTTCATCCTTTCTTGTCTTACAGGTTTTCCGGAAACGCTTGATGGGAAGCCTTTCACAAATCCTGCGGTGTGTGAAATTTGATTTCTCTGTTTCTTTCTTTATGTGGTTTGAATGCTGATCTTATACGGTATACTGGGTGCTCTGGTTTTGAATGAACTGATTGAGGTAAGATTGCAGGTGCTTTGTGCGAGGTCTAGTGATGAGGAGTTTTTTCAAATTAGATGCAAAGGTAGCTTGTTTTTCCTCTTTTAATTTGTGAAAATTTGATATATTTTGGGTCTCACATGAGATAGATTTGATAATTTTGGGTCTCACATGAGATAAACTATATTTTCATAATTGGAGTTGAAGCTCTGTATAGCAAATATCAAATACCAGTGAGAAGACTGAGAATGAGGATGTTATGTAGTCTTTTGACTAGCCTAAAAAGTCTAAAGTTTCAACATCCGAATGCTTCTTTTCATTCTCTTTTTTTCAGGAAGCAAAGAGATTTATTTTCAGCATTATGGTCGATACAACATGATAAGATTTGGCGGGATGATATCTACCTTGCCGTGTTTATCTTCGGCATTGGTAGGTGCTATTCTTGTGACTGCATATTTGTTACTGATAGAGTAGATGAAAAACGCTGATTTTGATACAAGGCAAACCTTTTAAACTTATTATACTGTCATCTACTGCCGACTTATTTTAAGAGAACTTTTCTAAACTGTTGTGTGCACAGGAAGATGGACATGGCAAATTGTTGCTTTGATGTTTTTCATTGATTTGCAGTAACTAAGTGGCATATATTGGCAACGATATCTAGTGCTTCCAATTTTTTTTTTTCTTGTTTCAGAAACTAATGGTTCATTTCTCCTTGCCCACTTAGCTTCCATATTATTAAACTCAGCCAATCCATAGGTCAAGGACCAATCTATGTGAACTATGTTTTCCAATAGCCTTGGCAGTGTCTCTGCAAATAACCTTGGACTTGTTGCATACTCTGTAGTGTGTTGGCAGCTAAAAATCTTGGGGATGCAGCATACCAACTTTCTAGATCACACTTTTTCTTGGAGTCGTAAAACAACAATCCGAGAGTACTTGGCACAACAGGTTCAGGCATCATGGAAGAAGAGCCTCAGAATCCCTCAAGACCCGTTATGGTGGGTGACTGCAACAGATTGACTGATCTTAATTGCGCAGAAGGTTTAAAAACTCTTATTTGGGCATGACAATTACCAACCTAGTTTTCTAATGGCCATAGATGGCGATAATTCAACTAGAAAATTTACTTATTCTCCCTCTATTTTATTATCTTATCCCTCCGGAACTGGCAGGCCAGGGAGGGTTTATTATTTAACTTTCAATGAAAGTTTCTTTAATATTCTAAAACTGTAATTTATACCCCATTAACAAGGATACAAGGGTGGATGCTTGGTGGACAGTGAAATTATATCCCACATCGATAGTTAGCAAAGTGAAGGGCCGGTACTTTGGATTATATGTGGAACCGTGGAGAATCTTAAATCTAACCCAGTCCTGTCAGGGGTGAGGGTCGACTCGTCAATGATCGTTTGAGACGGCGGGTCGTCCAACACCTTCAAGGCGAACACAATCATCATTAGGCGAGTAAGTCAAGCCCTACTTTCGGTGCGACTGCCCGCCAATTTTTGGAAGCCTTGCCCTGGGTCGGGGCTCACAAAATCCTATTTCTGAAATCAAATCGAAAAACCGTTTTATTTGTTATCTTGCCGTGGTGAAAGGAATCTTAACAATATGATAATTTGTAAGTTTTAACCACCTGGTCCTCATTTCACAAGAACTATCTTTAAGAACAAACAATATATGACCCATTATTGGGCATGTCTAATATATTTTCTTAGCACTATTATGCTTGTACAATTCCACAATTGGAGGTTACATCATTTTCAAGTTCCCTAGTTAAAAGTTCCATCATTTTCTTATACATGGGCATGTAATGATCATTAATCATTGTCTCGAAAGCCGATTTTACTGTATAGATTTCTAGGTGTCTCGTATATACCTAATGTTCCTCCATGTCCACGGGAACATCACCATCTAAATTTGCAGTAAAAGATGTAGAGGTATGAGACGATATGCATGATTCTTCCAGGGGGTAAAAATGATGGTTTTCTATAATATCTGATGAAGATATGGAATTTCGAGTTTCTGCTGAATCAGCAAGAACATTCTCCTCCTCTGTGATTTCTTTGCTGCGGCTGCTTTCTCCTCCTGGGCTTTCACATCAATTTCTTCTCTTTCCTCTTAAGTCCTTCTCCAATTCATACCATAACTCGCCTCAGTAATGCCTTCCACAGTGGATGTAGTAATTACACCATCCACGGTAATTAGCTGCTCCTCTTCATCTGAATCATCATGTCCGGATCCACCACTTGATGTATACTCCACTCCATTCTGCACCACATCACTTGTTACCACCGTACGCACAAGAGCTTCAGAACTTCTTTCAGCTATTAATGGAGCTTCATGTGTATCTTCCACGTTGGAGTTTGACAATGGACCCACTGCACGCCGACGTGGACCCATGCAAGACCATGATGACAGAGATGAGCGGGTTCTGACAACAGCTTCAGCAACATTCTTTGCACGATTCATTACAACCTAAAATTTACCAGGCAGACATCAGTCATAATCCAAATAGAAGCGACCACTGGCAGATAGAAAAAGAGAGATAAAGCTTCATGAATAGTTCTTAAACTGATGCACAATATTTAACCAGAATTAAATTACAGGGCAACAATAGTATCAAACATTTACTGGTCAAAACACTCATCAAAGTTTTAGATTTCATGGATTATGACTAGCTGGGGATAATATTCAAACCATTGGGCTGAAAAACTCAGTAATTATGAAGTTTGTGACCTATATGTTACCTGAGTACTGTTGGAAAACCGGTCGTAGAAGTGCACCTGCACCAACAACCCTGGCTTTGGCACTAGCTATAGATGGTAAACGAGATCCCAAAGCAGTTGCAAGATAAACAACATTTAGGACCCTTGTACGTTCAACTTGATCCCGCAAATCATTAACCAAGATGATGCTGTGACCTAATGAAAAGTAGTTAAATTAGGATTTGGATTTTCCTTAAATCTAGGCTTGGAAATTAAACCATGATTATCAAGAGTCAATATCATGTAGAAAGCTTTCTAGTTGGGAGAAACAGATGCAACACCTCGGAGCGAAGATCGTCAACAGAAGCAGCGAGAAAGTAGGCACCAGATCAGAACCATTGATAAGAGTTAATGAAGTGCTTGCCTGATTCGCCAAATCCCATGTCATACAAGCAGCTGCAAAATGGCAATTAAAGCACTTAGGAGAAGATATCATGCAAAAGTACAGTCAATTACATAAGTAGGAGAGAAAAAGGGTCTCATAAAGCTCGCTTCATATGAATTTAGAGCAAAAACAAACATTAGTGCAAGTTCCAAAAACACAATTCTATCTCTAATTCTATTTCCCATAATTGTCCAATTTTCCAGCAAAGGCATGAAGATGTTATTTTGTTTAGAGCACAAATGAATGATTATGCTGCCATCATCCACATCACAAGATCAAAGCAGAAGAAGATCAAGAGAGGCTATCACTGCACATTTTTCCACAGAGAATATTTCAACATATAAATTTATAAGTACTATGCCACGCAGTTGCATTTGCAATTCCTCCAACAGCAAAGGACATTGCAGCAGTCTAGTTACAACATTTTCAGTCTCTGTTCAAGTTTATCGGTGAATACACTTCTCACATTACCAGGATATTTGTTGGAGGTAATTTTGAGAGGGGAAAATTATCACCCATACCGAATACCACTAATAAATTAAATGGTCGCACATGTAGCAATATCTTAAATGTCAACACATTCAGAATTACAATGTAAAGAGAAATCAGTACAAGTGTGCAACTTCTCAAGACTAATGAAGTGATTTTCAGTTTGCAAGTGAAAAGAACTATTAGACCACAGGAAGCCAGTTCATACCAGATGCAAATGCAAAACAAGTGCAAGATGATAGCTCTTTCTGCTCCCGGAGAATATAAGTTAACAGCGCAGCAGTACCACCACCAAGTGAATGCCCAACAATCTTAATGTGAGAAATGAAACATTAGATACAAGATACAGGAAAATAGATCTTGTAACCAGTGACTCCATACAATCAATAATCACTCATAACAAAACAACATATGCTTCTAAAAGATATATAGAGCAATACCTAACTTTGTAGTCAGGATGTTCACCAAGAGCCTTGAGAAGGCAAGGAGTATAAGTTTCGCAATCCAACGGGCAGCAGCAACCATTCCACAGTGTGCATATCCCAAAACCAATGCTTATTCCACCATCCTGTAAAACAGAATGGGGAAAGGGACCACTGCACCAGTTGCTGCTGTTAGTGTATCTTTGATGCTATGAGTACCACGAATCAATAGAAGGAAACATTTAGAATGTTGGTCGCGTATAATTGTGAAAGCAGGCTTCAGCAGCTGTGTCATTAAAGTATCACTTAATTGTTATTTGCAGAACAAAATGAAACAAATTTGCCAAGATAGCTTCATACATTGTTTAAGTTGCTGAAGGATGAAAATGAAAGTTTGCACTTTAACCTCCAGGAAAGAAGGTAAAACTATTGCCATATGAACTTGTGACCCCTAATTAAATCTACTGCTATATAAAGGCAAAATGTTCCATAACCCATATTTTTAGAAAGATAAATGAGTGAAATAAAAAATAAGCTCTTTTATATTACCCAAGCTCAGTCCTATTGCTGTGTTTGGTAATAGCAAATAAGAGATCAGAATAGGAATTGAGTGGAAGCAATGACAGTAACTTTCCTAAAAAAGACAACCTTCAAATCCATACAATTCCAGTTTCTGAGCTCAACTCCAAGCTACCCACTCAACCTATGAAAGAAGAGTAAATCTGACAAGAGAAATTGACTCGAAACAAAATGAAAATACAGATAGTGACCTACCGCAGCCTTAGCTTATGTACAAGGACATCTTCTTGAGAGTAACCGGCAGACTCTAAAAACACCGGAAATGGCTTTTGGAGAAAAGCATGCATAAGGTCAAAAATCTCAACATATTATTCAACTCAGCAATAATTTCGGGGCCTTTGAGTTGTACGCTGTCACTACCAGCATAAACGCTTGCAACTTGTAAATTACCCTGCAATAAATAAGACTTACTAACATCTCAGCAACATACTAACAAAAGCAAACAACAAAACATTTATCAGTCCATAATACTCTAAAAGTTCTCAAAAATTACAGCAGCAGATAAATAAAACAAGCATGAGCACCAAATTTAAGTAGCTGAAGATGGATTTCATAAAAATGGTACTTTCACAGCAAAAGAACAAAACAAACCAATTTAGCACTTCATGAGCCCAAAAGAGCATCTAATCTCTACTGAAACTATAGATCCCTGAAGTAATGTTCAAACAGTTTTCATTTAAAAATAAAAGCAAACTAACAAAAATGAGTCATACTAAAAATAAACAAAAGTTAACAAGTAAGGAAAGTCCACTCATTAATAACTAAAATACATATTAAAAAACAATTAAAAACATTGAAAAATAAATCACAATAAAAAATACCCTGAAGCTTCTCACAGAAACTATGAATAAAAGTAATCAAATGAAAAAATACCAGCTCAATGCACAGTCATAACAATAAGAACTAAAATTTACTACATAAACAAAATAAATACACTCACTTGCTTCGCATAAGTAATTGATGCCAAAGCTAAGTCAGCGATGGCCATTTACCCAAAGTTTCGGAGTAGTAAAACGCAACGTTTCAGACAAGGTGGTAATAGTCTCAGTCCAAGTAGCAGGCGCCTAGCTGGCCTTCTAACAATCCTTCTCCTCATCGATCTGTTCGATTTAGATAATCTTCACCTCTGTACCTTCTTCGGCGTCTTTCGCAGCTATTCGGCGACTCAGTACATAGTAAAGCAGCACCGCCGCCCCCCGCCGCCGTCACCATTGTCCGCGCCGCCAGTGCGTCGAAATCAAAGCATCTGATAGGAGGAGTTAGAGATCGTGAAAGGTTAAAGTGAGGATAAAAATGTAAAATTAACAGAAAACGGTAGATTTGGTGACAGAGAAAGACAGAGAAGGTGTTGATTTCGATCATCATTTAAAGAAACGAAGACGAAGGAAGGAAGCTTGTTTGTTTGTTTCGTTTCGTGCGAGAGTCTTAGCTGTGTCAGGTGCTCAAGATTAAGGTTAAATTACTAAAAAGTCCAGTGGGCATTTACAATTTTTTTTTTTTTTTTTTTGTAATTATATAATTTCTAAATGAACAATACACTCATAAATATTACTCATTTTTTGCATAATATTTTCTAATTATACTAATTTATTAGAAAATAAAATGCATACTTTGATAATAAAGAAAAACTCTAATAAAAACATTATATTAAAAATATGAAAAATTGATGGGTGGTTTGGTTAGTATTTGGATAATTTTGAGGATATATTGGATTGTTGGATAGGGGAGTATTACGAGGTAAATTTAAAAAATTTATGAAAAAGCCCTTAAGTTCACTAATTTAATTAAAGACCCTACTATATATGACAAAAACACCCCACCACCTGTAGTGTCAGATTCCAGCCGACACCGCCGGAATCTAGCCAGAGAAATTTCGTTACGGCACAGACCGATCGGATCTGTGCCGTAACGCATCATTATGGCCTTTTCCGGCCAGATCCGTCTACGGCTTGTTATGGCCGTCGACGGCCGAAAAGGCCAGATCGGTATAATTCTGACCATTTATGGTCAGAATTTGGCCGTTGTACAGATTCCAGCTATCACCGGCGGTGGTTGCCGGAATCGGACAAGTTGGGTTGATGGGGGTTTTTGTTAATTTTTAAAAAAAAAATTCAGGGGGCATTTAGTAAAATTAATAACCTTATAATTGATAGGTTTTAAACCATTATATGAAAAACATAGTGCTGAAACTATTTATTTTACAATTCTTGAAGTTTTGCAAGAATATTTATTAACTGATAGAGTTGTAGCGCTAACGCTTGATAATGCAGCTGCTAACACCGCGACAATCTCTTTATTTGAAAAGAGATTGGATCCGCGTGGTGAAGGCAAATTTTTTCACCAGAGATGTGCTTGTCACATTATCAATTTGATAGTTAAAGCAAGTTTAGATGCTATACATTCAAAGATGGAGAGGGTGCGCAGAGCTATCAGATTTATCGTCGGTGGTAGCAATAAAAGATGGCAGGAGTACATCAAATATTGTAAGCAAGAGGAGCCACCAGTTCAACCTTTGAAGTTATGTACAGACATGCCTATCCGTTGGAATTCTACCTACTTGATGTTGGAAAAAGCTTTGCCAACCGCGAAACAAATTACATATTTCGTCAACCGGAAGAATTCAGAGGAAGTTGTCAGCTATGATGATTAGGCGATTTGTGAACTTTTTTATTCATTTCTTAAAATTTTTTATGATGCTACTAATACATTAAGTGATCTTTATTATCCAACTACTAATTTAGTGTTAGATAGTTTAGTTCAAATTACTAAAACTTTTGCTCAATATAGATATGATAACATTTTAAGTGAAACTGTTTTAAGTATGGAAGAAAAATATAAGAGATATTGGTTAGATATTCAATTCTTATATGGATTAGGCCTTTTTCTAGATCCTAGGTTTAAATTATCTGTAGTTAACGGTGTAATTACTGAGTTAGGCCATCATTTAGGATATGATTATACGTCTTATTTGATTGACTTTAAACACAAATTGGATATGCTTTTTTCTTGATATGAGAACAGGTACAATGGAAGTGGAAGTGGAACGTCTAGGAGAGACGATCAGGACCTTGATGCAGCCCCCCCTCAATGATTGAGCAAGTGGGCATATGTGGAATGTGGCGAAAGCTCCAGCTCGTACAGACATGGACCAAATGAACTGACTCGCTACCTACAAGTGGACCTGGCCCTTATGATAATGAAGGAGCAACTTGACATGGATATTCTTCAATAGTGGAACCAACATGAAAGTCGATTCCCCATTATATCCCAAATGGCACGTGACATTTTATCTGTGCCGGTTTCTATAATTGCATTCAAGTCAACATTTTCAATGAGTGGTCGGATTGTTGAAGACAGAAGATGTTCTTTAACCGATGAGATGATTGAAGTGATAACGTGTTTACGGGATTGGACTCATGCAGAAAGAAGACTACAACAGCACCCTGAAGATCCCGAACTACTCGAACTCTTTAGGAATACAGATTTGAATAATGTAACTAGTGTTGACGATGAAATTGAAGATGAATAATTTAATTAAAAAAAATTATTTAATTGTTTATTTGTGAAGCATGAATGTGTGAAATGTGAATATTACATTTATGTTAAAAATTAAAATTAACTATTAATTTATTATTTTTTCAAATTAATTAAATTTTTAGAAACTTACTAATCAACCCCTAAAAAATACTAAAAACCCCTTATAAAACTTCATTTTGCCCCTAAAATATAAAAAAAAATATCAGGGGGGAAAAAATTATCCAAGCCCATAGGACCGGTCCTGGGCCCATAGGACTAGTCCCGACCAGGCCTAGGGCCTGGTCCGGGTCCTGGTTTTTCTCATGGGCCTGGGACCGATCCTAGGCCCATGAGTGACTGGTCCTATTTGGGACCAATCCCAAATGGGCCCAGGCCTGGGCCCGCAAGGGACCGGTCCCTGCCCACCTCTAGTTTTAAGAAATGAAGCTTTAGGATTGAATTTGGTATGAAAATTTGTATGAATTTGGACTATATCGCCGAAAATCACAGAAAATCCGTTTAGGGTTCAAGAAATCGATTTTTGCCTAATCAGTTTCGATTAAGCGATTTGAATGGGTGGGGCTCATTTTTTAATTTCAAATTTTAAAAAACTTTCACTAATTAATTTTGCCCACATATGTTTGAATCTTTTCATTTAACCCATTTTACATGTTTAATGAATCTTAATTGTGCCACATCAGCTTTTCTAAATTATAAAATAAATCAAAAAAATTAAAAAGATTTTCAAGGCCATTTTGTTAAATGGAAACTTGGGATGTCAGAGGAGTTAAATTTTCTCCAAATAGGATTACCCATATTCATTTTTTGGGCAAGTTTATGTATTTGCTTTTGTTATTGTTTACAAGGTGATAGAGACCATCACAAATCACAGGCACATTTAATTTACCAAAACACCCAAGCCTGTAGCCAAAATATCAACTCACTCCCTGGCTGAGTGGCTCTCCATCTGCGCGGCCACCAGCACTCCATCATCTTTTTCGTCACTTATGACCACAACCACCACCACTATCTACATTGCACTATCTCCCCGCGCGTGTCCATCACGCTCCGCCACTCTTTTTCCACTCACACTCAACACTTCATCCCTCTCTCTGCGTAAAATTATCCTCCGACGCTCTCTGTCAATGTCCCTTAACCACCTCGGGCCGATATCCCCGGTGAACAAACCGGAGCCGATTCAACTCAATGAAGCGTCCGATTTTTACCAGCTCCTCTCTCCCGAGGGTCTCATTTCCATCTGTGGCTTCGGTTCTCTCCTCTCCGGTACCTACAATTATCATCATCATCACCGATTCTTTCTCTCTCTCTTTTTTTTTTTTATTTCCTTCCTTATAACATAAGTGATACGCTGCGTTTTTCCTCCAGAGCACAGTGCGAGGAGTACGTTTCCTGATTTGATCAACTTCAGAGTAGCCAAACTGCACGGATTCCGTCGCGTGTTCGCTCACTCGGCTCCCGTTTTCTTCGAACGTGGCATCGCCAAACCTGAAACCAAGGTCTTAGTTCACTCTTTTGTATTAATTTTCTTTATCGTGCCTTGATTACAATTTGCTTGTTTGGTTGCCGAGAAAATTGATTAAGAATAAAAATAGAAATTTGGTGTAATTAATTCAGGAAATTTCGAGCTTGAGTGTAGAGCCATGTGAAGGAGAGACATTGATTGTTACTGTGTTTGAGATTCAAAAATCAGAGGTATAACTTGTAAATATACATGTGTAAAATTTGTAAATATTTAACAAAAGTTATATTTGAAGTTTTAATCGAATGAATCTGTCACTCTATAATCTCAGGTTCCAGCCTTTATCAAAAGAGAGCACGAGTTCCGGTTTCTAGCTGTAAGTGCTAAGCTGAGTTTATTGTCTGTTTGTTTGTTCAACTTTCATTTAAGAATTTATTCATTCATCCCTTTCCTGTCTTACAGGTTTTTCCGGAAACGCTTGATGGGAAGCCTTTTACAAATCATGCGGTGTGTGAAATTTGATTTCTCTGTTTCTTTCTTTATGTGGTTTGAATGCTTGATCTTATACGGTATACTGGTGGCTCTGGTTTTGAATGAACTGATTGAGGTAAGATTGCAGGTGCTTTGTGCGAGGTCTAGTGATGAGGAGTTTTTTCAAATTAGATGCAAAGGTAGCTTGTTTTCCTTCTCTTTTAATTTGTGAAAATTTGATATATTTTGGGTCTCACATGAGATAGATTTGATATATTTTGGGTCTCACATGAGATAAACTATATTTTCGTAATTGGAGTTGAAGCTCTGTATAAGCAAATATCAAATACCAGTGAGAAGACTGAGAATGAGGATGTTATGTAGTCTTTTGACTAGCCTAAAAAGTGCTAAAGTTTCAACATCCTGAATGCTTCTTTTCATTCATCTTTTTTTCAGGAAGCAAAGAGATTTATTTTCAGCATTATGGTCGATACAACATTGATAAGATTTGGCGGGATGATATCTTACCTTGCCGTGTTTATCTTCGGCATTGGTAGGTGCTATTTCTTGTGACTGCATATTTGTTACATGATAGAGTAGATGAAAAACGCTGATTTTGATACAAGGCAAACCTTTTAAACTTATTATACTGTCATCTACTGCCGACTTATTTTAAGAGAACTTTTTCTAAACTGTTGTGTGCACAGGAAGATGGACATGGCAAATTGTTGCTTTGATGTTTTTCATTGATTTGCAGTAACTTAAGTGGCATATATTGGCAACGATATCTAGTGCTTCCAATTTTTTATTTTTTTTCAGAAACTAATGGTTCATTTCTCCTTGCCCACTTAGCTTCCATATTATTAAACTCAGCCAATCCATAGGTCAAGGAGCCAATCTATGTGAACTATGTTTTCCAATATCCTTGGCAGTGTCTCTGCAAATAACCTTGGACTTGTTGCATACTCTGTAGTGTGTTGGCAGCTAAAAATCTTGGGGATGAAGCATACAACAACTTTGTAGATCACACTTTTCTTGGAGATCGTAAAACAACAATCCGAGAGTACTTGGCAACAACAGGTTCAGGCATCATGGAAGAAGAGCCTCCAGAATCCCTCAAGACCCGTTATGGTGGGTGACTGCAACAGATTGACTGATCTTAATTGCGCAGAGAGGTTTAAAAACTCTTATTTGGGCATGACAATTACCAACCCTAGTTTACTAATGGCCATAGATGGCGATAAATTCAACTAGAAAATTTACTTATTCTCCCTCTATTTCATTATCTTATCCCTCCGGAACTGGCAGGCCCAGGGAGGGTTTATTATTTAACTTTCAATGAAAGTTGTCTTTAATATTCTAAAACTGTAATTTATACCCCATTAACAAGGATACAAGGATGGATGCTTGGTGGACAGTGAAATTATATCCCACATCGATAGTTAGCAAAGTGAAGGGCCAGGTACTTTGGATTATATGTGGAACCAGTGTGAAATCTTAAATCTAACCCAGTCCTGTCAGGGGTGAGGGTCGACTCGTCAATGATCGTTTAGAGACGGCGGGTCGTGCCAACACCTTACAAGGCGAACACAATCATCATTAGGCGAGTAAGTCAAGCCCTACTTTCGGTGCGACTTGCCCGCCAATTTTTGGAAGCCTTGCCCTCGGGTCGGGGCTCACAAAATCCATTTCTTAAATCAAATCGAAAAACCGTTTTATTTTGTTATCTTGCCGTGGTGAAAGGAATATTAATAATATGATAATTTGTAAGTTGTCACACAGTCCTCATTTCTCAAGAACAAACAATATATGACCCATTATTGGGCATGTCTAATATATTTTCTTAGCACTATTTATGCTTGTACAATTCCACAATTGGAGGTTACATCATTTTCAAGTTCCCTAGTTAAAAGTTCCATCATTTTCTTATACATGGGCATGTAATGATCATTAATCATTGTTCTCGAAAGCCGGATTTTACTGTATAGATTTCTAGGTGTCTCGTATATACCTACATGTTCCTCCATGTCCACGGGAACATCACCATCTAAATTTGCAGTAAAAGATGATGAAGGTATAGAGACGATATGCATGATTCTTCCAGGAGGGTAAAAATGATGGTTTTCTATAATATCTGATGAAGATATGGAATTTCGAGTTTCTGCTGAATCAGCAAGAACATTCTCCTCCTCTGTGATTTCTTTTGCTGCGGCTGCTTCTTCCTCCTGGGCTTTCACATCAATTTCATTCTCTTTCCTCTTAAGTTCCTTCTCCAATTCATACCATAACTCGCCTTCAGTAATGCCTTCCACAGTGGATGTAGTAATTACACCATCCACGGTAATTAGCTGCTCATCTTCATCTGAATCATCATGTCCGGATCCACCACTTGAAGTATACTCCACTCCATTCTGCACCACATCACTTGTTACCACCGTACGCACAAGAGCTTCAGAACTTCTTTCAGCTATTAATGGAGCTTCATGTGTATCTTCCACATTGGAGTTTAACAATGGACCCACTGCACGCCGACGTGGACCCATGCAAGACCATGATGACAGAGATGAGCGGGTTCTGACAACAGCTTCAGCAACATTCTTTGCACGATTCATTACAACCTAAAATTTACCAGGCAGACATCAGTCATAATCCAAAATAGAAGCGACCACTGGCAGATAGAAAAAGAGAGATAAAGCTTCATGAATAGTTCTTAAACTGATGCACAATATTTAACCAGAATTAAATTACAGGGCAACAATAGTATCAAACATTTACTGGTCAAAACACATCATCAAAGTTTTAGATTTCATGGATTATGACTAGCTGGGGATGATAATTCAAACCATTGGGCTGAAAAACTCAGTAATTATGAAGTTTGTGACCTATATGTTACCTGAGTACTGTTGGAAACCGGTCGTAGAAGTGCACCTGCACCAACAACCCTGGCTTTGGCACTAGCTATAGATGGTAAACGAGATCCCAAAGCAGTTGCCGAGCGATAAACAACATTTAGGACCCTTGTACGTTCAACTTGATCTCGCAAATCATTTAACCAAGATGATGCTGTGACCTAATGAAAAGTAGTTTAATTAGGATTCTGATTTTCCTTCAAATCATAGGCTTGGAAATTAAACCATGATTATCAAGAGTCAATATCATGTAGAAAGCTTTCTAGTTGGGAGAAACAGATGCAACACCTCGGAGCGAAGATCGTCAACAGAAGCAGCTGAGAAAGTAGGCACCAGATCAGAACCATTGATAAGAGTAGTAATGAAGTGCTTGCCTGATTCTGCCAAATCCCATGTCATACAAGCAGCTGCAAAATGGCAATTAAAGCACTTAGGAGAAGATATCATGCAAAAGTACAGTCAATTTACATAAGTAGGAGAGAAAAAGGGTCTCATAAAGCTCGTTTCATATGAATTTAGAGCAAAACAAACATTAGTGCAAGTTCCAAAAACACAATTGTATCTCTAATTCTATTTCCCCATAATTGTCCAATTTTCTCAGCAAAGGCATGAAGATGTTATTTTGTTAGAGCACAACATGAATGATTATGCTGCCATCATCCAAATCACAAGATCAAAAACAGAAGAAGATCAAGAGAGGCTATCACTGTCACATTTTTCCACAAGAGAATATTTCAAGGCATATAATTTTATAAAGTACTATGCCACGCGATTGCATTTGCAATTCCTCCAACAGCAAAGGACATTGCAGCAGACTAGCTACAACATTTTCAGTCTCTGTTCAAGTTTATCGGTGAATGCACTTCTCACATTACCAGGATATTTGTTGGAGGTAATCTTGGAGAGGGGAAAATTTATCACCCATACCAAATACCACATTAATAAATTAAATGGTCACACATGTAGCAATATCTTAAATGTCAACACATTCAGAATTTACTAATGTAAAGAGAAATCAGTACAAGTGTGCAACTTCTCATAGACTAATGAAGTGATTTTCAGTTTGCAAGTGAAAAGAAACTATTAGACCACAGGAAGCCAGTTCATACCAGATGCAAATGCGAAACAAGTGCAAGATGATAGCTCTTTCTGCTCCCGGAGAATATAAGTTAACAGCGCAGCAGTACCACCACCAAGTGAATGCCCAACAATCTTAATGTGAGAAATGAAACATTAGATACAAGATACAAGAAAATAGATCTTGTAACCAGTGACTCCATACAATCAATAATCACATCATAACAAAACAACATATGCTTCTAAAAGATATATAGAGCAACTACCTTAACTTTGTAGTCAGGATGTTCACCAAGAGCCTTGAGAAGGCAAGGAGTACTAAGTTTCGCAATCCAACGGGCAGCAGCAACCATTCCACAGTGTGCATATCCCAAAACCAAATTGCTTATTCCACCATCCTGTAAAACAGAATGGTGGAAAGGGACCACTGCACCAGTTGCTGCTGTTAGTGTATCTTTGATGCTATGAGTACCACGAATCAATAGAAGGAAACATTTAGAATTTTGGTCGCGTATAATTGTGAAAGCAGGCTTCAGCAGCTGTAGTCATTAAAGTATCACTTAAATTGTTATTTGCAGAACAAAATGACACAAAATTTGCTAAGATAGCTTCAGTACATTGTTTATAGTTGCTGGAAGGATGAAAATGAAAGGTTGCATATTAACCTCCAGGAAAGAAGGTAAATCATATTGCCACATGAACTTGTGACCTCTAATGTAAAATCTACTGCTATATAAAGGCAAAATGTTCCATAACCAATATTTTTAGAAAAATAAATGAGTGAAATAAAAAATTAAGCTCTTTTATATTTACCCAAGCTCAGTCCTATTGCTGTGTTTGGTAATGGCAAATATGAGATTCAGAATAGGAATTGAGTGGACGCAATGACAGTAACTTTCCTTAAAAAGACAACCTTCAAATCCATACAATTCCAGTTCTATAGCTCAACTCCACGCTACCCAACTCAACCTATGAAAGAAGAGTAAATCTGACTAGAGAAATTGACTCGAAACAAAATGAAAATACAGATAGTGACCTACCGCAGCCTTAGGCTTATGTACAAGGACATCTTCTTGAGAGTAACTGGCAGACTCTAAAAACACCGGAAATGGCTTCTTGGAGAAAAGCATGCATAAGGTCAAAAATCTCAACATATTATTCAACTCAGCAATAATTTCGGGGCCTTTGAGTTGTACGCTGTCACTACCAGCATAAACGCTTGCAACTTGTAAATTACCCTGCAATAAAACAAGACTTAATAACATCTCAACAACATACTAACAAAAGCAAACAACAAAACTATTTATCAGTCCATAATACTCTAAAAGTTCTCAAAAATTACAGCAGCAGATAAATAAAACAAGCATGAGCACCAAATTTAAGTAGCTGAAGATGGATGTTCATAAAAAATGGTACTTTCACAGCAAAAGAACAAAACAAACCAATTTAGCACTTCATGAGCCCAAAAGAGCATCTAATCTCTACTGAAAACATATAGATCCCTGAAGTAATGTTCAAACAGTTTTCATTTAAAAATAAAAGCAAACTAACAAAAAATGAGTCATACTAAAAATGAACAAAAGTTAACAAGAAAGGAAAGTCCACTCATTAATAACTAAAATACATATTAAAAAACAAATTAAAAACATTGAAAAATAAAATCACAATAAAAAATACCCTGAAGCTTCTCACAGAAACTATGAATAAAAGTAATCAAATGAAAAAATACCAGCTCAATGCACAGTCATAACAATTAAAGAACTAAAATTTACTACATTAAACATAAAAATACACTCACTTGCTTTCGCATAAGATAATTGATGCCAAAAGCTAAGTCAGCGATGGGCCATTTACCCAAAGTTTCGGAGTAAGTAAAACGCAACGTTTCAGACAAGGTGGTAATAGTCTCAGTCCAAGTAGCAGGCGCCTGAGCTGGCCTTCTAACAATCCTTCTCCTCATCGATCTGTTCGATTTAGATAAATCTTCACCTCTGTTACCTTCTTCGGCGTCTTTCGCAGCTATTCGGCGACTCAGTACATAGTAAAGCAGCACCGCCGCCCCCGCCGCCGTCACCATTGTCCCGGCCGCCATGGCGTCGAAATCAAAGCATCTGATAGGAGGAGTTAGAGAGATCGTGAAAGGTTAAAGTGAGGATAAAAATGTAAAATTAACAGAAAACAGGTAGATTTGGGTGACAGAGAAAGACAGAGAAGGTGTTGATTTCGATCATCATTTAAAGAATACGAAGACGAAGGAAGGAAGCTGTTTTGTTTGTTTCGTTTCGTGCCAGAGTCTAGATGTGTCAGGTGCTCAAGATTAAGGGTTAAATTACTAAAAAGTCCAGTGGACATTTACATTTTTTTTTTTAATTAATAAATTTCTAATTGAGACAATACACTCATAAATTACTCTTTGCATAATAATTTTCTAATTATACTAATATTAGAAAATAAAATGCATATTTCGATAAAAATAAAAACTTTAATAAAAGCATTACATTAAAATAATATGAAAAATTGATAACGTTTTTATAAGTTAAACGAATCAACGTCTTTTTTTTTTTTTTTATAATTTTGTCTGATCCATGTTCTTAATAATTAAGAAGAAAAAAATCATTTTTTCTTTCTTATAATTTTGTTTTTTTATTTTTTTTTTTTTTTTAGAAAATAAATGGAGAGTAATGAGAGATAGGTATTACGGTAATTACAATTGAAGAAAATAGTGGAATTTTAAAGAAATGGGAGAAAGGGAGAAGGGTAATATGGTAATTAGGGAGATGGACGTTGAAATGGGGGGAATATAAGGTAGAGAAATAGCAATCAACGGATAGAGAAGTGGACACTCAGCGCACGCCAAGAATCGATAATGGTGGATGAGACGAAAAGTAAAAACGGTGCGTTTACTTTAGATCTTTATTAATTTCTGGATCAATAATGAGAAGGAACACACGTGTTATCCGGTGTCGTGTGTGGTCTATAAAAGGGGGGAGAGGGGGAGTCGGGTCCACACGGGTGGGGCTAATTACTGGCTGGATCCAACCCATTTAATAATACGAGTGAACCACGTAGAGATACGGGGCCGTAAAGAAAGCCCAAGGTTGGGTTTTGTTGCTCAACTTCATCTAATGCTTCCACATATGGTTCACCCATCAATTTCATTTTATTTAAAATTGTAGACATAGAGTAAAACTTTTTATAGTCATAATGTGGGACAAAACTCATTTTATTACTATAAAGAGATTATAACTAATAAATGTATAGCTATAAAAATTATTATTACTACAAACTTTGCTATTTGCTCGCCTCAAACCTAACCCAACCTAGACCAGACTAGACCTAGACCTAGACTGGTATCCTAAGATTTAGGAACTGAAACTTCAGTTCTGGTTCTTAAATGCCTGGACTGGAATGTGGTACAGGGTCGGGTCCAAGTACTAGACATTGTTCACATAAAATTAAATAAACCCCTCATGTTCGAAAATAACAAATACACCCTGTGAAAATTACAAATACCCCAACTGTTTATATAATTACAAATATACCTCGGTACCTAGGCATGGCAATGTTCCCCGAGATTTCGGGGACCCGTCCCGCCCTGCCCTAATGGGGCGGGGAAGCCCGGTTTTTTTGGGGAGAGGGCGGGGGTGGGGGTGGGGGGTGTTTTATCCCCGTCCTCGGGGATGGGGCGAGGGTGGGTGATACCTTTCCCCGGCCCGCCCCGCCCGTATATAATATATAAAATTAAAAAAATGTTATAATATATTTACTTCACAATATCCCTATATTTCACATAATTACACAATTATCCTTCCTATAAAACCCATATTTTTCTATTCCCTCACCCTAAACAATAAACAAGAACAAACATTGACCCATATTTATGTATAATTAATTATGTTTAAACGATAATTTAAGTGTTTGTCATGTGGACGAGAATTAACTATGTATTTGGTAATGCTCAAAATAATTTTTGTTATATAAAATTAACGGGGCGGAGACGGGCCTCCAACATTCCTTTGGGGCGGGGAAGGGGAATCCTGTCATCCTTGTAACGGGGATGGGGTAGGGGTGGGGAATGATTTTGAGGGTGGGAATGGGTACGGTGAATGAGATCCCCGCCCCGCCCCGCCCCATTGCCATGCCTACCGGTACCTAGGGGTGCAGTCAAACCGAGTAGCTCGTGAGCTACTCGGATTCCACTCGTGACGAGCTCAAGTTCGACTCGTCAGAGAACGAGTATTTCACGAGTTCGAGCTCAACTTCAAGCTCGTGAAAAATGTCGAGCTTTTCGGGCTCGATTCGAACTGTTCGCGAGCTGGTTCGAATCACTCAAGACGTCATTTGAGCAAGAGAGCTCGTGAGATCGAGGTAAGGTTTCAGCTCGTGAGTCAAGGCCATTGACGCAGGTGTCGCAGGAGAGGAGGTCGAAGGTAAAGCTAAGATCTGCGTAGTAGTAGATGACGGTGGGGTGGACTCCGATGGTGGTGAGTAGTTTCCTCATGACGTAGATCGACTGAAGATTATGACTGGGTGGAGATGAGGAGTTGGATTTTGGTCTCAGCAGATTCGACTGAGAAGTTAGTGGGAAGGGCGATGGAAGAAGAAGAAGAAGAAGAAGAAGAAGAAGAAGGGTTCAAAACGACGTCGTTTTGTTAAATCCTTATAAATAGCCGAGCTCGAGCTCATGCGCCAGAGCTCGTCGAGCTCGAGCTCGAGCTCGTGCTCCTAATACATTCAAGTCGAGCTCGAGCCAGCCACTACTCGGCTCGGCTCGGCTCGGCTCATATGCACCCCTACCGATACCTATCAATTCCACCCCAAGTACCCAGACCTCGATCCCAGTTTCCGTTTCCATATCCGGTTCCTGAAGTGATGGAACTAGACTCGAACCCACAATGCCAATTTCAACAAATTTGGAATCTAAACCGACAACCATAGTAACTGTAGATTTCAATTCTACCCTAAAAATTTGCTCACTGTTGCTATATATAGGATATTGCTGTAGAGAGATTTTACTTTATATAATAATAATAAATTCTTTGAATTTGCACCCAAGGTTGAGTGAAATCCCAATGTAATACCATTGGTTTCATTTATTCCAAATACCCACCCTTAAATTAACACCATTTCCTTTATTTTAACAGTGAAGGGGCAAATTGGTCTTTTTTTTTTCCCTCTTTCCTTCCCATTTCTTCCCCAGTATGCATCCTCCTCTCATCTTCTTCCTCTTCCCTTTCCCTTTATTCCTTATCTCCACCTCCTCCTCCCATCTTCTTCTTTTTCCCTCCACACCTCCTCCCCGACGCCTCACCATCCCAACCCACTCCCCTTTTCGCCGTCACCCTTCACCTCAAGTGTTGCACTTCGCCAACTTCTTTCCAGCAGCCCCATCACCAAAAATCTTCATCAAACCCACCATTTAACTCATCAAAGAGCCCTCTCCAATAACCCCATGATTTCCATCCCCGATTTCTCACCTTTCAACACCGATTTAAGCCCCCTCACCCTAGGGTTTCTATTTTGTTTTTTGCTTTTGCTTTTGCTTTTGCTTTTGTATTTTGTATTTTGTTTTTCTTGTTGAAATGGTGTGATTTTTGGTGGTTGCTATTGGGTTTGGAATGGGGTGATTTGGTCGAATGTGGTGGTAGTTTGGATGTTGTGGTGGTTTTGGGATGGGGTGGTTTGGAATGGGATGGGGTGGTTTGGAATGGGATGTGGTGGTGGTGGTTTGGCCAGCTGTGGGATTTGGAATGGGGTAGTTTGGATGGCTATGGTGGTGATTTGGGATGGGTTGGTTTGGAATGGGTTCTGGTGGTGGTTTGGCTGGCTATGGTGGTGCAGTGGTGGTTTGGCTAGCTATGGTGGTACCGTGGTGGTTTGGAATGGGGTGAAGGGCAGTTTAGTAATGACATCCGTCAGAACCCAATAGTCACTAACTGTGTTAATTTAAGAGTGGGTGTTTGGAATAAATGAAACAGTGAGTATTAACTTAGGTTTTAGCTAAACCTTAGGTGGGAATATGTTGTTTACTCATTTTATAATTATTCAAAGTTTGAGAAATTAAAAACATCAAATCAAGATTTGAAAAGTTTACAAGATAAGAATGGTTTTCAATTGTTCACGTGAATTAACAGAAGTTGAACTTGTGACTTGTCAATATCATATAAAATTATTTGTCTCTTTATATAATATTCTACATTAGTTCCATTAAATGTATAAATATATGAGGGATAAGAAGCTGCATGGAGCAGAAGAATGCCTTGAATCTAGAAATGGAGCCCAAATAGAGGATTGGGTTTGAAATCCCAACTCCTTGACCTCAATACCGTAAATTTTGCATCAAATTTTGAGCTCCACCGGCTCCAATTTGACTTTATAGTTTATATTAGGGCCCTATTGGTGGTAGGCCTGGCCATAATATTAAGCTTAGCTCTAGGTAAATGGTGACAATCCTCTTGTGTCCAATTTAGCAGTCAAATACGTAAGTACTATCAAAACCCTCTTTTCTAGGCTCTAACTTCAATCCATTATGTTTAAATGAATTGAAAGTTTCTAGGCTTCCGGGTCTCCATGTATTTTTCATTAAACCTATTGATGGAGGCTGAAAGAATCAACCACAGCTCCAACTTGTTTGGCAGCAATGAATAACAGAGATGGAACAAAACAAAAAACATGTAACTTTTTGCAGGAAGATTTGATGGGTAGGGGGCCAAAAGGGATTAAATTTCAACTAAATCTTTTGTAACTTTATGGTGGCGTGGTATTTTTTTATGAGAGTTTCAACCAGGCATTATATTTGTGGGTCTCAACTGGAGCCAAGCCACCAGTTTTCATATGCAATTTCCCCATTTTTCAGATTCAATTATATGTGTTGAAATTAGTGTTACCACCTACTCAGTAATTAAAGAATTAGTTTGCTTTCATTTTGGCTACTCTCATCATTCTCCCCCACCATTACTTAGCCTACCCTAAAATCTACGATTTCATGATTTTCTTCTATTACTTTCTTTTCATCAAATTAATCAACAAAACTTACTTTATCAGCGACATATATAGTCAATCTCTAATGTATATATCCTGTAATTTTTAACGTGTGGATCAAAGATGAGCATTCAACTCACCCATGAATAGCCCAACAGTAAGGGCAAACTAAGGGGGCTGCAAATGGATAGAACTCATAGTCTTAGGTTCGATTTTTTGCTAAACGCCCTATGATGGCAATGGATTGTTATGAGATAACTCCATCTGAAGATTAGTCGAGGTGTATATAAAAAAAAAAAAAATTAACAGATGGGCATTTGGTATCAAATCAAAAAGGTTAAAAGAAGTCTAAATTTAACTATTCAAAATGACATTGGTATAAATTTGCGTGAAATCACCAAAAATCTGAATGATGGTTAGAATCTTTACATTCGGGTAAATTTTAATTTTGTTATTGAAATTCTGGTTTAATTAGGAAGTTTTATTTAATTATGGAATTTTTTTCACTTATTCATATTATCTGTGATTGGTCATAAAGGGAATTAATTGTGAGTAATTGAAATTAAAGGAAAAAATGGGGTCTTATAATATTCTCTTCCCACCAACTGATCCACTTTCAAAAATCTCTCCCGCAAACTTTGCTCTTTTTTCTTAACCGCTCCACTTCTCTGCTCATTCACCGAAATTTGAACGTACGTAATCTACAGTTTCTTTCCATTTTCACATTCTCATTCTCCTTCAATGGGAAGAGTAGCAGATTCTGATATCAAATCCCGGTTAGTCTCAGAGATTTTCTCCTTTTCTACAACCTCCATTGACTGTTCTCATAGACGTAGTTCTACTACCACTAACACTAGCTTCGTTGAGTCACATTTCATCGACTGGTATCGTCTTCTTGGTGTATGTTTCTTTCTTCGTCTTTATAATAAAATATTTTGATCAATCTTTTTCCGGGGTTCTTTTTTTAATTCAAGATATTGTGTTCATGAGATTTTTATTTTCACAGGTTGGAGAAGATGCAGGAATAGATGTTATAAGAAAGCGGTATCATAAACTTGGTGAGTTAATTTGGTGATGAAGAAATTATAATATCATTTGGTAATTAATATGCAAGAATGGTTTTTGTGTATTTAGCTTTGCAGCTTCATCCTGACAAGAACAAGCACCCCAAAGCTGAGACTGCCTTCAAGCTTATTTCAGAGGTTAGATTTCTCATTTTTCATCTTCTGTCTGGTAGATTAATAATTTTCGTGAAAATGTATAAAAGATTATTAATGGTATTAAAGGGTATATGAAATTTTATGAAAATCTGATGATGGAGAGGAGAGAAAGAATGGGCCTGTCCTATTTTCACGCAGACCTAGGCTGCTAAATCTGGATTTGATTCACAGGTTTCAGGCAGAACCCACCTAAATTATTTAATGGAAGAGAGAAAGAGAACCCAGTAAAGTAAATGTTGTTGATTGATGCCATAATAGTCTGCATTATTCGATTCTCAAGTCTCCAGAAATGGTTGAAATAGTCACTATGTAGGGTTGTCCCGCGAGACAAATCCATAAAGATGAATTGTACATCATTCAATTTGACAACAGAATTTGGTTCATAACAACACATCTCTCGACATGAAAATTTTGAGATACTATTCGAGTCACGTAACATTGTTCTTATTGATTGATTGATTATGATTTACCTTCTTTATGGGATTCTAAAATGGAAGGATACAATTTGTCTGCAGGCATATACTTGTCTCTCAGACAATGCCAAGAGAAGAGCCTTTAACTTGGAGAGATGGAAAAAGTTCTGCATTGAATGCAACAGAATCCCCTACACAAGCTGCAAGTCATCCCCAAAGGTCAAGGATTGGAAGCCTGCAAACTTTTCAAGATCTTATAAAATTCTGAGAAACCTGAGGAACATTAAGGAAAGGTTCAGAGAGGAGGCCAAGGTGATAGAGAACTGTTTGAGTGCTAATGCTACAACATCAGGAAAAGAATTTCCATTCTTCAGTTCAACAGAAAATCTACTCCAAAGTCAGCACAGGACCCCAAAGGAGTCCCCTATATTCAACCCGTCTGACTATTGCTTCCAAGGCTACCCGCATCTCAGGAACAGAATATACATGAAACCAGACAACTTTTGGTACTTCCATAGAGAAAGTATACATAAATATGGAAAGGGAAGGGAAGTGCATGATTCACCAATCTTTGAGAACAGATCAGAAAGGGAAATGTATAAAAGCAAATCTACTTGTGTTCGTTCATAGCTAAGAAATTTGATTAACAATTTAAACATTTCTTTAATAAAATACAGCTCAATTAGCACTTGATAAGAGTGCTTATTGTTTTTTTCACATTACTTAATCATGCTACTTTTAATGTATATGGCCGTAGGTACATTGCAATCCGACAGATAAAAGAAGAAAGTTAAAAATAGTAACCCTTCGACCATTAAAATGTAATGAATTGACAACTGAAAATTTGTGTCAAAATTTTAAGTTAACAGAACCAAATCCATATTTAATATATCAAGAGTTTCATAACTTCAAGCGTAACAGATTAAAAGTAGAAAGCGGACAAAATGGGGTTAAAACTAGAACATCAGTATCTCTACCGTACATGTTTTATAGAATTTGTTGCTCGATCACATGTATGCATGGCAGATCTATCATTCGTTATGCAATACATCTATTTCATTTGGGAAAAAAAATAGTGTTATCCTGAAGAAAAAACCTTGATCTCTTTTTCAACTAAACTTGAATACAAATGCAATTGTTTACTCTTTTTATGTTGCATTACATCTTGTAGATCTCTTCCTAAGCAAAATTGAATACAAAAATAATCAGCCTGTGATCCAAAATTATGCAACGTCTGTTCCATTGACAAGGCAAAAATTCCTGCTCTTTCCACAACATGGGATTAGCACCCTAACCTTCATGCGCAGCTTTCTTAGCTTCAGGGATTTTGAGAATGACTCTATCTAATAAAGGTTGCAACTCCTTTTTCGCCAACTCACGGACCTTAGAATCAGAGGATTCCAAGAATGCACTGACTACCTTGCAACTGCAACAAAAGCAAATTGAGTCAATATTATCAGAAATCACATTTTATATTTCTTATTGTTAATTAAAGAAGCAGAAAGCAAATATAGCCTCACCTGTGACCTTGGGCCCACACTTCACACTTCCCTTTCAAAGCTTTCTTCCATAAAGTGGAAGCAAAGGTGGGGCAGTCCATGACCAATTTCCTAATGGTGCGGCTGGAATGGAAATTTTCAAGGGTGTGCTCCTCTTCAGATTCTTCAGATTTAGACTCTGCTGTAAGAGATGCTACAGCTTCATGCAAGGTGTTCAACTTGTCATCCAATGTGGGGCGGAGAATGTCATCAGAGCCCCCTCTTGCAACCTGCACACATCATTTTTTACTACTCGAGATATTGGAGACTAGACAAGTACTATAAGTGCCATTCATACAAACACATTTATACTTGAGTGGGAGGGGTACGAAAAGTTAAGACAAACTACAACCAACATTGGGAAAAACAAGAAGCAGCAATAAGAACTCTTTGACTTTTCAATCCCAACACAAACTTTCAGCTAAGAAACAATAGAAATTAGGGTACATATCAGCAATGAAAGAATTGACTACCTCATACAATACTTCTCTGCCAAAATTTGATCTAAGTAATTCTCCAGCATTCTCAATACATATGTCAATGAGACTCTGCAACACAATCAGATCATACCCAGTCAGATGCAGGTTTCTCAATAGAAGCACTCAAGCTAGATAGTATACATCATAGATGCATAAGCACCAATTATAATACAAAACTATACATAAAGAACAGAAATTCACACATATGTGTGCACATAAACAAAATTTTCAGGTTAAAGAAACAAACCTCCGCAAGTCCACTGTTGACCAACAACTCTTGCCTTCTTAGGTAAGGGTCTTTTTTCCCACCCTCAACTAAATGAAGGTCCTCACTGGGACTTGTACTTTCATCAGCCCGAACTGCTGCCTCTCCTTGGTCAGCCATCTCATCATTAGATTCCTCATTCTTTACAGACTTAATTTCAGAATTTACTTGTGTCTCGTCCTGATAGTGTTGGGGTGGGAGGAGGGAGCAATATCAGAGTAAGTTTCAGTACTTCAACTTCACTAGTATAAGATAATCTAGAAAAGATAGCTATGGTATTACCTTGGCAGATAGAGAAGAAATAAATAAATTGAGGGAAGCCAGATCATCAGGACTGAGATAACGTGAACAATTTGGATGAAGCAGCTGGAGTAGCACGCGTCTTCCATTCTGAAATTTATGGAAACCACTTATGAACCAAGAATTATCCAGGAATAAAATTAAATTTGGAGTATTCTATGTAACATCTCCTGATAACATTACTGTGAGCATGGCATAAATCCAAGAAGAAATTCATCTTAGTGTTTGCTAAAAGTATTAAAAATACATACTAAATATTAAACCCCGGCCGATTGCAGGGGTTCAGTGAGTGGGTGGGGGATTGAAAACTCTTCTAAGAGGTCCAAAGAATCGCAGTAATACACTTTCCAAGTAACAATGTGGGTTGAATAAAAAAACATTAAACTAGAATCAAAGCCTAAATGTAAATTAAACACCTAGTAGACCATCCTATTTCCCATCTTGATTAAATATATATCAGACCTTCTCTGTAATCAACTATCAACATGATATAAAAAGTGTAGAAAGAGCAGAAACCTTATCCAAAACAAGCTCTTTTAAATTTGTTTGAAGCTCACGAAGGACAATCTGTAATCAAGAGAGTTTTAATTAGAAGCTCCATGACAAAGATACATGGTAAATACATAGCGTCAAACTCAAGACACAATTCACAACAAACCTTAGTTATAAGCTTTGTGTCATCAACAATTGAAACAATACAGAGAAGTACCTGAAAAGTAAATAATGTAGGGTAAAAGATGGTTCAGAATTATTAACTGATTTTACATCTGCCAAAAGAATGAAATTTGATGGTTTGAATCCCAAAGGCAGTCCTTACCAGTGACCCACATTGATCATGAGCAATCTTGCCAATGTGCCCCTTCATTCCTTTAATTATTTTTTTCCTTTCCTAGAATAACAACATCAAACAACTCACAGGTCAATATTAGTCAGAACCTCACATGATATAATCAAAGGAGAATACAAGATTCTTCTGATTATTAGTTTTCTAAAATCTTCGATCCAAGGCAACAAACCTTAGCACTCCCATGCTTGACACAAAGTATCCCAATCTTAGATCCATCCCTGGTATGGATCATACGAACAAGGAGTGGACCTGATAACTGTTGAATTATATCTGCGGCAGAGGTCTATCAACAAAATTTGCTTTAGAAAGAGAAGAAAATTGCAAGTGAAGAAAATGCTTCTAGAGAAATCCTAGCAATTTTAATGAAAGCATACAAAAATCTCAAACACACCTTGTCGGCTATGCTAAAGTACTCCATTAAGACCCTATGTATGATAGAGTGGTCCACAATTCCTTTCTCTAGAATTGGTTGAATCACTGAAGCCATATGTCGTAAAACCGAAGCTTTCTGTAGGCCTAGCTTTGAAATTACATCAACCAACCTAGCACATAATGAAAAAAATTACTGAATGATTGTCTGAGAAAGGTATCATGAGCCCAAGATCATGCATAAGAAATTCTAAGTCCAAATGAAGTCCCCCAGTAAAGCCACCAACTCTTAAAAGAAACCCCCAAATGCCCAATATGCTACATGATAGTTGTCAATTCTCACAAGAGACTGCAAAAATAATAATAATAATAATAATAATAATAATAATTATTATTATTATTATTCCCATCTATCCACCAAAAGAAAAGAAAATTTCAAAAGTAAACTTTCAATATTTTGCTCTTTCCTGCCAAAGAAACTCTCCCTAGGTACACCAATACAGTTATGCCCATGACTAATCAATGAAAATTGATATGAGAATATGAAAAAGGGGAAAACAATAATAGAATACTCAGATTTTCACTTCTTATTGATGTAACTGTAATGCTGAAAAAGATTAAATTATCTTGATGATGGAACAGAGTGACTTGATGGTTTACCTGCTCTCTTTGATTGATACCAGGTCCTTAAACAATTGAAGCTCGGTAGAATACAGTTCAACTAGAAGCTCATGTTTTTGAGTTGCATTTGCCAACTGGTATGCATGCTCAATGACTGCAAAGAAAAATAAAAAAGAGCAGGAATTTTCATCAAGATTTATTACTGGAAATACATCAAAGTCAAGCATAAGTCCATCTAAGTTATATTAAGCAATGATTAACCAAAAAATATTTCATCATCTTTTCTTGGCTTAATGAAGATTGAACTAGATACTTGGTTCTACAACCACAGCTATACCACTTGAGTTAATGCCCAAGGGCAAGCTGTGAGAATGATTATAGCCATATTTGGGTGATTATGCCCTTTGCATAAACAGAAGATTAAAAAAAATAGAAAAAAAACCCAAATTAACAAGCACGCACCAACAGATCCAACCATGTGTCGAAGAAGAGATGCAACATGACCATGAAGGGCTGAGATAAACCGCGCTAGCTGTTTCTTAGAAGCTGCAAACATTACAGAAAGTATCTATATATAATCAGAATACAGAGGGTTACACGACTCAGAAAAACATATATCAATTAGTCCTCAAAGTACACCCATCAAGGGGCAATATTACATTTACAACCTAATCTCACAAACTCGATGTGACAGCTAGTAATGGGTCCTGTTTGCCCAATCGCGGATCCCACCTATCCAATTGCGAGCTGTCACATCAGGGTTGTGAAAGAAAGTTTGTAAGATTGGATTGCGAGCCAATCTTTATTGTTTCTCTACTGACTGTCCAAAGCTAAATCATACCACTATCTAACATTTTCTTCTCGAGATGAACTGCATAGGTGTTATCAGCAAGGGTTAGAAAATGTGGTTGAAGCTCCTCAAAGACAGCATCTCTTTCGGTTTGTGAACAGTACTTAACACAAGTCTGAGGTGAAAGAATTGTCATTACTACAGGCTACTAAACTATCAAATGCACAATTTCAGACGATCCATCTTTTACAAGCCCAAAAAGTTACCTGCAAAACTCGAGAAGAAACATGGGAGCCAGCAATTTCTGGAATCTTTCCTTTCATCTTTTGTACGGCTTCACTTATCAGCCTTATAGTAGTTCAGGAAAAAATATAAAAAATCTTAGAAAATTGTGAGCCAGAATATAAAAGTACAGAGACAAGCATGCCAATATGGAAAGAACCTTGTCTGTTACATTTGCACCAAAAAACATACTTAGATCTATCTTCTTTAGCAATATTGCGTTGCCTCATCTTTTCCCACAAAGATGCAAGCTCCTATTAAGAAAAGAAAAGAAACTTGCTTTAGTTGATGGTCATGATAAACTCCCTTTGTGAGCTGCTGAACAGGTTTTAATCAACTCAAACAGAATAACATATGCTTAATTACTCTTGTCACTTCTCTACAATGCTTGATCATCAATTTATGCACGAGGGAATGGATTGATTTATATTGATTTTGTTTTCCATAACAATATTTTTAGCCATGCAGGACTAACACTCGATTATCAGCATAACAAACTTTCATGTAGAGTTGAGCTATAGATGTACTTTTATGAACTAGAATAACTTAATTGTGAAATGAAATAAATAAAATTTCAACAGCAATTAATAAGAAGATAAGTAAAGGCTAAAATAAGGATGAGACGTACTTGTTCCAGATCATAATGTCTCTTCCTCTTCTTCTTCCTAGCCTCCGCAAGTTCCTACAATTAAAAAACAAACCAGAAAATATGAGAAATAGAAAATTTAAGTTAAAGTTCACCTCTAATTCAATATCAGTTCATTTATGCGAACAAAACTAAATATACCAACAACCACTAAAAAAAATTAAAACTGGAAGTGGAAAAATTTTAGTCATGTCACCAAATGAACATAAGCAGCAAACCTTAAAAATATATACTAAACTATAATAGCACTTAAACTACGTAGATAATTACATATACACGAAAACCTGTAAAAAAATTTATATGAAAACAAAAATTAAAACCCACCTTGGCATGAAGACGCCGTTCTCGTTTCGATTTGGGCACTGTCTGTTCTTCATTAGCGTCTTTGTTCCCAAACTTTGGTTTAAACGGGTTTTGTTTTTGTTTGATTGGATTGAAAGGTTTGTTAAACTCCTTGTTTTGAGGAGTTTTTGAAGGTTTTGAAGCGGTGACTTTTGGCTTCTTAGAAGTGGAAGCATTTGGATGGACTTTAGCACCTGCGTTTAGCTTTCTCTTCTTGAGTTTGTTAGTTTCTTGTTGGTTCTTCGCCGCCATTGAAGTTTAGCGCAAGAAATCTTTTCACTTCTTTTCCTCTGGCCAGTAATTGTGATTGTCTGTGTTGGGGGGTTTTTTGAGGGTTTTTGGACCAGAGTTTGAGTAGCGTGTTTCTCTTCGGGTAGGGATGGATGTAAAACGGGCTGAATATGGGCTTCCATTACCCACTCGGCCCAATATACACAATCAGCCCACTAAAAATTTAACGTGATGTAAGAGAATTACGATATTATGAACCCATCCTATAGTTTTGACTCGAAATGTTATTACAAACCCAATTGGAGTTTGGACCTAGTTTGAATTTGGTAACGGCATGTTGTTGGGTCGTGCCTAAATTTCTATCTTATAAGTCTATTTGTAGGCAATATATTTATTGTGGTATAATTTGTTAGTGTCCTAGCATATGAATTTGGTAATGTGTAAATATAGCAATTAAATAATCCCCTAACTCTCAACATTTAAGCTGATAATCATGACGGTAGGATGTTGTCCTAATCAACTATAAGGATTAATTGAGGCAAGTTGACCGGGACATCATGTTTTCAAAAAAAAAAAAATATATATATATATATATATGTTCATGTAGGGATTTACATCAACCAGGACTACGTGATTGATTGCATTTGAATCATGTTGGTTGTGCGCATGATCCTAATGGATCAGCGATGAAAACAATATGATGATAGATACTAGAATTAATCTAGAACACAAAGAATAAAAAAAAAAAAAAAACTTTTTAAAGTAGTTCAATGGCTTGTAGTGTAACACCTTCGTCCACTATTATGTTATTGAATATATCGAACAATAACTCGATTTACAAAGAGTCGCAATTTGCTTTCTACGACTTGTTTCTTTTATTATCTCTAAATAAATATTACAATTGGGTATAGTGTCACTTACCAGTTGAGTTGGAGATAAACTTAAATTCGTTTAAGCGGTAAGTCCGCAATCACTGGTCTTGATCGTGAGATCCATAACGCGAGATTTTGCTTGCCAACTGGGATTGATCCGGTCCAAATTTCCTGTACAACAATGCCAATTAAAAATGAGAAAGTTTATAATATTATGGGATTTCACAACCTTCATGGTACTATAAATTATTGTATAATATTTATATGAGTTAAAACATGAGAAAGTTTATAATATTATGGGATTCCACAACATTTGTTATGGTACTATAAATTATGATATAATATTTATATGAGTTAATGACTTTTTTCCGTCTAAATAATGGTTTAATGATACTTTTCTACCCACAAACTTTTAAAATACTACTTTATTACTCAAATTTATATTCAAACGGCGAACAGAGAGCAAACACGGTTCAGGCTATTGAGGCTTTTGAAGAGAGAAGGTCGATGAGTCTTTTGGTGGTGGAATGTTGGATTTTGGTGATTGGAATTGATCACAAGTTGACCTGGAAATGGTGACTGCATAAACCCTAATTGCTCGATTGTCGGCGACTGGTGAGGTCGGCAGGTGTAGGGTTTGAGGGATTTTAGTGAGTGATGATCGAAGAAGAGAATGGTAGTAGTTTGGGGTTATAACGATGTCGGAATTAGAAATGGAATATAAATTTAAGTAATAAAATTGTATTTTAAAAGTCTATGGATGAGAAAATGTCATTGAACCATTATTTTGGTGAGAAAATGTTGTTTACTCTATTTATCTATCTTACAAACAAAATTTATAAATAAATAATATTACACGTCTTAACAGATATTTTAAAATGATATGTTATTCTATATTATTAATAGATGAATAAAACTATAATTTGATACACATTATTATAACCCTAATTGGCATAATACATTATTAAAATAATTATTACGTCAACTTAAAAACTTTCAAATTTTGTATAAACAAATTTTGCCGATTATGTAATTATGGTATTATTCTTAAACAATGCCTTAAAAAGCAAAATTAGAAATTAGATAGTCAATTACTAAAAAACACTTTTTACGGCGCCGAACACGCGAAAATCATCCACTAGAAAGTTGACAAGTCAGCTGGTGAGAGCGAGGCTGCGAGCCATGAACCGATGGCCACGGCGTGACCACAAACGGATTAATTTGGATAATGTGGTGGACCCGGAAACGGTCCAATCAGAAAATCTCATCAGGCGGTCCCACACCGTACTAAGACCCACGTGGCAAGCGTGGATATCATGAAAATGTCTGATTCCGAATCTAGGGCATGTTGGACTCGTGAGCGTTGCTCGGTGCAGGGCAAAAGTTAGATTTGACTCCCTTCACGTGATTTAGAACCCTCTCGTTCTGTACTTTGTTGACTTTCTTTATCTGTTTTGTCAATAATTAATTAATTTTGACATTTTTCTTTTCGTTTAATTGATGCATTAAATCTTTTAACAATTTGGACTTAAAACGTTTTATTTTATTAAAATAATTTTTTGATATTTCCAAAAATATTCTTAAACAAAACATTTTAATGTTTGGCTCAATAAAAATGTTTTTTTAATTAAAACATAATTTAAAATGTAAAAACACTTTTAAACATGTGATACAAAGAGTGTATTTTTCTTACTAATTTTATAGTTTTTATTAATTCAATCATACCTCTATCTAATTTAGTAGAAATTGTCAATTCTGTATTCAGACATACATGAGTTTGTTTTTGAGCTTCCTATAACATCTACAAACAAGTCAAGCTCAAACTTGCACATATCAAGTCGAGTCGAGAATAATAATACTAGAACCAAACAACTCTTGAGCTCAACATATTACATAATATTTGAATTTTGTATTAAAATATATAAGTTAAAATATTATTAATATAATTAAAATAATTTTATATTAATAAATAAAAAATATTACATATAATAAAGTTGAGCTAAAGCTTTAACTATTTCAATTGAGCTAGCTCGAAGTTTTCAATACTCGGCTCGATTATAGCTGTACATAGTATATACAATCATTTTTCATCTAGAACTAGCTGTACATACAACTGTTCTTCATCTATAACGTGTTTACTAAATTACAATGAATTTTTGGTGAAAAACAAGAGTTATCATATGAAATATGATTACATAGAATCAAAAGTAAACTCTCACATATTTAGACTCCGAACAAACAATTTCTATTATATAAATATGGCAATTATAGTGATAATTTATATTTTATGATAAAAAATTTATAAGGAAAGGACTGGTTATCTCTGCGTGTTTGGTGACTTTAACTTAGAAGTGTAGTTGAGTCATTAGTGGTCGGTTTCCTTAGTTGGTAGGTAAAACTGCATTAAAAATTCACATTGGTTATAAATGAATGTCCCCAATTAATTATATTTAATATTTATTTATTTGATGAAAATGACCACAATTATTTTTTTATTCTTGTTTTAATTGCTAGCACGACTCTAGAATTTGCATTCATTTTCCAACAAAAGGATTGACTGGCCTAAAAAATTCATGAAATATGAACAAAATACTACCCTTTGAATTCTCAATTCACAAATTTATTTGTCAATTTTTTTAANAACAAACAATTTCTATTATATAAATATGGCAATTATAGTGATAATTTATATTTTATGATAAAAAATTTATAAGGAAAGGACTGGTTATCTCTGCGTGTTTGGTGACTTCAACTTAGAAGTGCAGTTGAGTCATTAGTGGTCGGTTGCCTTAGTTGGTAGGTAAAACTGCATTAAAAATTCACATTGGTTATCTGTGAATGTCCCTAATTAATTAAATTTAATATTTATTTATTTGATGAAAATGACCACAATTATTTATTTATTCTTGTTTTAGTTGCTAACACGATTCTAGAATTCGCATTCATTTTCCAACAAAAGGATTGACTGGCCTAAAAAATTCATGAAATATGAACAAAATACTACCCTTTGAATTCTCAATTCACAAATTTATTTGTCAATTTTTTTTAATGATGTAATATTAATATATAAAAAAATATATTTATTTGTTTTCTTATAAATAACTTTTACTGATTAACACAGTATTATGTTATTTAGAGAATTTAGTATTTCACTCGTGGGTACATGCAAATGTTATTTTCTAAAATATAGATGTTATACTTCTAAAAACTTGGAAAGCATAAATACAAGAGTATGAATCATATGTTAAACATTTTTATTTATTGATTCGTGACATCCAAGAATATTATTTTGACAATTTTTTCAGTTTCGTAAACACGTTTAATATTTATTTTTCATGTTAAATCAACGTTTTTCATGATCATAAAAATTAGATAATTTTTTTTTCTGCTGCTAAAATCCAAGGTACTGTAGATTAAATTGGGTATATATGTCTTGCAACTGAAAAATAAAACACACAAATTTTTTTAATAATTATTATTACTTTTTAATCCTATTATTTAGTCCAACATAAGACCGTACAAAAAAATTCAGCAAGAAAAACGCGACACGTTAGTCATCCGACCAAGCAACACGATGTATGGACGCTAGTACTTTAATCAAATTCACTTGAGTTCACGCTTCGATTCCGCGACAACTTTCAGCTTCTAGAATTAAGTCTTCTGCTTCTGTTCTCTTTCTATCATACGCCATCAGCCAATGGAATGTTGTAACGTAATCGTCAGATGAAACTAAACCCCATCATTATCGGTCAACACGAATGCAAAGGTGTTCGCGTCACACTGGAAAACGGCCGAAAGATATCGTGTACTGGTCTTATCAGAAAGTTATAACACTGATAGCTTATCAGTAAAATGATATGTTAATGTACTTATCAGTGATAAGTCAGTAAGAAACAAAGAGCCTGCAAAACGCATCGAAGAAAGCGAGAACAAGTCATCTCTCTCTTCTTTATCTTTTTCTTTTATATTGGCAGCTTTTCTTTTATTTTCGTTCGTTTCTTTTTCTCTCTACTGTTCTCGTTGAAAGTGTAGCATGGAAATGCAAACCCTAGAAACCACAAGCTTTCCTACTTAGAAACACCACAGACGCCGTCGTTTTCACCTTTCACCTCCTTCTCAGCTGAATCGAGTCAAAGCCTAAATCTCTGCCCAAAACAAGAGGTTTAAGTATTATTTAGCTGAATAAGTTTCGTTTTTGAGCAAAATATGTCGTCTTTGAGCAGAGAATTAGTGTTTTTGATTCTTCAATTTCTGGAGGAGGAGAAATTCAAGGAGTCTGTGCACAGGTTAGAGTTTTTGTTTTTTGTGTTGGTGTTTTGGTTTTGGTTTTGGTTTTGTGTTTTTGTTTAATTACCGTTTGATTGATTTTTGTCGGTGGTGATTAATTAGGCTGGAGCAAGAGTCGGGGTTTTTCTTCAACATGAAGTACTTTGAAGAGAAAGCGTTAGGTGGAGAATGGGACGAAGTTGAGAAGTACCTCTCTGGATTTACCAAAGTTGATGATAATCGTTACTCTATGAAGATTTTCTTTGAGATAAGGAAGCAAAAGTATCTAGAAGCACTTGATAGGTACTTTATTTTTTTTCTATAGTTGATATTTTATTTTAAGTGCTCGTTTTTGGTCCTTGTGATTTATTGTTGTTTTGAAAAATTTGATCAGGCATGATAGAGCAAAAGCTGTTGAGATTTTAGTCAGGGATTTGAAAGTTTTCTCCACATTCAATGAAGAGCTCTACAAGGAAATTACGCAGCTTTTAACTCTGGAGAACTTCCGGTAAGTTCTGTTTTGTTTTTAAGTTACCTTAATTATCCATATGTTTGGAACTTGAAATATTTTTCAACTGATTATCTGTTTCAATCCAATGATTAAGGTTTAAATTAAAAGAAAAGTGAAATTTAGCATTATCAACTCAGGAACTCTCCAAATAGAGCAGTATCACTTTTGTTATTAGAAGTCGTGGAATATGTGGATTCACAATTGCTTGTAGATTTAGCGATTGGGTGTTGGTTAAATGCAGGGAAAATGAGCAGTTATCTAAATATGGTGATACAAAATCAGCTCGAAGCATAATGCTGGTAGAGCTTAAAAAGCTGATAGAAGCTAATCCTCTGTTCCGGGACAAGCTTGGTTTCCCAACTTTGAAGGCGTCGCGCCTCCGAACTTTGATAAATCAAAGGTAAGTTTTTATCTTTCTATATTTCCACATTATTGAAATTCCATTTTGGTATTTTCTTTGTAATTTATTTACATATTTATGTTTGTAATATATATTTTATGACCAAAACCAATGTAAATATGTTTGCAAAGTGTTAATATGTAGTATTTGCAGTTTGAATTGGCAACACCAGCTGTGTAAAAATCCTAGGCCCAATCCTGACATCAAAACACTATTTACGGACCACTCGTGCTCACCTCCAAATGGGGCTCGTGCACCTACTCCTGTCACTCTTCCAGTTGCTGCTGTTGCAAAGCCTTCAACTTATGCTCCACTTGGAGCACATGTAGGAGTATGATCATATCCTCTCAACTGACTTTGAATTCTCACCAATAAGAAGTCTTTCTAATAATATGAGATTGGGATGTTTTCTTTTGGTCTTGTCATACAGCCATTTCCACCAGCTGCTAGTGCTACTGCTTTAGCAGGCTGGATGGTCAATGCCAATCCTCCCTCAACTGTCCAATCATCAGTAGTGGCTGCATCGTCATTGTCTGTTCCACCAAATCAAGGTAAGGTGGTAATTATAATTGGCAATTGTACTTTACTGGTTTTACAACCAAAATCCAGTTTTTTTTTTTTCCCCTCTCAAAGGGATCATCTGAAGCACAGAACCTACTTCTGATTATATGAGATTTTACCTGGGTGGTGCTGATATTGTACTTTCTCTTTAACAGTTTCTGTTTTAAAGCATCCAAGAACACCTTCAAATGCACTGGGAATGATTGATTATCAAAGCACTGATCATGAGCAACTAAAGAAACGTTTGCGCTCTTCACAGTCTGTTGATGAGGTATTCTTGCAAAGTTTACATAGTTTGCATGCATCGCAAAGCATATGCTTTATGACACTTTATCATTATTCTCTAGATCCTCTACTATTAATTTCAATTTGATGTATTCAGGCCACATATCCTGTTCCTACTCAACAAGCTTCATGGTCCCTTGAAGACCTGCCAAGAACTGTAGCTTGTACCATGCATCAGGGTTCCACTGTAACAAGCATGGATTTCCATCCTTCTCATCACACATTACTTGCGGGTAAGTTGGATGTCAGCATTTTGCTCTGTTCCTTCCATAANCTTTTGGTCTTGTCATACAGCCATTTCCACCAGCTGCTAGTGCTACTGCTTTAGCAGGCTGGATGGTCAATGCCAATCCTCCCTCAACTGTCCAATCATCAGTAGTGGCTGCATCATCATTGTCTGTTCCACCAAATCAAGGTAAGGTGGTAATTATAATTGGAAATTGAACGTTACTGGTTTTATAACCAAAATCCAGTTTTTTTTTTTTTTTTTTTTTTTTTTCCCCTCTCAAAGGGATCATCTGAAGCACAGAACCTGCTTCTGATTATATGAGATTTTACCTGGGTGGTGCTGATATTGTACTTTCTCTTTAACAGTTTCTGTTTTAAAGCATCCAAGAACACCTTCAAATGCACTGGGAATGATTGATTATCAAAGCACTGATCATGAGCAACTAAAGAAACGTTTGCGCTCTTCACAGTCTGTTGATGAGGTATTCTTGCAAAATTTACATAGTTTGCATGCATTGCAAAGCATATGCTTTATGATACTTTATCATTGTTCTCTAGATCCTCTACTATTAATTTCAATTTGATGTATTCAGGCCACATATCCTGTTCCCACTCAACAAGCTTCATGCTCCCTTGAAGACCTGCCAAGAACTGTAGCTTGTACCATGCATCAGGGTTCCACTGTAACAAGCATGGATTTCCATCCTTCTCATCACACATTACTTGCGGGTAAGTTGGATGTCAGCATTTTGCTCTGTTCCTTCCATAAGCCGTTGTTGATTGTAACTTCTTTGATGGAGCTACCAAGCAAATATACTTTCTTCACTGACTTAGATATATATGTTTATCGATAGTTGGTTGTGGAGATGGTGAAATTACTCTATGGGAAGTTGGGTTGCGTGAGAGGCTGGTTTCCAAGCCATTCAAGATATGGGAATCGTCAAATTGTTCTATGCCGTTGCAGGTCGTTTCATTGAATCACAATAGTTTAAGTTCTTAATTTCAAAATTTTTAATCAATTGCATCATGCTTGACCTAAATTTATGTTTTTCTTGTGTTGGTCTTTGTAATGGTTGGACTATATTACTGGAAAAAATTAACTTCTAGTTGCAACCTCCACTATAAAGACGATAAACTTTTCTGACCTATTAGGCTATCCAGGTGAATCCTATTGCAAGATAGGTGTGCATGAGTACTTGAAACTATGACAGCATTCTCTGCTGTTTTTGCTTGTTGTACTATGACGGCATTCTCTGCTACTATTGCTGCATATCAAATCAATGATGTTTTTATGAGCCCAATTGGGATGACTGGATTAATTTTATTTGTTTGTTCCTTTTCTGGTAAAAAAATATACCTTCAAAAGTTGAATAAATACAGCTTGCACTCCCTTATCATGTTTTTCTTACAGGCTGCTATTGTAAAAGATTCATCAATATCTGTCAGCCGTATAGCATGGAGTCCAGATGGAAATTTGATTGGTATGTCAGCAATTTATATGTGGCATGAAATTGTTGCATGTTGAATTTCTTGACATATGTCCTTGATTCTTTTAATTTAATTTTTGTTGGTGCAGGGGTTGCGTTTACAAAACATCTGATCCATTTGTACACTTATCAAGGGTCTAGTGAATTAGGCCAACATTTAGAGGCATGTTTTGTTTTATTTTTTGCTACCTTTTCAACAAGGCATTTTTTCGTAACCATAAACTGATATTTGGCTTCCACTTTTTGGCAGATTGATGCTCATGTTGGTGGTGTAAATGACATAGCCTTTTCTCATCCTAACAAACAACTTTGTATTGTAACTTGTGGAGATGATAAGTTAATAAAGGTGAGGTTAAATTAAACCAGTCTGGATTTATTTTTATTTTCTCTTTCATTGGTTCTCCTTTTTTTCTGAATTATTAAGCCATAATTACAGGTTTGGGATTTGTCTGGAAGAAAACTTTTTCACTTTGAAGGCCATGAGGCACCTGTTTATTCTGTTTGTCCCCACCAGAAGGAAAATATTCAAGTAAGACCACTCCTATAAATTGGATTTGGTTAGTAAATGTAGCATATAAAAATCAATATTGATTTTCGCTTGGCCTGTTATATTCCTTGGAAGCTGATATGGGGATAAAATATTTGTGAATCAAACGAGAAATTCCCATGAGCTTTTTTATCCATCTTTCCCCTGAATTATGTTGGTTGAACAACTTGTGCTCTATTTAAAGTGTTGGAGTTTCAAAATGGTCCTTGCTTTTCATGCTTGTTATTTTTGCCACATTTATAAGTCGGGATTTCTTTAACAGTATAGTTGGATTCAAGTGTATTAAGCACGATATGCGTTTGAATGAGCACAGAGAATTTTCTTCAAACGTGAAGCATTTTGTTGCAAAGGAGTTGGGCACTGATATTTTGGTTTTCAACTCAACTTTTCAGTTTATATTTTCAACTGCTGTCGATGGGAAAATTAAGGCTTGGCTGTATGATAATATGGGCTCCAGGGTTGACTATGATGCTCCTGGGCTGTGGTGTACTACTATGCTCTACAGTGCTGATGGTAGTAGGTAAGTGATAAGTAAGCCTTTAGATATGTTCGTGAATATGGTGAATCATAATTGAGATGTAAGCATCCTTTCTCGGAATTCAGATTGTTCTCCTGTGGGACAAGTAAAGATGGGGACTCATTCCTTGTTGAATGGAATGAAAGTGAAGGAGCCATAAAGAGGAGTTATATTGGCTTCAGAAAGAAATCTGCTGGTGTAGTGCAATTTGATACAACAAGAAATCGCTTTTTGGCTGCTGGTGAAGATAACCAGATAAAATTTTGGGATATGGACAACACCAATATGCTCACAAGTACTGGCCGAGGGTGGACTTCCGGTCAGGATCTTGACATTTATTTACTATTTCCTTACTGGTTTTCTAGTTGTAATCGTCAGATGTTTCTGTTTTGCATCTATAATCTGATATCATTTATTGGTTGCTTCAGAGTCTTCCCTAGTTGAGATTCAACAGGGAAGGAAATTTGATTATAGTTACTACAGCTGGCAATGGACTTAAGATGCAAATGCTGATGGTCTGAGAGCCTTTAAAGCAATGGAAACACGAACTTATGAAACGTCCAAAGGAACCACTGAGATGAAGGTATTTTTATTCTGTTCCTGGAGTACCTGAACCCTCTTGCTTTAATTTGAACTTCTATTTATCTTGATTTGTTGAATTTTCATGGATCAGGTTTCTAGTTCTACTGTGGTTACAAGCATCAGTCCAGTTATTAGTAAAGTGGAATGTGTAGACAAAAGCTCCCCTGTCAAGCCCACTCCTATAATCGTATGCTATACAAATGACTGGAATCTAATTTTATTATCTTTTTAAAGCTTACCATTAGATTATTTACAACTTTTCATGCAATGGATTGGCCTGTAAACTTAAAGTATCAATGATTATTGTATTGCGTCTTGTTTAAAAGATTTAACTAGCAATATGACCTCATGCTATTTTTTTAGTTGTTTCTGATGTATTGAACAGTTTCTTTTGTACTACCATCTAATTTTGAAAAGTGTTCATTCTAGAATGGAGTTGAATCCATAGCTACAGGCATAGAAAAGCCAAGGAATGTGGAGGAGGTATCCGATGAAGCCAAGCCTTGGGAACTGACTGAGATTGTCAATCTTGTTCAGTGTCGGGCAGTCACCATGCCAGAAGGCACTGATTCTGCTTGCAAGGTTTTGAGAACAACTTCGTCCTGATGCTTTTCTTGAAAAAGATATGAAACATTAGATGCCATAATAGCACCTAAGTGGTAAATCTAATAATAATTACATCATTCTTATGAAGGCTGCTCGACTTCTTTACACAAATTCTGGTGTTGGCATTCTGGCCCTAGGGTCAAATGGGGTTCAGAAGCTATGGAAATGGGGCCGCAGTGAACAGAATCCTGGTGGAAAGGTAATTGATCTGTTCGTTTTTATGATGCTGGTTGTGCAAAGAAGAAGAAAGATAAAAACTGAAAAATTGGACGTATTTTTCATTAGACAAAAGTCTGCATATAACATACTTCCACTTACTGTTTCAACAACCATCAGAGACTTTTCCTTAATCTCAGCTAAACCACTAAAAAAACTAACAACTTCATTACAAAAAAGCTGAGCCAATAAATACAAGGATTAACATTAAATTACAGTAGAACTTAAACCACTGAATCGTGAAGCACTCCCATGCACATCCATGCAAAGCAAAACTTTTTTCAGGTTTTCATACATTTGGCAAACCAAACTTCCAGCACAGCATCAACCTTCAACACTCCACCTTGGTGCTTTGGCTGGAAACACCAAGTTTTAGCCTCAAGGCTTCAAACTTGGATTTGCATAATGCCTTTGTCATGATGTCTGCAACTTGGTCTTCCCCTCTACAGTGAACTAAGTTCACTTCTCCACACTGTTTAGCTTCCCTAACAGCATGATACTTAATCTTAATATGCTTTGTTCTGTCGTGAAGTACAGGATTCTTTGCCATTGCTACAGCCGACTGGTTATCACATAGAATCAAGGTAGGATCCATTTGCATTTGCTGTAAGTCATTTAGCATCTTCCTAAGCCACACAGCCTAGTTCACAGCTGCTGCGGCAGATACATATTCAGCTTCAGCAGTAGACTGTGCCATAGTTTCCTGCTTCCTTGACAGCCAACTGATTGCACCCTCATTCAGGTAGAACACATAACCAGAGGTGCTTCTTGCATCATCCAGNTAGCAAATAAGTATTTTTTATGTCATATTTTGTAATTTTAATAAAAGATAAAATTGTAATTAAGGAAAAGAGTTATTAGGGTTTAATATATAAGATAAAAATTGGGAGGCCAATAACATTGTAAAGATCAGAGAGAAAAGTTGAAAATTCTGGAAAATTGATTCTCATATATGGATTAATTGATAAGTGAGTGTTTACAAAGCTCATTTATACGGTAGAGCTTCACGAGAGTAAAGTAAGAGAGTGAGCTAAACTGAGTAAGTAGCTTAAGCAGCTTAATTGCAATATTTGACAGTTATACTGAAACAACGTCGTTTCAGTAATGTTACAAAGAAGCCCATGCCTTTTGATGGTTAGACAAATTAGTCCTTTTTAACTAACTTATACTTACATTCGCCCTTGAACTAGACTAGGTGTGTCTTGAGCATTTTACCAGTTTGTTTGGCCCGTATACTAACATTCTCCCTTAAACTAGACTAAGTGATTCTTGGCTTCTTTTGCTATGACAAACTCTTCGTAGATTCTTCAGGCCCTGTATAAACAGGCACAATTGCTTATGTGCAATCTTCAGCTCGAATTTGCACATTCAGCAGCTTTATTTTTTGTCTAGCAACTTCTAGCTCAAGAACTGTAAAACTTCGGTAACTTTAACTGCTCAAGAACTTTAAAATTTCAGCAACTTCAGCAGCTCAACAACTATAAAACTTTAGTAGCTCAACCATTGAAAACTTCAGCAACTTCAGCTTCAGTAACTTCAATAGCTCAACGACTGTAAAACAGAAAAGCTATGTTCGTTTTTATGATGCTGGTTGTGCAAAGAAGAAGAAAGATAAAACTGAAAAACTGGACATATTTTCATTAGACAAAAATCTGCATATAACATACTTCCACTTACTGTTTCAACAACCATCAGAGACTTTTCCTTAATCTCAGCTAAACCACTCAAAAGCTAACAACTTCATTACAAAAAAGCTGAGCCAATAAATACAAGGATTAACATTAAATTACAGTAGAACTTAAACCACTAAACCGTGAAGCACGTCCATGCAGAGCAAAACTTTTCAGTCTTTCATACATTCAGCAAGCCAAACTTCCAGCACAGCATCAACCTTCAACACTCCACCTTGGTGCTTTGGCTGGAAACACCAAGTTTTAGCCTCAAGGCTTCAAACTTGGATTTGCATAATGCCTTTGTCATGATGTCTGCAACTTGGTCTTCCCTTCTGCAGTGAACTAAGTTCACTTCTCCACACTGTTCAGCTTCCCTAACAGCATGATACTTAATCTTAATATGCTTTGTTCTGCCATGAAGTACAGGATTCTTTGCCATTGCTATAGCCGACTGGTTATCACATAAAATCAAGGTAGGATCCACTTGCATTTGCTGTAAGTCATTCAGCATCTTCCTAAGCCACACAGCCTGGTTCACAACTGCTGCGGCAGATACATATTCAGCTTCAGCAGTAGACTGTGCCACAGTTTCCTGCTTCCTTGACAGCCAACTGATTGCACCCTCATTCAGGTAGAACACATAACCAAAGGTGCTTCTTGCATCATCCAGGGATCCACCCCAATCACTGTCAGTGTACCCCATCAGCTTCAGACTTTCAGATTTCCTGAACCAGATGCCTAACATGCTGGTTCGTTTCACATACCTCAACACACGTTTGGCAGCTTTAAAGTGCAATTCACTTGGGTTGCTCATAAACCTTAAGAGATAACTTGCTGTGAACATAAGATCAGGTCTGGTGGCTGTATAATACAGCAGACTTCCCACTAAGCTTCTGTATTTCCCTTCATTAACCCTCTCTGCACCATCTGTTTTGCTTAATTTCAGGTTGGGAACCAGAGGAGTATTAACTGGTTTGCAATTCTACATTCCAAACCTTAAGAGAAGCTCGGTTGCATACCTTTGTTGACACACAAAAATCTCCCCAGCGGCCTGAGTTATTTCCATGCCAAGAAAGTACTTCATCAATCCCAAATCTGTCATTTCTAATTCAGTTTGCCTATCCAACTTGAACTGGTCCAATTCATCAGGATTACTCCCTGTCACCAACAAGTCATCAACATATAGAGAAACCACAGCCACTCCTTTCTCAGTTTTCCTAATGTAGAGAGTGTGTTCATTAGGACTTCTAGTATATCCAAGGCTGCATAAATGGTCATTTATTCGGCTGTACCAGGCTCTAGGGGCCTGCTTCAAGCCATACAATGCCTTCCTCAGTAGGTACACATAGTCCTCCTTTCCCTCAACCTTGTAGCCTTCGGGTTGCTCTACATACAGCTCCTCTGAAATCCATCCATTCAGGAATGCTGACTTGACATCCAGCTGGAAAATTTTCCAGTTGAACTGAGCTGCAAGAGCCAACAACAGCCTGATTGTGTCTTGCCTAGCAACCGCGGCAAAAGTTTCTGAAAAATCAATGCCTGGTTGCTGTGCAAAACCCTTCACCACCAGCCTTGCTTTATGCTTGTAAATTGAGCCATCAGGGTTGATTTTTAGTTTGAAAATCCATTTAACCTGAATGACTTTTCTTTTTTCAGGTCTTGGTACCAATTTCCAGGTTCGATTTTTATTGATCATGCTCAATTCTTCCTGCATTGCAGCCCTCCACAATTCAGATTTTGCAACATCAAAATAGCATCTTGGCTCCACCACTGCCACATTGCACCTTTCATACACATCCGTCAGAGTTCTTGTTCCTCTAACAGCATGATCATCTTCCTCATCTAAATCTGCCTCTTGAATCAGTCCCTCTCTTCTCCTATTCTGACTTGATTCAGCCTGCACATCAACCCTTTTTTCTTCCTAATTCCAGACTCCACATTCATCAACCTTTATGTCCCTTGTGATTACAATCCTTTTGGACTCAGGAACATAAACTCTATAAGCTTTAGAGTTGCTACTGTAGCCTACAAATATCCCAATTTCTACCTTGTCATCCAACTTGGACCTTTTGCTGGCTGGGATCATCACATAGGCTATGCTTCCAAATTCTTTCAGGTTCCCTACTGTTGGCTTGACTCCCCTCCATGCCTCAATTGGTGTTTGATGTTTGACTGCCCTGGTGGGCAGCCTATTCAGCAGGAAAACTGCTGTATTAACAGCTTCTGCCCAGAACACTTTAGGGAGGTTTTTTCCAGCCATCATACACCTGGCCATTTCCATAATGGTTCAGTTTCTTCTTTCACAAACACCATTCTGTTGAGGGGTGTATGGTGCTGTGAACTGCTGCTTTATTCCAGCTAGGCTGCAGACTGTCTTGAACTCATTTGAAGTGTACTCTGTTCCATTGTCTGTCCTTACTGCTTTGATCAAGGTTCCAGCTTCATTCTCCACTAGCAACTTAAATTGTTTGAACACAGCAGCCACTTCATTTTTCTGCTTCAAGAAATAAACCCAAGCCACCCTTGAGAAGTCATCAATGAAAAGTACAAAGTACATGTTGCCATTTAAGGATCCTGTCTTCATTAGACCACACACATCCGAGTGGATCAGTTGCAGCTTGTGACTTGCTCTCCAGGCTTGATCCGAAGGGAATGATGGCCTACTAAGTTTGCCAAGTTGGCAGACTGTGCACAAAGTCCTTTTCTCTTCTATCTCGGGCAGGTCTAATACCATGTCCCTTGACTTGAGTTCTTTAATTCCAAGATAATGAAAATGTCCAAGTCTTCTATGCCATAACTCAGACTCTTCAACCTTGGTGATTAATGCTGAGTTTTCTGGTTTTTTCCAGTCTAGAGGAAAGCTTTTACCAAGCATCCTTACACTCAACAACTCATTTCCCTCACTATCCTTTATAATGCAAGAATGGTTTTGGAAATGCAAGGTATAATTTCTCTCTAACATTTGACCTACACTTAACAAATTTTGTGCAATTTCAGGTACAAAAAGAACATTAGAAATAACCTTAGTTCCTGCCTTAGTTTGGACTGCCACATCTCCAATCCCTCTTGCTTCTACATAGTCACCATTTCCAATCTTAACCTTGGAGCTGTATGTCCTGTCCAACCTAACAAAATTCTCCACATTTGCTGCCATGTGGTTGGTGCATCCGCTGTCTATCAGCCAAACATCTCTACAGGTCTGCATTGAGTAGCATGAAGCTACAAACAGCTGTTCTGATTCACTCATCTGCTGCTGTTCATCTGCACTTTGTGCTTGCTGTGGTGGCTGTGCAGCCCTGTTCCTGCACACTTTCTCAATGTGGCCGAATTGCTTGCATCCCCTGCATTGAATCCTAGGCCTGAACCAGCACTTGCTGTCCGGATGTCCCTTCTTTTTACAGTGGGAACATGGTGGATAATTTCTTCCTCCACTCTGTTTTCCCCACTGTCCACCAGCTCTCTCTTTTCCTCTCTTATCCCCAGCATATCTTCTATTACTTCCCTGCATATTCACTCCCTTTTGAGCAGTCAACATAGCACCTTCATTTGAGTCCTCCTGCCTCATCAACCTTCTTTGTTCTTAGGCCTGCAGGGCATGAACCAATTCGGTGAGGCTGATTTGGGAGAGATCTTTTGAATCTTCTAAGGAAGATATCTTGGACTCAAACCTTTAAAGAAGGCTGACTAACACATTATCAACTATCATCTTGTCACTCATCTCAACTCCCAACAATCTGATTTTGTTCACCACACTCATGAGTCTATCTACATACTCTTTAACCTTCTCTACCTCCTGGATCCTCAGCATTTCAAACTCCCTGTGCAGGTTCATGACTTGCATGTTACGGGTTGTATCACTTCCCATGAACTCTTCTCTTAGTCTATCCCAAGCTTCCTTTGCAGTTTAACACGCCATTATCCTTGTAAATACAAGGTCTGTTACTACCGAATGTATGTGAGAAAGAGCTCTTGGAGCTTTGGACATTTCCTCTTCATACATTCTCATTTGATTCAAAGTTGGGTTTGGACCAAGTTGAGGTGGCTGTTTCTCCTCTTCCACATATTGCCACAGCCCTTATCCTCTTATGTAGGCTCTCATTCTAATAGCCCAAATGTGATACTGGTCCCCATTGAACACTGGAGGTGAGAGAGACACAGATTGAGAAGCCATGCGTAAAACTGGTTGCAGTTTTTTTGAAAAATTTGGTTCTTGCGTGAGGCTGAAGTTTGATGGTGATTTGGGATGAGTTTTTGAGTGAACTTGTTAGATGATGGTTGGTTAGTTTAGCTCTGATACCATGTTCGTTTTTATGATATTGGTTGTGCAAAGAAGAAGAAAGATAAAACTAAAAAACTGGACATATTTTCATTAGACAAAAATCTACATACAACATACTTGCACTTACTGTTTCAACAACCATCAGAGACTTTTCCTTAATCTTAGCTAAACCACTCAAAAGCTAACAGCTTCATTACAAAAAAGCTGAGCCAATAAATACAAGGATTAACATTAAATTACAGTAGAACTTAAACCACTGAACCGTGAAGCACTTCCATGCACGTCCATGCAAAGCAAAACTTTTCAGTCATTCATACATTCGGCAAGCCAAACTTCCAGCACAGCATCAACCTTCAATAAGCTACATTTTGCATTTGTAGCTCAAATTTGCAACTGCATTTTCAATTCAACTTTGCTACTCAACGACTTAACTACTTAAACCATAAACCAACATAAACCATAAGCCAACTTAAAACATAAAACTCTGCATTGATAAACTATTTCAACAACATAGCAACTGACCATAGAAAACTCAAATCTGCTCAAGTTGGCAATTGCATTTTCAGCTCAAATCTGCTACTCAACAATTCAACAACTCAGCAAACGTAACATCTGAAAACAAAATACTACTCAAATCTGCAAACTGAACCTACAACTCAAATCTGCAAACTGCTGCAGTCGTAGCTCAAATAAGAGAATATTATATCTGTAACTCAAACTCAAATAAGATAAATTGCATCTGCAACTCAAATATGTAACTGAGGACCTTTTCAGCTATATGTTTTCTTGACTTACAACATTCAGCTTGTTCCTAAGTTCTGTAAATTGAGCAACTGATAGGGCTTTAGTTAAGAGGTCGGCTATTTGGAGCTTGGAAGGGACATACACTATGAGCAATTTTTTGGCAAGAACTTGTTCTCCAATATAGTGAGCATCGATCTCAATGTGTTTGGTTCTTGCATGAAATACAGGATTGGCTACTAGGGCCCCTGCACTCAAATTGTCACACCAAATAAAATGAGTGACATTAACTTGTAAAACCAACTCAATGAATAAACTCTAAAGCCATACAATTTATGTGGACGTATGAGCTAGAGCTCTATGTTCAGCCTTTGTGGAAGAAAGTGCTACAACTTTTTGTTTTCTAGAACTCCACTGGATCAAGTTGGGACCCATGTATACACAATAGCCACTTGTAGATCTTCTGTTCTCTAGGTTGCTTCCCTAATCAGCATCAGCATCAACATAGCATTTAACTTTTAAAGTGCTAGCTAGTTTGAAATGTAAACCATAGTGCAGTGTACCCTTGATGTACCATAAGATTCTTTTACAAGCCTAACACTAGAGCTCTGTAGGTGCTTGCAAGAATTGACTCAATTTATTGACAGGAAAACTGATGTCAGGTCTTGTAAAAGTTAAGTATTGAAGGGCTCCTATGGTGCTACGATAAAGGCTTGGATCAGCAAAGAGTGCACTGTTAGTAGAGCAAAGTTTGGTGCCTACAGCCATGAGTGTAGAGCAAGCATGACACTCCATCATCTTAGTTTTAGATAGTAGATTAGAAGCATATTTGCTCCGCTTCAAATGAATACTAGCGGCTATTCTAGTTGCTTCCAAGCCCAAAAAATATTGTAAAGAGCCAAAAGTCTTAAGAGAAAACACTTAGATCTTTCATAAGTTGAGTGATAAATCACTTATCTGATCTGGTAATAAGAATGTCATCTACGTAAACAAGTACATAGATGAGAAATGAGTTGTGACAAAGCACAAATAAGCTTGAATCAAAAACTGAATTTTGGAAACCTTTGTGATATAAAGCAGACTTCAACTTATCAAACCAAGCTCTTGGAGCTTGTTTAAGTCCATACAAAGCCTTATTTAACTTGCAAACATAGGAAGGCCTGGTAGGATCCTCAAAACCAACAGGTTGGCTCATGTAAACTTCTTCATTTAAGGTTCCATTCAAGAAGGCATTATTAATATCTACTTGTTAGATATTCCACCCATTTGTGACAGCTAAGGTGAGGATTATCCTAATGGTAGATGGCTTGACAATTAGACTAAAAGTCTCAAAATAGTCCAAGCCAGGAGTTTGTTAGAAACCCTTAGCAACAAGTCTAGCTTTGTACTTTTGCAGGGAATCATCAGCGTTATATTTTGTTTTGAAAACCCACTTGTTGCCTACAATATTTTTATCAAGAAGAGGAGGAACAAGGGTCTAGGTTTCGTTTTTTATTAAGGCATCAAATTCACTTTGCATTGCTCCTTTCCATGCAGGGCTATGGAGAGCTTCAAAAACAGTGTTAGGTTTAGGAACAACAACAGTGATTTCCAAATTAAGAGTTGTGGAAGGTGCTGTGTTGAAAAGAGCTGATACTGCTTTGGATCTTGTAGTCATAAGGTGCGTATTTGAGGTAGATGATTTGAGACTCATGAAATCAGCAGAATTCTTTAGTGATGTGAGATCAACCTCAAGTGAGCATGATGCTAAAGTATGATATTTAGAGGTGAAAGGCAGATAAGGGTTTGAAGTGTTTGAGTTTGTAGACTGATGTGTGGAAGTGTTTGAGTTTGTAGATTGAGTTATGGAGGTGTTTGAGTATGTAGATTGAGGTGTGGAAGTGTTTGGTGATGATGGATTGGTTAAAGGTCTAGGTTAAGATATGGAATTATAGGGTAATGTAAGATCAATCTCAAGATTACAGGCTAGTAATGAGTGGGAAGCTGTAATAACAGGAAGGGAATCAACTGAAGTGTTTAGGTGTGTAGACTGATTTGTGGAAATGTTTGGTGATGATGTATTAACTAAATGGGCAACTTGAAATGTGGAAGTGTATGGTAGGGTAAGATCTGTTAGTAAACGGTCCCGTATAAGCAGCGGAAACAAAAATTATAATGTAACAGGATCGTTTACGTGAGCCAAGATCAAGGGTATGATTTTACAATTTATATTAAATAAAATCTGCAGAAATATTCAACATGAGTTAAGAGAAACAAACACACGTTTGGAGGCTCCACCACGATTGTCTTTGAACGTTTTGCTACCGATCCAAGTGTAGGATCGAACCTGCGTAGTCCACACGAAGACAATCTCAAAAGAACCAAAGAGGGATTTGCTAGATCCTCTTTGGCTTCAAGATTAAGAAGAAAAACAAATCAATTGAAATTGATTTTAGGCTAAGAGTGTTTCTGCCGTGGGAGTGAAAAGAGAGGGCTGCTGTGTGTGTGTTATTTTCAAAGAAAAATCAATTCATCATTTTTTATTAACACACACTTTTCCTTTTTATAATAAAATAATCAAGTTGCCCTAATCCCATACGGAATAGGCTTGGGCTCCAACCCACATGCCCCATGTTGCCAAACACTCCCAATTTGATTTATTTTATTTTCCATCATTATCTCAATTAAAATCATTAATATATATTTAAATATATATTAACATTAACAATAATGATAAATATTTAAATATGTACGAACACACATTAAACGTAATTTCATATTTAATTTTTCTAACAAATTAAATAAAGGCTACGACCTCAGCAAATTTAATTGCACTGTGAAATACCAAAATACCCTTTCGCCTTAAAAGACGAAAAACACCCTTCTTTCTTGGATCTTAAATTGTCTTCTATGTGTGTGACCCATAGGCTCCTCATCATATCAGCAGTATAGTATCGCGTAAACACAATTAATTGTCTCACTAATACACAGACCAAGATGGCCCCTAGCAAGGCATCATGGCCACCCGATAGATTCGGATTCAGCAAAGTAGCTACCTGTCAACGATATGGTTACCGTGTAATTCAATCATTTCATCATACATTATCTCGACAAGACGAAGGCATAGAAATAGTGTCAACCTTCGGTTACTCTCGATATTATTTATTTAGTTTCTAGACCAACGACCCGTATTATAAATGGATAGAGCAACAACTCAATCCCACTGTGGCCACAGTTTTAGTGTCATTGCCATATTGAATTGCGCCGTGAGATAACTTTCTCCCATACCGGGAGTGATGAATCCTCTGTCAATCCACCATAGTCTTGATACACTCCTTGATGCAGCCAATCACCATCGTATTGACAGCTCTGAAAAGAACTGCGTTAGGCTAGTGTCAAACTACACCAATCGGTGCACAAGACGCTCCGGTGATCTCAAGTCTAAGGATCACATGCACCACCATTCGTTAGAGGATTTGTTCCATAGACACTGGGGGTTACCATCCATATGGAATCCTCTAGGGGTCAGTACAGTGAACTTGCTGCGGTGTAATCACTACAGCAAGCACCCATGTGTTGCACCAGGTTGTCACCAAACAACCTTGACAAGTGAGATCAGTCACTGCCTTTCGACAGGGTCGTTCAACACTATGATAGTCTTACCGTATTATCTGTGCCCTTACTTCAGAATAATACTAGGGCTACGGACGTTTCTAGAATGGCCACCATATGTGCTCATAGGGTTCTCACTATCAAGATTTGAAACACTTGATACCCTCGTCATGGTTCTACCATTCTAAGGACATATATCAATACATATTGCAATAATAATGATTTACGCGATATAGAATAAAATGCATTTTATTGATCAATGAACATTATTACAAAGAGTCAATTTTACAATAATTGATTGGCTCTAGGGCATCTACTCTAACAAGATCAATTTCAAGATTACAAGTTGGTAATGATTGGGATGTTGAAATGACAGGAATGGAGTTAACTAAAGTATTTGGGTATGCAAGTTGGTGTGAGTGTGTGTCTAAAGGTTGTAACTGAGTTGAACTGAGAGTAGGTAAGGGAATGTGATGTGCAATATGTGATTTTTTCAAATAAGCACCAACTGATGCTGTTAAAGAATCAGACTTACTTGAGGAATTAGTTGCGACAGAGGGATCCTTAGAAGGCCTTTGTGGAGACTTAGAAGAAGGTATAGGTTTGAATGGAAAATGTAGAGATGAACTAGATGTAGACTAAGTATGGGATGACTTAAAATTAGATTGAGGAGCAACTTGAGGGTGAAAGGTGTTAAGAGAAAAAGAAAACTCTAGTTCATTGAATTTAACACTAGGTGAAATGACTAGTTTACCATTAGGTTGTAAACATTTGTAGCCCTTACGAACTAAGCTATACCCAACAAAGACACATTTGGTACTATGAAAACTAAACTTATGGCAATTAAAAACTCAAAGGTAAGGGAAACAAGAGCATCCAAAGGCCCTTAAGCTTTCATAGACAGGAGATACTTTAAACAACATTTGATGAGGTGAGACATTGTTCAAAACAGAAGTAGGCATTCTGTTAATTAAATAAACAGCAGTTTCAAATGACGGCCACCAAAACTGAAGTGGCATTGAAGCATGAGGAAGCAAGGTCAGTCCTGTCTCCACTATGTGTCTATGCTTTCTTTCGCTTTTACCATTTTGTTGATGGATATGTGAGCATGAATGTCTAAACTGAATGCCTAAGTTTGTAAGGTATGTATGAAGTGCTATGAATTCCCCTCCTTGATCAGATTGTAAACATTTTAATTTGTAACCAAACTGCCTCTCAACAAGGTGATGAAATTTAATAAAGATGGACTTGACTTCAGCTTCAGTTCTAAGTGGAAACAACCAAGTGTATCTGCTATAGTCATCAAGAAATTGTATGCAATACCTAAAACCTTTAGAAGAAGGTAAAGGGGCAGGACCCCATACATTACTATGAACTAATTCTAATGGAGCAGTGGAATGAGAAGAGGAAGAAGGGAAATTGGCATTGTGAAGTTTGCCAAGTTGGCATGCATCACAGGATAAAGAAGAAGTTTGTGTGTGTGTGATAGATTTTGAGTTAGGTAAGTGGGATAAGATTTTATGTAAGATGATAGAATGTGGATGCCCTAGTCTTCTATGCCAGGTTATATAATCCTAAGCATTTTTATTAACAGTGAAACATGAAATTTTAGTACCAAGAAGAGCTAAGGCAGTATGCACATTAGTTCTACCATTAAGATCATCATTTTTAGGCACATCAAGAAGGTTAGGCAAATAGTAGCAGGATGCACATCCGAATTTTTAGACACCGCAGATGCATTATATAAATCAATAAAATCATCATTTGTAGGCACATCAATATTTTCTTTATTCATTAGAACATTGCATATTATAGGATTGCAAGTATTTGAAACAGAGGACAAAACATTCGAATCAAGCTTACAATGCTCTTGAGTGAGTTTTGGACTGAAAGCAATAGTGGTATCTAGGACATTCTGATTACAAGTATTATTAGAACAGTGAGAAGACAAGTCATTTTTTACTACATTATTACAATGTAGAACACAATTATTCAGGCTAAAATTTTGACTATGAGACTGTGAGGGCTGTGCAGAACAAATAGGTTTGGTGTAGGGAATATTCAGCTGGTATAAGCCTTCTTTAAGATCCCTTTGTAGTAACATTTCCCTGGTTATTTGATTATTAACAATGCAACAGTCAGCGTTAAATTCTATAGTCACATTATTGTCTTTTGTAAACTTTGAAATGCTAAGTAAGTTTTTGGTAATTTTAGGTACACATAATATGTTTTTGAGATGTAAGCATTTAGAATGAAAATGGCTGGGTAATAGAGTGTTACTAGTATAGAAGGTGCAAAGTGTTCACCATTGCCCACTTGAAGTTGATTTCGACCACAATAATCCTTGCTGACTTGTAGATGACTCAAATCTGAAGCTACATGATCAATAGCTCTAGAATCCATGTATCATATGGGGTCAGTAAGGGTGAAATGTGTAGCAGTGGCTGATTGTGAACTTTGTAGGTTTGGACCATAGTTTGCAGCAGGGGCATAGTTAGTAGTGTTTGTAGCACCATAATTTGCAGTAGAGGCATAATTTGCATTGTTTGATGCTTCTAGAAAGGCCTAATTGGTGCTTGTTGGTTATTGGCTTGGCACACCAAAAACACTAGAAAAAAACTGTAGCATTTTTAGAACCAAGAGATATAGGAGTGCTGCCTGAACCTGGAGATACATTTGTGTAGCCAGTAACTCCAAAAGAAAGGCCAAACTAAGATGGTTGCTTGGAGTCAGGACCAAGAGCAAACTAATGAGTATTGGAATTATGAAACTATTGAGAGTGTGAACAAGGAAAATGAGGACTAGGAGAACCAATGAATTGTGAGGAACCATACTGCAAAGCTCCATTATAAGCAGCATTAAACTTGTGATAACACTGCATAGCTGAATGTCCTGTCTTGTTACACACTTGATAGATGAGTTTGTTCCTATTAAAGTCGCGACCTCTGCCTCTTCCATATGACACATAACCAAGAGGAGGTCTAGGACTAAACATTTGATTACCAAACTATTGAAGAGCTTGGTTGTGTGAACCAATTGAATAGGTGTCAAAAGGTGTTGTATAGGACTAATGATAGTGTGGATTACTAAGGGAGTTGAGAGAAGGAACATTACTAGTGAACACGGGTGAGGTTAAGGGCTTGTCATTTGTTTGGTTTTGTAGGAAGTTTGAATTGTTTCCTATACTCCTAAACACATTTGTGACAGCTAGATGAGCAGAGCTGTTATATAGTTCAATAGAGTTGAACTTCTCTAATTTGATCTCATACTTCTGAAGCAGAAATTGTGCTTCTTGAAGTGTGACAAAATCAAATTTTGACTCCAGCCTAGAAGTAAAGGTTCCTACTATAGGGTCATATTCTGATCCTAAACCATCAAGGACATATTGCAGTAAATCCTCATCTAAGATGACTAAGCCACTAGCTAATAGACTCTCACTTATCTCCTTCATTTTCTTAATGTAATCTCCAATGCTTAGATTACATTTTTGTGCTATTTGCAACAAATTCTTAAGGTGTAGAGCACGAGCTTTGGAATCATTGATGAATTCATTTTCTATAACCCTCCAAATCTCAGTTGAGTATCTACATTTTGACACATCGCCAAACATGCTTTCTGATATAAAAGCCAGTAGCCAACTAACCAAAAATTTATTTATACGTTTCCACATAACATAGTCTGGGTTGATTTTATCAGATTTAACTCTAACATCTTCTTTGAGTTCACTTAGGTCATCATCAATTGACAATTCTGCAAGAATTAAATGTGGAGGGCAAGGAATTTTACCGAGTAAATGATATTCAAGCTCATGGGAGCCGACAAAAACAAGACTTGCAAGCTTCAAAATCGGTAGTTGTCGCGTGTGAGTTTAGGGTTAATTACTTGTAAACTGGATGCAACTGCAGAGCTTGAACGATTGAGTGATTCTCTAAGCATTTCCTCAATACGATTAGGCAAGATTAAGGAGGATGGACCAGGTGTTTTGGCCATTTGACGTTTGTCAATGCTTTGATACCATGTAAAGATCAGAGAGAAAAGTCAAAAATTCTGGAAAACTGATTCTCATATATGGATTAATTGATAAGTGAATGTTTACAAAGCTCATTTATACAGTAGAGCTTAAAGAGAGTAAAGTAAGAGAGTGAGCTAAACTGAGTAAGTAGCTCAAGCAGCTTAACTGCAATATTTGACAGTTATACTAAAACGACATCGTTTTAGTAATGTTACAAATAAGCCACACCTTTTGATGGTTAGACAGATTAGTCCTTTTAACTAACTTATACTTACAAACATAACTCTCTTATATTTATTAAAAAACAAAAATAATATTATACAATACAATTTACACACCAAACATAATATAGTATAAAAATATACACTATAACATTCTACCAAACATTATATAATTCCTTATAATATTATATTATACAATATAATATTATACAAATGCAATTTAAATAATATATTACAATATTGTGTACCAAACATGTCCAAAATTATACACCCGAACTCAAAGTGTGTATTGTCAGTCAATTTTGGTATAAAAGTTCTAAATGTGAACAAGAGTTGTTTAGTTTAAAGGGAAGTGTCAGTCATCAAATGAAGAATATAAGGTCTCTTTGTAATTTGTCCCTTGTTTCTCCTACACGATGTCGTTTTACTCTTATGATTATTGTTGTAAAACAGTCATCAGCTTCAGCTCGTTACAGGTATAAAAAGTGAGATGTTGCCTCTGTAAATACTTACAAAAAGAAAACACTCATTAATTGAATATTCTTCAAATTTTCTCTAGAACTTTCCTCTCTTCTTTTGAAGCTTCGATGGTATCAGAGCCAAAGACTGATGTCAATGGCGAGAATTCCTGGCAATAATCTCTCTAACAAAAATGCAAAGAAGATGCTTAACAGCTCAGTTCGTGTTACTCTTCAATTTTCAACTCTAGTCTTCAAGTCATCACTCCAAAACTAACTAGAGACAATTACCGAGATAATTATCAGTTTTGGAGGTCTCAAGTTCTCTCCACAGTAGGCGCTCACGACCTTGAAGAACACCTAACAGGTTTAATTACATGTCCTGAACCTCTTATTGTTTTAGATGATGAATTGAAAGAGTTAAGCTCAAATGAAATTAAAGAAACCCTAGGAAAACAAAAGATTAATCTGGAATATATAGCTTGGAAAAAGACAGATAAATTTCTTCTCACATGGCTCTTAGCGTCAATCTCTGAATGCATGTTGAGTCAAGTATCAAAATGCAAGTTCGCTACTGATATCTAGTTTAATCTTGAAAATGAGTTTTTGCCTTACTCTAAGGCTAGAGCTCTACATTTGAAAAATCTACTCCAAAATACACAAAAAGGTAATATGAATGTCAGTGACTATGTTAAGAAAATGAAAGGGACTGCTGAGAGCTTATCATCCAGTGGTCAAGTTGTCTTAGACGAAGACTTGTTACAGTATGCTTTAGATGGATTAGGACCAGAGTTTGCTACAACTGTTTTCAACCTGACATCCAGAATTGAATCCAAGTTTGATTTAATCACTTTACGAGAAGCTCAATTCCTGCTGTAGAAGTATAAACTGAGACTTAAGAAATTTAATTCTCTTGACTTTCCAAATTGCTCAGTCAATATGGCTGCACTCAGTCCCAACATGAACAAATCTCAGATTTCTAACTTTACACCAGTATCCATAATTTCTACTGAAGGTTCCTCTAGAAGTCTTGGATCTGAAAATTTTGGGTCAATAAACCATATGATCCCACTGCAGAATACTCTGCCCGTACCTTCCCAGAATTATCCCTTGATTGCTAGAGGATTACCGATGAATCAAAACACTCCTTATTACTTGTCCGAAGCTATGAGTCAGCTTGGTCAGTACAATGTTTCTTCCTATAGATCGTTTGGCTATGTTGGAAATGGCAGAGGAATGGGCAGAAACAATGGCAGAGGTAGACCGATTTGTCAAGTATGTGACAAAATGGGCCACACAGCCATTCAATGCTATCACTGTTACAACTCCAGCTATAATGGCTCTGCACCTCAGTTCAATAGCTCCAGTTATACTAGTGGTGCTCTAGCTCCTTTAGCCCATTTTAGTTCTGGTGGTGCTCTAGCTCCTTTAGTCCATTTTAATTCACCATCACCACAGCAATTTACTGGTTTCTCTCAAGACTTAGGTGTTAATCCTGGCAGTACTGGTGCTAACTCATCTAGTAATACTTTTGGCACCAGGAATAGCTTTTGTGGTCCTCAAGCACAACAACATGGGAGCCATAATTCACAGTCTCCACAATGTCAATTCATTGATCACAAAAGCAATCTTCTTACTCAACTCAACAGTCAGGCTTCAAGGTTCCCAATCCATAAATGCAACCCTCAAATCAAGCCTATTTTGTTGCTCATTCACCTACACCCTTTCCTAACATGAACTATTTTCATCCTACCACCATCAGCTCCAACACGCCTCCTAATCCAACATGGTATATGGATTCTGGTGCAACTGATCATGTTGCATCAGATCCAAATCAGTTAACAACTAGTTGAAGTTATGATGGTAATGATCAACTACAAGTAGGCAATGATGAGTCTCTAAACATCTCCCATATTGGCTTTGCTCTACTCCCTAGTTCTTTGAAATCTAAATGTGTTTACTTAAAGAAAGTGCTTTGTGTACCTAGGATTACAAAAAAAATTGCCTATTATTTCAAAACTTACCAAAGATAATAATGTAGTTGTTGAATTTGTTTCTGATTATTGGACAAAGCTTCCAGAACAGTTTTGCTACAGGGAGGACTTAAGGCTAGTTTGTATCAATTGCAAATACTCTCTAGCCTGCCATCGCACACTTCTCCTCCCTTGCCACCATTTGCTGTTGCTTCTAGTAGTCAGTCTAACTCAATTCCTCAGTCATATGTTACTGCAATTTCTAATCAGTCTTTAGGATCTATTTTACAAGAAGTAAACAAGTCTAGCTCTGTCAATAACGGTTGTATCATGACTGATATATAGTCCTCTGATAACAGTTGTAAGTCAGGTGCTACTACCTCAAATATGTGCAAAACATCTCTCTCATGTAATATGCCTTCTCTAAATAAAACAATATCATTGTTACCTTCTTTGTTGTCTTTACCTTGTGATGAATTACATACAAACACCAATAATGCTTGTAAGTTTAACAGTGCCAATCAACCTTCATTAAATAATAAATCATGTGTTTTTCAAGTTAGTAATAACAAAGAGAATCAACTATCTCTTTGGCACAATAGACTAGGACATCCACATGTTGAAACACTACATAAATTTTTGTCTCATATACAACAAATTTCTACTGGTAGCATGTCTCAATTACCTTTTTGTGATGCATGCATGATAGGTAAACTTCACAAAAATAACTTCCCAATGTCTCATTCTAGAGCAACAGACCCATTTGACATTGTTCACAGTGATGTTTGGGGACCATCTCCAGTTGTTTCCTTAAAAGGATAGAGGTATTATATTCATTTCATCGATGACTATAGTCGCTTCACTTGGTTATTCCCTTTAAGAACAAAAGCTGAAGTTCAATTTGTGTTCATTAAATTCCATCACTTGGTTGAAAGGCAATTTAATTGCAAGCTCAAATACTTGCAATTAGACCAAGGAGGAGAATATAAAGGCTTAATCTCTTATCTCACTACTGCTGGTATAAAATTTAGGCATTCATATGCATATGTACACCAACAAAATGGGAGAAGTGAGAGAAAACATAGACACAATGTTGAAACTGGTCTTACGTCATTAGCTCATGCATGCCTTTGCATTATTAGTGGCTTGCATTTGATACAGCTGTGTTTCTTATAAACAAGATGCCTACTACTGTGTTGAACTTTCTTTCACCATATGAAGTCTTGTTTGGATCAAAACCAGTATATTCCTCTCTTAAAACCTTTGGCTGCACTTGCTTTCCTTATCTTAGAGACTTTAACAAACATAAACTTAGCTTTCATTCCTCCAAATATGTGTTTGTTGGTTATAGTCTTATACACAAAGGTTACAAGTGTATCAATTCTGAAGGTAAGATGTTTATCACTCCTAATGTCCATTTTAATGAGTCAAAGTTTCCATTTCTCAAAGGTTTTGGTTCCAACTCCCCTGGTTCAAACTCACTTGTAGCACCCTTAAAACAAGTAAGTCTAGCCAGTCCTGAAATTCCAGCACCAAGTTTTCCATTTATCTTTGAGCAATCTGCAACTGATCACAGCTCCAACAGAAGAACTCCCTCGCATCATGATTGTCCTCTAGTTGCTCCTTGCATTATTGATTCCAACAAACCAGTCATCCCAAACACTGTCATATGCTCTTCACAAAATTCTAAGTCCCATGACTTAACTATTTCACAACCTCCTCCATCTGTCCCACATGATTCACCCACATTACAACCTACTAAATCTGCCTCACCTATTTCTTCACTTCCTTATTCAATGTCTGAATCATAAACATCACAAGAACCTTCCAACTCTCAAACACCAGAATCCCCATCAAATAGTTTTATTCCTGAAACACAAAACAATTGTTCAATTGTCATTGATCTCACCAGCTACAAACCAGACAGTCTATCAAAAACTTAACCAACCAATCTAGAGACATTGCCCTCTTGTCCCCTTATGGTTGATTTAACACCATCGCAATGTCAAGCTCCAACATCGACATCATTACCTACCACATCAGTTCATAACCAACAACAACAACCAAATCAGACACCTTTAGCAACTAATCACTACACTCAACAACATCAACCCAACCAGAACCAACTTTTCAATATTCATCTTATGGTAACCTGAGCTAAGGTTGCTGGTCAAACAACAACAGTCCTAATATCCTCCAAATCATCAGCCATACAACTAGAACCTGCCTCTATACCTGAAGCTTTGGCTAGTGTTGAATGGAAAAATGCTATGCAAAATGAATTTGATTGACTTATAAGGAACAATACTTAGACTCTTGTTAGTAAAACTCCTGATATGAACATTGTTGGCAACAAGTGGGTTTTTAGAACCAAGTTTCATGCTGATGGCACTCTACAAAAATATAAAGCTAGGTTGGTAGCCAAAGGGTTTCAACAAACCCCCAGGCTAGATTACTGGTGTGATGTCATAGGCACCCAGAATTAAAACCCTAAAAATACACGTAGTAGTGTGAGTAGGGATCGATCCCACGGCGAGTGTCTAGCCGAGTTTTATGTTACGTGAACCAGTATGGGGGGGATTTGCGTAAAAACAAAAACAATTTTAGGAAAAGAAATCCAACCTAAATTACCGAAATCAATCAAAATAACGAAACTTGGTCTAAGTCAACATCCACCATCAGAATCTTACAACTGATCATTGATGCAAAAATAAATCAATTCTTACTTTGAGTATTCACCATTAGGACTTTTTTCCTATCTCTCGTTAGTTGTAATTAATTAGGAAACAAGCGATCTAATTAATCTTACTACTAAACAACCCTAGACAAGCACTAAAGATTTAATCTAGTGGCAGCCTTAAGACTTAGAGAGATCGATGAAGCTGAAAAACACAAACACAAGCGGTTGTATTTAATTTAGTCAAATGTTCTTCTTAAGACTAAATAATTTCTGACGCAATAAACTCTTAAACCTTAATTACTTCACAAGTTAAAGGGATCAAACAATTACGGATTTGATATCTAACTTAGCAGTAGATTGCAACAAATAATAAACTAGTAGGCCTCCTAATAATTAAACGCAACAATCATGACAATATGCATAGAAGAACATCCAATACTCAAAACATAAATTTAACACTAAAAACAGATAGATCTCTTAGTTTTATTGATTCTGAGGCCTCCGTTTCCTTCAACCAAGTTATAAAAATTAGCCGCTCATGGCCATCATGAAAATCAAAAGAGAAAACTGCAGAAGTGAGGAAGAGAGGCGTGTGTCTCCTCTCTCAATATGATCTCTCTCTCTCCTCTTAAAGATATCCAATTCAAGTATTTGAATTCCACTAAATCTCCTCAAAATATTCTAATATCCTAAAATAACATTTATCCTAATCTGATTCTAATTAATTGAAAATAAAATAAAGTCCTAAAATAAAATAGGAAAGTGGTGTGTCCAGCTGTAACTTGCGTGCAATATGTCTTCAAATCTTCCAATAATAAACTACCTATTTGAATGGCATGACAAGGCGGAATGTTCCAGAACGTCAGCAGTGCAGGTGCGTCAACTTCAAGCCCGATTACAACCTTGATACAGTGAGTATCTCTCCAAACTCAAAACATGAAAGTTGTATATCTCTTCCTTAGGGTTCCACAGCATTTTGAATCATCTCAATTGGAGCTCGGATGAGAGATTTATGCCCAGATTATGAAGCAATGTCAAAACTATCCGAATTCACCTATTTAGTTCCGTTTTGCATTCAACGCCTCCATTTGCATCCTAAATCAAAATAGAATAATAATGAGTACATTTAGGCCACAAATAAGTATAAAATACTAGACATTAAGGGGGGTAAATATGACATTTTGCATTCTCATCAATTACTTTGAAACTTTTAGCTCGGTTATTAAACCTTGCACCATTCGCATCATCTTTACACTTGTTGTTTCTTATGGCTAGGACATACAACAAATTGATGTCAACAATGCCTTTTTGAATGGCATGTTGAGTGAAACTGTTTACATGTAACAACCTGCTGGGTTTTAGAGTTCAACATGTCCTTTACATGTTTGAAAGCTTAATAAAGCATTATATGCCCTTAAACAAGCCCTAAGAGCCTGGTTTGATAGATTAAAGCAAGCCTTGCTGGAAAAAGGTTTCCAAAATTCAGTTTCTGACTCTAGTTTCTTCATTCTCAAGGATGCAAGTCAAGTTCTTTATGTGCTCATCTATGTAGATGACATCTTGATCATCGGATCCACTAACTCTTCTATTACCAAGTTGGTTCATGATTTAAACAACTAATTTTCATAGAAAACCTTAGGGTCAGTTACCTATTTCTTAGGTTTTGAGGCTACAAGAACTGATGAAAGAATTCACTTGAGGTAGTGCAAATACATAATTGACTTACTTGTCAAGACAAAAATGCAAGATGCTCATCCTTGCCTAACTCCCATGGCTATTGGGACAAAGCTTTTTGTTGTAGATAGTGAGTTGTTTAAGGAGCCTAGTCTCTATCGAAGCACCATTGGAGCATTACAATACTTAACCTTAACAAGGCCTGACATTAGCTTTACAGTCAACAAACTAATTCAATTTCTTCGAGCCCCAATAGAACTTCAATGGCAGGCTTGTAAATGTGTGTTGAGGTACATCAAAGGTACCAAATTTCATGGTCTTATCTTTAAACCAACTGCCTCCCTTTGTGTTGAATGTTATGCCGATGACGTTAGGGTAGTAACTTGGATGATATAAGGTCCACAAGAAGGTATTGTGTGTATCTTGGTCCTAATCTAGTACTATGGAGTTCCCGCAAGCAAAAGGTGGTTGCACTCTCATCTACTGAAGCTGAATACAGGGCCTTAGCACAAACAGCAACTGAATTGGCATGGTTGGATAATCTATTCTCTGAATTAGACGTGAAACTAAGCTCCACTCCCATAATTTGGTGTGATAATGTAAGTGCAAGAGCTTTAGCAGCCAATCCTGTCTTTCATGCTAGAACAAAGCATATAGAAATAGATGCACACTATATAAAAGATCAAGTGTTAGCCAAAAGAGTCTTGGTGCAATATGTTCCATCTAAGTCGCAAATAGCTAATGCTTTGACAATGGCTCTCTCAATTTCTCAATTTCAGGAACTAAAAAGAAAACTCATAATGGTTGCAATAGACTTGAAGAATAGTTACTGTAAAGATTGCACCAAGCTTAGTTTACTGGTTTGAAATCTTAATCAACTGTTGAAGTTGGCACCAAGCACAATTCACTGATCTGAGACCTTAATCAACTATTGAAGTTGGCACCAAGCACAGTTCACTGATCTGAGACCTTAATCAGCTATTATTAGAGTCATGAAAGTGACTCTATTTTGTTGATAAAAAGATCCCATAAATAATTGAATTGAAGTTATATTGAGACAATTAAGAGAAATTATGAATTTATGTATAAAAATCATATTTTGAGTTTTTCTTACTAATTTAGCATATTTGGGATGAATTTGGAAATGGTGTGAGTTGATATTAGGTTGTCGTTTATGGATTAGGAGTGATTTTGTCTCATTTATGTTGTTTAGGGGGTAAACTGCCATATTTATAAGGGTTGATTTTGTCACTTTTCAATTGTGTAGGGACCAAAGTGATAATGTTTTAGTTTGTCTATAAAAAGAAGATGAAAAGTCGCGTACAGGGGAGGCTGTTCACCCAGTTTTTTGGCGAGCTCCAGCGACCCTTCGTCTCCCTCTGGCGATGATCCATCTCCTTATGCACCGATCTTCATCAGCCACCGCAAATCACCACCGTGGGAACCAACACGACACCTCGACGCTTCGTCTTCCACCACCGTGAAATTTCATCTTCCAGGCTAGTTTTGGCCATTTTTCAGCAACGGTTGGACTCCCCAGGACTTGATCTTCCTTCCCCATGGCTGGATCTACCCATTCCGAGCTTTAGCTGCCGCGAAAACCGCCGGAATCTACCATCTAGCCACCGCGCCTCTTCATATTCCAGCCCAGATCTTGCTCATTTCCGGTGACCTTTCACCTCCCCAAGACATGATCTGAACTCCCCATCACCAGAGCTTTTCATCGGTACCTTCGGATCCCATTTCCGCCACCATTTTCTGGAAGACCCGCCGAAAAATTAACGTTTTCCGGCGAGTGCGGCTGTTCGTATTTCGGGCTTTCCGTGGGTAGTTTTCGCCCCTTCTTCGCATCATATCACTGTCGGTTACCTCTCTCCACCATGATCAGCTCCGTTTCCACCGTTTCAGCCTCCGTCATCACCACCATGAGCGGCTGAGTTCCCGGTTGTCTGTTACGGTGTAGGCAAGATCGAGATTGACTCCATTGATCTCCTCATCAGCTCTCGACTAGTTGGATGAGCTTGAATGTTGGACATTTGGTTAAGTTTCTTGTATTCAGATTATATTTGTTTTCATTTCAGTTTGTTTGTGATACTTTAATATTATTCTGATGCTCGACGTGTTGAATTGATAATGTCCATTGAGAACGTTTATTGATATATAACTTTTCGCATAATTGAATGTCGGTTTGAGATTATTGAATGTTGATTATGACTTTTAATGCTTTGGTACTGATTGCAATCAAGTTGTAGTAGCGTTTAATATCATTTCTACTAGGAAGGCTTTATTGTGTAATTAGTTGATTGGATGATACAGGTTGATAGGTTGTACTTGTTAACGTTGTACCAACTAGTGGTGTTTAAGGGTTTAGCATTTTTCGGTTAGTCAATGATAGTCTTTTACCAATCGATCTGTAACTAAGACGATGGGGAGACAGGATAGATTATGCCTAGATTGCTGGGAGATATTTCTATTGATTTGCCTAGCCTTGTAGGATTAGGAAATTGAAGAGCGAGGAGAGGAATTGTGAGAGTTGGTCTTGAGTCAAACCGAACCCGTAGCGACAATGCTTTTAATATTGTGTTTTAGTTAGCAATTTATTTGATGCTTTTTAATTTCCTGCAAGTAATTAGTTTCCTTAGTTTTAATTAATCATTCTGCCAATTCTCTTTCTTAACTCAAATATACATTAGGTCGTTAGTCTTGCTCTCTATGGATTCAACCCTGCTTACCACTAACTACGGTATTTAGGTTTAATTTTGTGACCGTGACGACTAGTTCAACAGCTATTAAAGTTGGCACCAAGCTCAATTCACTAGTCTCGATCTCTTGGTCTCAGAACATCTCTTCCTACCATATTGCAAGTATACACACTACAATAGTGGTCTATCAGTCTACCTATTTGTTGCTTTTATGCTAATACTTGAGTTCAAATCAGATCAGAGAATGCTCATGATTGTTCACGTTTAAGCTCAAAGCTGACTCAATTGAAATGTCATAATTTCTCAACCAATTCAAGAATGGTGCTCTAGCAAAGTTATGAGAAAAGAAAGTGAGAAGTAAGCAAATGAAAAATGAGCAGCTAATTGGAACAAACCAGTGGCTTGGTCTATGGGGGAATGTAAGTCAGTTTTGGTATAAAAGTTCTGAATGTGAACAAGAGTTGTTTAGTTTAAAGGGATGTCAGTCATCAATGGAGAATATAGGGTCTCTTGTAATTTGTTCCTGTTTCTCTACACGGTGTCGTTTTACTCTTATGATTATTGTTGTAAAACAGTCATCAGCTTCAGCTCGTTACAAGCATAAAAATGAGTTGTGCCTTTGTAATTACTACAACAAGAAAAACTATTAATTGAATATTCTTCGAATTTTCTCCAGAACTCTCATCTCTTCTTTTGAAGCTTCACTGTATTTGATAAATTTTTTTTTTTTTCAACTTGAAATTAAAATTTAGTACAAATTTTGTTTTTTTTCAATGCAAAGTCTCTTTTTCATAAGCTTTGTGAAAATGATTTTAATGGATGCTACCTTTATTTTGAGGGTGCTATATGTTGAATTGTGGAGTCAAATTCAATCCAAATTTGTATTGGATTAGGACATAGGTTTTCCTAATATATGTTTATGTAGAGTTGTTTTCCTTTATGAATACAATTAGGAATAGGAATAGGAATATAATTGTATTAGGAATTAATAAATTCTATTAGGATATGGATTTGATTCTTATTAGGAATAGTGTCCTATTATTACCTATAAAAAGAGATTAAGTCCTAGAGTTAGACATTAAGAAGAGAGAGAGAGAGAGAAGAGAGGGAGAGATAGAAGGCAGACCACATTAAGAGGTAACCAAAGAGGGTTTAGTGAGTGAGCCAATTTGTGAGGTTTGAGAGATTCTTAATTCCCAGAAGTTATAAGAATTATCAAGAGTAGTGTTAATATTATTATTTATATAACTTTTTCCTTTTTTTTTTTTTTTTTTTTTGATAAGCAGGGTTTAATCTCAGAGATTCATTGAATACACTACAAGTCTAATGGATTAGGTGAGTCACAAATATGATAGATGGCTACTGTGGGGGCTCAAACAGAAGACCTCTGGGTCACCCCCAGATGGCTAAGGTTTTGTTATCCGACCACAAGCCCAGTGGTTAACTTTTGCCTTTTTCCTGTTTCGCAAAATTGAAATCATACAAAGTTGGTGAGTTAGTCATTTTTCTTTCCATTTTTGACAAATTAACAATAACAAACATATTATTAAAAATAAATTCAAATTAAACTTGTACAGTTTAATATTAAGATATGTCATTAATAGAAGATTATACTATATACACTAATATGCTTGTAACTTTTTTGCATTTGATAAATGAATAATAGTCAGAAACTATAAACTTTAAAATTAAAACAATGAGATGAAAATAAAAGTTAAATAACAAAACACCAAAATTCAGTATTTGATTAATACATTTCTAAATTAATGGATATCCAAGTGAGAGAAGTGTGTGATAATGAGAAGATTTGAGAGAAAGAGAAGAAAATTGATAGAGGCAAAATAGGATTTGGATCCTGTATTCTTCGATTGAATTAATTAGTTACAAGAGGGAAAGATGCTTCCCTTTACATGGTAGCATTTTGCTTTTAACAGCTTTTTGGAAACTGTTACAAAACGACAGTGCTTTATGCAGCACTATATTCTAAAACAAAACTTCATCTTTTCACTATTTTCTATTTACCTTTATAACCAACAAGAAGCACCCAAAGAAAAAGCAAAAGTAACAATTTTATCTCTAAAGTTTAGAATTATAAATTTTTTCTAATAATGTTTTAGTGGTTGATAGTAATGTTTTTGTCGCTGTTATTAGTACTTGTAGGGTTTAAAATGTTACTAAAAGATTTTACAAGACTAAAGTTAGTTATATCAAACTTGAGGGACGAAATTGTTATTAATTTCAATACAGGTGATTTTTACGTCATTTGCGCATAGAATTTTATTTATAAAATTTAAAAAGACTTTAACCCTCCTTTGTCAATCGGCCATCAGCTATACTTTACTTTATGCCCATTGATAGACTAAAGAAGTCCCACTTTTTAGTAAATTTTATAATAACAAATTTATCCTTATATTAAATTATTAAAATTAACTTTAGTTTTCTAATCTTTAGAAATGCTTTTGACACCTCACCATTATCTCATAAATAGTATTTTTTCTTTATTTTATTTAAATTATTCTTAAGCCAAAAAAATAATTTAACAGCGGAAGAAGATCCGCAATGGGAATATTAGGTTATAAACAATACAAAATTGTAAGTTTTAAATTGCTTCACATTGCTTTTTTTTTTTTTTTTTCGGAGTATTGGTAACTATCTTAATCTATTTATTTTTTATGTTGTTTAATTGTATTTGTAAAATACATTCATATTCCAATATTCATATAAAAGTTGATAATACAATCAATTTCAACATAAAATCTCCATTGAATATATACAGAAGTAAATGACAAACCTCCAGCCATGGCAATTGTTGTTTAATCTTCTTTCTTCTTCAAAATACAGGATCTTCCACTGACTACAATTTTTGAGTGATGGTTTTTTTTTTTAATCTTAGATAAAAATTGCGTCTTATGAGGACCTGTAAAGTGTCCTTTTTATATGCAGTTGTCTTTCCATCAAAGACAACTGCCCAAGAGAATAGACACAACCGTATGACCACATCAGTCCACATCAACATAAAAGTGTAGGACCAATATGTAATTATATTAAAAGTATAGGACCATAATGCAAAAAGTCTAACATTCTTCCACTTGGTCCAAACTTTTATAATATAATCCAGAACACAAGAGATGTATATGTGGTATGTTCAATTAGAAAGAGGAAATTACATGAATCATAGCGGTAAGTCCCTTTAAAACAAGTATTACCTTCCATGTATTACAATGTAATTTTTCTCTTTCTAAATAAACGCTTAAATGTGGAATATCACTTTATGAACAAACCTCAAATGTTTGTTCCAGGTCCTCTAGAATGTTTGTTTGTCTCCATCCAAAATGTATACAACTTAAAAGAGAAAACAAACTAAATTACAAAGTTTCAGACAATAAAAGTATTACCTCTCATAGTGACAAAGCGGGAAATAGTCCCATTTGAACAACATGATCCTTGAACGTCTTTGGTGGCATGCCTTTTGTTAGAGGATCAGCAATCATCTACTCGATATGTATGTGTTCAATGAGCACTTCTTTGGCTTTAATGTGCTCCCTTATTGCTAAGTACTTAATGTCGATGTGTTTACTTTGACTTCCACTCCTATTATTCTTAGCAAAGAATACAGCAGCTGAATTGTCACAATATAATTTTATTGGCCTAGAGATAGACTCAACAACTCCAAGCCCAGAAATGAAACTTCTCAACAAATACTCTGTGTAGTGACCTCAAAACAGGAAACAAACTCAACTTCAATGGTAGAAGTGGCAACTAAAGATTGTTTGGCACTTCTCCAAGATATAGCACCTCTGGCAAGCATAAAAACATATCCGGATGTTTGTAACGCCCACTTGAGGTATGTAGTTAAATTATTGTTGCATTTATTGAATGTTTATTGATTTATTCTCAATTGAGCTTGCATGTTGTTATTTTTGGTTAGTTGGCCCTTAGTTGAATTTTGTTGAAGTTATTTTGAGAAAAATGTGAAGAAAATCCCTTAAACTTTCATTAGGGATAAAATGGTCTTTTCACTCAAAATTAGTTGAAATTGTGGGGAGTGAAAAGAGATAGAATTTCATGGAGAATGCAATAAAAATGAGGGCATTATGGTAATTGACTAAGGGACATAGATGGAATTTTAGCGAAAGTGCAAGGGCAAAATGGGAAAGTGTGGTTATAAATTAAAGTGTTAAGGGTTTGAAACCCTTATTTTCGTTCATTCCACCCCCCACACTCCTCCTCCTTTTTTCTCTCAAATTTTCATTCACTTCTCCAAGGAATTTGAGGGCTTTTGAGTAGATTTTTCATAGGGTTTGATTCAAGGCATCAAAAGGTAAGGATTCAAGCTTTTTATTATGATTATTTGTGTAAAGGTTGAATTCTTATGAAGTTTATGATTAGGGTTAAGAGAAGATTGGAATCCAACAAGAGTAGAGAGTTAGGAGAGACTACTCAAGCACAAGGTAAGTAAATCCAACCAAGTTGAGATTTGAGAAATCTTTGAGTAGAGGTTTAGTAGAGATTTATATATGTATGAGTATGTTATACTTACTGAAAAATTGAGATGAGATGTGTGCTTAGTCATAGTTGTTGGATATGCTTAAATTATGAGAAGTGTTTTTGATGTGTAATGAGAGAGTGAAATTGAGTTGAAGTTGGAGGAGTTTTGTATGAATATTTTTGGGAGTGTTTTCCTTGGCAGGAATTATGACTATATGAGGGAGTTTTCCCCCATTTTGGATGGTTAAAGAGAAGAGTAGAGTTATAGATAAGTAGAGCTTTGGTATGCACATGAGTTGTTTGAGGAAATGCCTAAGTGAGAAAACTGCCCTGTCACAGCCATGACTTTTGAGATTTTTGTGTATTTACGGATTGAACTGGGTTGAGACCAAAAGTAACAGTTGTAGCCATGTCTCTAAGCTTTTAAACGAGACCAAAACTGTAGCAATCGAAGTGTATAAATCAAGTATGCCCTCTTGAGTGTGACTTGCGTAGAATGACTGTTTGATACAATATTGCATTTGGCATTTCATAAGTGCATAATGAGCATGAACCATCCATATGCATTAATTGTGCATTGAGAAGTAGCTTAAGAAAGAGTAGAGAACCTTGTGAATAGACTACTTTAAGAGTTAAGTTATACTATGAGCACTAGCTTGAGGAAGAGATGAATATTAGCTTGAGCAAGAGTAGAGAATTTTGAGTATAAGGATACTATGAGTAATAGTTTGAGTGAGAAGAGGAGAGAATGTTGAGAATAGCAACTCTTAATAGTAAAGAGAATGAGACACTCTAATAGTAAAGAGAAAGAGAGATGAGCACTAGCGAATAAAAGAGAGAAAAGTGCTATAGAAGAGAATAGAGTAGGTTGTGCGATGGGGAACGTGAGTGATGAGTAAAGTCATGAGAGTGGGGGCTTTGTGATCCCCAGCGTGCCTCCGGTTAGATGAGTCCGTGACCGTCACAAAGAGTGGAACATGAAGTTCCAGCCGTGCTCCGATAGATGGGGCTGTGACATTCAGAGAGAGAGAGAATACAATCACGTGGCCAAGGGTTCCGATCCATGCATGACCGAGTCCGATCGGCAGAGAATGAGTAGAAGTCATGAAGAGTCGGTTGGTGTTGTGATCTCCACCCAGCCGTGCCTCCGGTAAGATGAGGCCGTGACATGCAAGTGAGGAAGAATGAGCAAACATGAGCAAGAATAAAGAGAGACAATGAGTAGGGTTACGAAGAGTGGGATGAGTACCCAGCCGTGCCTCCGGAAGATGAGGTCGTGACCTACAGCAGGAAGTTAACAGAAAAGAGTTATGAGAAAGAGAGACAGAAAGAGAATCAGTAGAAGTCACGTAGAGCGGGAGAAGTCTCGGCCGTGCCTCGGTAAGATGGGACCGTGACATTCAAAGAGCGAGTAGTAGAAATGAATTTGAGAAATGGGAATGAGATATAGAGGAATTAGAATGAGAAAGCTTAAGAAAGAATGAGTAGAAGAGGGTTTGAGCTAGTAAGAATGAGAGTAGAAGAAAGAAACATGCAGTTCTCTTGCATTAATTGCATATACATCTCATACATGCATGCACCATGATTCTTCCATGGTTAGTGAGAGTATGAGAGCATAAGAGAGAACCATGATTTTTTTTATGGTGAGTATGATGAGCATAAGAGGAACCATGATTTTCCTTCATAGTGAGTATGATGGAATAAGAGAGAACCAGATTCTCATGGTGAGTAAGCATAAGAGAAGAAGAAAAGAAATGAGAACAAAGAGAAAGAAAGAATAAAAAAGAGAGAACAGAGAGAAAGAAAGAATAAAAGAGCAGAACAGAGTTAAAGGAGAATAAAAGTATTAGCAAGAAAGAGAAAAACAGTGAGAAATAGAAATAAAAGAAAGGTAGAGTAAGGAAAGAACCAAAGAGTGAGTTGTGAGGACAGGTAGTAGAGGATTCTATATGAGCATTGTTGTGCTCCACCACCGTTCTTCCGTTTTGCAGGAATCAAGAGCAGCGGCCGGATGGACGTCAAGGAGCGGAGAGTATTGGCACTACTGTCCACTAGTTATGATATTTTGTATTAGTAGAAAAATTTAATATAGAGTACTTTGTACATGTAGAAAATTATATTTATGAGTAAAGAAAAGTTTGAGCCCACTATCTTTCATACGCTATGTAGTCTATAATTTGCATGTATGCATTATCTGAACAGTAGTAGAGAGCAGGTATTACAATGTTGATTTTCGAGAATCAACGCAACCAACGAAGTCTGAGTCTGAATATCTGACGACTTAAAATGTCGGACCATCTATAAGTAAGCATGAAACCTTAGTTCCTTGAAGATACCATGACCTCTTTGCAGCTCTCAATGATCCAAAACTGAGGTTACTTTGATATCTTCCTAACATGCCAACTGCAAAAGCAATAGAATATCTTCCTAACATGCCAACGCAAAAGCAATAGAATATCTTCCTAACATGCCAACGCAAAAGCAATGTCAGGTCTAGTACAGACTTGAGCATACATTAGGTTCCAACAGCTGAAGCATAAGGCATAGTTTTCATTTGTTTCTTTTCAATCTCAAGTGTAGGACATTGGTTCATATTGAACATGTCACCTTTACAATGGGTGCAACACTAGGTGAACAATCTTTCATCCTAAATCTCTCAAGAATTTATTAATATAGGCTTCCTGAGATAGTCCCAAAATATGTTGAGACCTATCCCTATGAATCTTAAGCCAATGACATAAGACGCATCAACCATATCCTTCATACTAAATGTTGAGAGAGAAAGTTTCACCTCATGTAGCAAACCCAAATCATTGGTTGCAAGTAGAAATATTCTACATAAACACAAGAAAGATGATTTTACTCCACGACCTTGTGGTATATACACTGTCCATGACATTCTCTACAAAACTAAATGAAGAGTAACAGTGTGAAATCTTAAATACCACTATCAGGAGGCTTGTTTAAGTCCATAAATGGACTTCTTAAGCTTGCAAAACAAATGATCACCATCACTTGAATGAACCCATAGGTTGTTTCATATAAACTCTTCCTCCAAATCTCTATTGAGAAAAGTTGTTTTCACCATTTGATGTAAATCTAAATTGAAATGGGCAACTAATGCCATTATGATACGAAAGGAATCCCTTTTAGAAACTGGAGAAAATGTTTCTTTATAATCTATTCCTTCTTGCGTGAACCCCTTGGCAACAAGTCTAGCTTGTATCTCTCAATGTTGCCTAATGAATCCTTTTTGGTTTTAAATACCCATTTACAACCAATAGGTTTCTTTCCAGTAGGGAACTCAACAAGGGCCCAAACTTCATATCCGCCCTAGAATTCATCTCGTCTATCATGACAATATTCCACAACCCAGATTTACTATGTTCATAGCTGTAAAAACGTGTCTGGGTCTCCTCAATACCTATGTCATAGTCAGACTCTTGCATATACACTTCATAATCAGTAGGAATTGTTGATCTCTTTGTTCTAGTAGATCTCCCTAATGTTATAGCAACCGTCTCAAGACTGTTGCACAATTGGTTGTTCTCCTGTAGCGGAGGTTGTTCAAAATGATCTTCTAAAACAATCTCATCAGAATGTGGATTTGATAGTGGTTCCTCATATTCACCCTATTTGGATGAACAACCAATCTTTCTTAATGTAGGAGCATTGTCTAAAACATCAATTTTCTCAGGGACTAAGTCTCTGATTTGATCACTCCCACTGCCATATCATTTTCAAGAAATTTGGCATTTCTTGATTTAACATTCTATGGAATGTTCAGACAATAAAACTTATATCCCTTGGATTTTTCTGCATATCCAATAAAATATGCAGTAATAGTCCCAGGATCGAACTTCCGTTCTTGTGATTATAAACTCAACTTCAACTGGGCACCTCAGATGCGTAAATGACTTAACTTGGTTTCAGCCCTTCCATATTCGAATGGTGTTTTGGAAACCGCCTTAGTGGAACTCGGTTTAATATATACGCTGCAGTTTTGAGAGCTTCAACCTATAAGAATGAGGATGTTTGGAGTTACTAAGCATACTTCGTACCATATCCATTAATGTCTATTTCTTCGTTCTGCCACACCATTCTGAGATGGTGTGCCAAGCAAGGTGTATAAGCCACAATACCTTGTCCTGAAGAAATTTAGCAAATGGACCAAGTGTTGTCCTGATCAGTGTATCTACCATAATATTCACACCTCTATCAGATCTCACGATCTTAATTGTTTTCCACATTGTTTCTCTACCTCTGCTTTATATATTTTGAAAGCATCCAACGTTTCATCCTTGTGATAAAGCAAATAGAGATAATATCGTGAGTAATCATCAATAAAGGTGATGAAATATTTATGACCACTAGAGCTCATGTTAGGGCAACAAATATCTGTGTGTATGATTTCTAAAAGTTCAGAACTCTTCTTGGCACCCTTCTTGGATTTGTTAGTCTACTTTCCCTTAATGCAGTATATACAAGTATCAAGTCAGTAAAGTCAAGAGTTCAGAACTCCAGCATTTGCCAACCTTTTAATCCTATCAATGGAGATGTGTCCTAATCTCCTATGCCACAAAAAGAAGAGTTTTCACATAATAGTATGTTTCATACCAGTGTTAGCATGTGAAGTCATAAGACTATAAGGAACAGTATCACTTAAATGAATTTTAAACAAACCATCACCAAAGTACCATTCCAACAATAGATGAGTTCTTAACTAAATAAAAGAACTACCATAAAAGTTGAAAGATTATCCACAAGGTACAAGTTTAGAAACTGGAACTAAATTCCTAGAAAAACTAGGATATAAAAGGTAGTTCAATCCAAAACATAATTAGTACTTAAAATAAGTCTAAAAGTTCCAACAGCTTCAACACGTGAAGGCATCCTGTTTCCTGAATAGATGCTGCATTCACTTCCTAATGGCTTCCTTTGATCCAGAAAACCCTGTATGGTATTAGAAACATGGATTGTAGAACCAGAATCAATCCACCAATCATTATGTGAAACACAAATCATATTAGATTCATAACACACAAGAGATGAGAGGTTACCTTTCTTGTCAAGCCAGGCCTTCCTCTTAGGACAATCCTTCTTCATGTGTCCCGTCTTTTTACAGAAGAAACACTTGATATTGTCCTTATTACCTTTGCTCATAACCTCATGCAGCTTGCCTTTTCCCTTCCACTTCTTATTCTTGTTTGAAGTGTACTTGACATTTCCTGTCACCAGATGTGCAGTTTCATTCACTTCCTGAAGCAGTCTCTCCTCCTCCTGAACACACATGGTCAAAAGCTCATTGATTGACCATTTATCCTTCTGTGTGTTATAAGATATTTTGAAAGGAGTATAATGAGACGAGAGAGAGTTCAAGACATAATGCACCAAGAAATCATCATTAATCACCATCTGAAGGGATCTCAACTGAGCAGCAATGTCCCTCATTTTCATAATATGCTCACGGACTCCTTTAATACCAGTGAACTTCATGGATGTCAATCTGCTCATTAGGATGCTACCTAATGCCTTGTCTGATGTTTCAAACTGTGCATGAATTGCATCCATCAAATCCATGACATTTTCACACTCTGGTATCGACCCACAGATACTAGTCGTAATGTGAGATTTGATAAACATCATGCTTAAACGGTTGGATCGCTCCCACCGTTCATACAAAGAAATCTCAGCTTGAGAACTTGTATCTGTAGGTGTAGGTGGCTCTTCCTTACGAAGAGCATAGTCAAGATCAATGCACCCTAAATGAAGAAGGACAGCCTCTCTCCAGGATTTGTAATTATCACCATTTAAACTAGGAACCTTATCCTCAACCATCATCAAAGTTTGATCAACTGTAGATATATCAATAGACATGCTTACTAAATAAATTATGAGGCACAAACCATCAATAACAATTGTAAGTTTACCAATGTAAAACAAATAATAAATCATAAATGAATCGACATATCATAAAATCTCCCTGTGGGTAAAGACATTACATATTATGATTCATTATCCTTTAATGATGAAACTAGAAATTATTAATATTTCATAATACTTGTGGGCTAATTAAGAAATAAGAATAATTTCTATTTCATCCCTAATTAATCATGAAAATATAACATTCCCTGTGGGTAAAATGATTATACTAATATGATTAACTACAAAACGATGTTATTAACCTTAATATGATCATAACTAATATTACTTAATGCATATATTATCATAATTTAGATGTTGTGGCTACTCTATATTAATCAAATATATACGATCATAAAATATCAAATAATTTATAACATGAATTATATAATATAATATAAATCAATACAAGAATAACACATTGTTTATGCATAACAAAGCAATATATGACATAAAAAAAACCATCATACAAGCTGTCACCGACTTCCACGCGCCACTGTGACTAAACCACATGTCCCCACGCGCCTTCATGTGCTGCTAGAAGACAGCACACAGTCCCACATGCCTTCACGGCACACCACTCTCCGTCACGTGCTTACACGCCCCTAGGTACACATTTCCATGCGCCTGACACAAGCAAAAGCTCCCTCACATGCCGGGTCTGAACCTAGGTCGGTTTGACCCGTTTGGCTAGGTCGGGTTGACCCGGTTTGGTCAAGTAGGCCGGACTGACCAGTTGACTGGTTCGTTGACCGATCTAAGCCATTCACTGTGTTGACCGGGTCGGGTTAACCTATCGGGTTTTGGTCATGTTTGACCAGGTCGTTTAACCCGTTTTGACTATTGACTTTGACCAGGTCAGTTTGACCTGTTTATCCTATTGGGTCGGTTCTTTTTGAGCCGTTTCTGCAACTTTTTACCCAATTTTTTGCAGATTTTAACAACTTGTTTCCAGCCATTTTTCTGGCCTTTTAAAGGGGAAACTTGAATGTGGACATATAACCTATATCAGTGACATCCCAAATTACAATTTCGTCCTAAATCAGTGCCGTAAATGGCTTCCAAAAACACCCAAACAATAATTTCTAACAAAAAATTTAAACTAGCATAACTTTGCATCTAGAACTCCGTTTTTGAAAATAATATACCATTGGAAAGCTTTTTCAACAAGGATTCCAATGACACCAAAATCGAAAACATATTCTATTTATAAGAAAAGTTATGCTTGATTTACAGTATGGGTTTTACTGGAAAAAATCCTAATTTTATGCAATATTTTTCAGATTTGCAACAAACAACTTCATGCTAGGCAAAGATTCAAACAATGCTCTGATACCAATTATAAAATACATTCATATTCCAATATTCATATAAAAGTTGATAATACAATCAATTGCAATATAAAATCTCCATGGAATATATGCGGAAGTAAATGACAAATCTCCAACCATAGCAATTGTTGTTTAATCTTCTTGCTTCTTCAAAATAAAGGATCTTCCACTGATTGCAATTTTTAAGTGATGGTTTTTTTTGAATCTGAGATAAAAATTGCATCTTATGGGGACCTATAAAGTCTCCTTTTTATATGCAGTTGTCTTTCCATTAAAAACAACTGCCCAAGAGAAGAGACACAACCGTATGACCACATCAGTCCACATCAGCATAAAAGTGTAGGAGCAATAAAATTATATTAAAAGTGTAGGACCATAATGTAAAAGTCTAACAGTATCATGTTCTTGAGATTTATTTTAATAATAATGATGTAATGAAGGGCATTTATAGAATTTATGGGATGCTATAAGGAAAATTTTTAATTTTAATTTTAAAACTTTGAAATATGGTGTCTTAAAAAATAGATTTCTTTAGTCTATTAGCGGTGTGTCAATAAAAAGAACATAGGAATTTTTTTTTTTTTTTGGTTTTTTTATAAAAATGAAAGATAGCAAAGAAGAAAAAAAAATTGTAAAATGCAATCTTTAGTTATTCATTTGTGATCTTTACTTTGAAGTGATTTTTAATTTGAAGTTGGTCTACTTTTGAAAATTTGAATTCCTGTATTTCCGAACGAAATTAATAGCCTCATTTTCCTTTATGTTCAATTTTTTTTAAAAGAAAATGCTTACACTACAACTCAAACCACAAGATGAAAAGTCATTTGAAAGCCAAATAACTATCGAGGAAAACAATTAAGTTTTTGAACAAAATGGACTATAATTTTAAAACTACACTAAAATTTTAGAGTTACAGACATGTTCCCACGCAAGAAATGGCCCATTGACAAATTCATACCCACCCACTATTTAAATACCCTTTTAGTACCCAAAACATAATTTTGTTGGTAATTTTTGTTGTGAGGAAGGGCAAAATGATCAAAATTCCATTATTAATGAGGGCAGAATGGTCAACAAACATTGGCAGCCGAAGAAGAAGAAAAGAAAAAGGGATGGCGCAAGTTAACAGCATTCACAACCGGTGGGTTTGCCGTTTTCTGGCCAATCTCGACATTCAAAATCACTTCTGAAACCACCCACAGAATCCCCATCACCTCCTCTACAAAGTCCAAGCCTCCATTTGCCATCATCACTCACCATTTCCCACCACCACCTCCATTCGCACGGCCAACCCTTCAAGCCAGATTTTCGGTCGATTTCTTTGCCATAAATTCCCCCAAACACCACCATCACACTCCCCACAACCCACTCTACAAAACCTTTACCTCCATCACCGTCCTTTGCTCGCCGATCGTCAGTCATGCACCTCGCAACCTTTCAACTTCCAAGCTGATTTTCGGTCGTTTCCGGTGTCGAAAATCATCCCTACCACCACCAATCAACTCTCTGGATCTTCCTCTCTAAAAGCCTCAACATTCTCTATCATGTTTGCTCACCAATCACCGGCAGTTGAAGCTTCCCCACCCTAGGGTTTTTCCAGTTTTAACTGGATTAATTAGGTTTGATTCGTTCAACTTTTGTGTTTGTTGGGTTGAAATACAAATAAAGAATGTTTGTTTGCAATATTTTTTGGTCGCTAGCACTCCCCAACGCCGACAGCAATTACCGGCAATGGAAAAGGCTAAGAGGAGAAGCAATGGAAGAGGCTAAGAAGAATGGTTTTTTCGTAAATCAATATATTTCCCTCTCAAATAAGAGAGAAACATATTATTTAGATAGTAAAAAGGTATTTTAGGAAAGTGTCAATAGACCATTTTTTGGGTGGGAACATGTCGTTAACTCAAAATTTTAAAATTAAACTAAATTTTTTGGGCAGAGACTAGGTTTGGAAGAGATAAGATCTGAGTTACTATTTTGAGTGGGATATTTAACTTGGATACTTGAAACAAATCATTTATATGTATTAGTTTGAAATTTAAACATGTAAACGCGGTAGTTTAGTTTTTTTGACAACCCACAACATGGGTTCTGTTATAGTACGTGGTTGCAATAATATATTAATGTAAAACTTGTAAATTTTATGACGTGAAACTTGTAAATCACAAATGTAAAATTTGTATTATATACTTTTATATGTATGTATTATAGCCACCACTCACAACATCTAAACTTTGAAATATATATTTTTTAATTTCCAGAAAGTTTTATTTTTGTTATGCCTGGGAACTTAAGGATGACGTGGCGCCCTGGTAAGTGCGCAAGATCAGGCCTTGGGAAGAGCCTACTGCCATCCTAACGCAGCTGCTTCGTGTGATCATGGTGGCACCCACAACTTCCTTTCGTTAGAGTAATGGGTGCACGTCAGGCCAGCAAGGAGATGTGGTAATCCCGCATGTCCAACCCCTGTGGCAAATCACGTGAATTACTCTAAACAAAGGATTTGCACAGATCATCTCACCAACTTGCAGATTTAGTGATGATTGCCTCAAGACATCCCACTATAAAATGGGAGTTCCTCTCTCATTAAAGGGATTGGCACATTTTACTCTTGAGAAAAAAAAATCTCGCTCTAGAAAAGACAATCTTCGATACCTTGTATCATCAATGTAAAGTCAGCCATCTAAAGCGACCTGACCGCCCTCATAAATAAAAATATCAGTAGACGTAGGATTTGCTTCCTTAGCATCCGAACCACTTTAAAACTCTTTTCTCACTACATTTACTTTCATTTTTCTAAATAACCTTTCACATGTGTCTTTTGGGGGCAACTCAACATTTCACGCGTCCTTTTAGTTGGTGTCAAAATCGTGCATCAATCGTTTGCACTAGAGGAAGGGCTGATTTAGTGTTCATCCTTCATCAGGAGAATCTCCAACCTATCGGTCCTACAGCAACAAATGGCCTGCCAACCAGAACTTGAGCAGACCAACCAGGGCACTGAGGGGCTCCCCCAAGTTCAGGGGGACACCTCTTCCAGAAAACCTCCAGCCCCACCAAGTGCTGCAGGAGATATCCCGTCAAGTTCACAGCTTGACCCTGTTATCAAAAGCTACCTAGAGAGGTTTGACAATACTCTCCAGACGATCAACCAAAGGCTAGACCGTTTGGACCAAGGCATGCCATCCACGTCAGCTGCGGCGGTACAACCACCAAAGACGCTTGCAGGTCACGTGAAAGCGCGGCAAAGGGAAATAGCCCATGTCGCGAGCATTGCAGCGCGTAGACAAAAGGGAAAACAAGTGGCAAAAAGCAAGCCCACGGGCTCCAAAAGGGCCGTTGAACTCTGACCGCATCCCGAACAGAATACCAGTCTCGCTGAGACTCGGTGAAAGGATGCAACCTAAGCTGTCCCATGCCACATCGCAAGAGCACCCCGCTAAAAGTGCTGGTCGGGGCGATTCCTATCATCACTAGCAAATCGATCTTGGTCATTACCCTGCGAGAGGGTCCCACACTTCGTGGGGCGGTTCTTACCACTGCAAAGGTCGTGAAAATACCTCGCACCCCTCATCGCCATCACACGCCTCCAGCTGACGTGTGTCGAGAGTGGCCGGAACAGCTGGCCGAGGCGAAGAGGAACCCAACCTTAGGACATTCCTCAACCGTAATTGCGAGGGTCGAACTCGCATGGGTGAAAACAATCCCCAAGTGGCTCCATTATCTTAAATTAAGGAGCTACAGCGAGCTCTAGATAGACTGCAAGCTCAGCAAAACGAGAAGGGGCAGGTCGCATCTGCGTCCCCCTTCTCTACCGAAGTGCTAGCAGCTCCACTCCCACCAGGATTTAGGATGCCCGATATGTAGGCGTTTGATAGGAACTCTGACCCGCAAGACCATTTGTATGAACTTAACGACCTGATGGAGCTTCACCAGGTCTCAGATCTAGCCAAATGTCGTTGTTTGGCAGTGACCATGACCTCCCATGCCAAACAGTGGTTCAGGTCGCTCCTAGCAGGGTCGGTCAGTTCGTGGCCTCAGATGAGCGCGACGTTCCTGAGGCATTTTCAAGCAAATCGGAAGTTCTCGATGCCTTTGAGCTACCTTAGCAATATAAGGCAAGAAAGGGATGAATCCCTCCAGTCCTACATTGATCATCTCTACAGAGAGCTCAACAAGGTGGCTCATACTCCTGAAGAGTTTGTTCGGACTCTCATCATAGCCGGAGTCCGTCCACAGACCGACATGTGGAAAGAATTATAGGCTAAGGACGATGTCTCCCTCACTGAATTCTATAATCTTGCGGAGAAGTACCTCTGAATAGAGAATTCAATGGCGGCACTCCGCCGTCGAAACCACGGCGCCTCGGGCAGTGCACCTGGTCGGCGAGATAATAGAAGAGCTGATCATAGGGGGGACGTAGACGATCAACGAAGAGGGAAGAAGCCTCGTTACGAACCTAAAAAGTCCTACGCCCCCATCCCTCGTCGCGATCTCGACAAAAACCAATATACTCCGCTAAACGTATCTGTATCGGTTATCCTCGATAAATCGGAGTAGGCCAGCCTGCTCGGAGAGCGGCCAGCCTGCTCGGAGAGCCCGAGCCCATGAAAACTCCAACGATAGCCAGAAATAATAAAAAATGTTGTCGCTATCATCGGGACAATAGGCACCATACCGATGAATGCCGAGCTCTTAAGTAAGCGACTGAAAACCTAATCAAGCAGGGACATTTCAAGGAGTATATTGATGACTCTGCTCCTTCGCAAGGGAAGAATCAGAGGGAGTCAAGTAAGAAGCGCCGCGATTAGAAGGGTGTGTGCACCCTTAATTTAATTTTTGGGGGACCGCACTTCGCGGGAAACTCGCGAGGTGCCCAAGAAAGGTATGCTCGCGAGGCACACCACGAGCCCATAAGAGCGATGAGCGTGTCGCAGCGACCACTAAAGGTTCGCCGGGAGGAGGAGATTTCCTTATCCGAAAAAGATGCGGCCTAGCTGCATCATCCTCACGAAGATGCCCTAGTGATAACGCCCCTCATAGGGCATCATAATGTCCAGAGAATGTTAGTGGACAACGGGAGTACTGTGAGCATCCTGTTCGCTTCAACATTCGAGAGAATGAATTTGGATGAGGCAGACCTGAAGCTTGCCTCATTCGCCCTATATGGCTTCATAGGGGACCACCTGCTCCCCAAGGGCACGATCTCGCTCCCAGTCATATTAGGTGACTTCGATAAAGTGACCAGAGTAATCGAGTTCTTAGCAGTAGATTGCCCATCTGCCTTTAATGGAATTCTGGGGCGACCTCTGCTGAGACACTTCAAGGCAGTCACTTCAGTATCTCATTTGAAAATGAAGTTCCCCACCCCGACGGGGATCAGGGAAGTTAGCGGGTCTCAGCGCGCGGCCTGGGACTGCTGTATGAAAGCAGTTCAGATGGCGTGCAAAGGCAAAGGCACTTCACGCGGCGATCACAACCAGAAAATGGTGATCATCCGGATAGAGCCACAGCTTAGCCCAGCCAAGGATAATATAAATCCTTGCATTCAAGACTGCCCTTCCAGTGGGCCAGTTAAAGACTTGGCTGAAGTTCTGGTCGACCGCACAGAACCGAACAGGGTGCTAAGGATTGGTAAAAATCTCAATGCCCAACTCGCTACCGAACTGACCAGCTTCCTCAAGGAGAACATCGATGTGTTCGCCTGGTTGCACGCAGACATGGTCGGGATCAGCCCGAATGTTAGTTGCCATGCCTTAAACATCGACAGTGAAGCCAAGTCAGTTCGCCAAAAGAGGAGAGCGATGGACCCGAAACGATATGCTGCCTTAAAGCTTGAGGTAGATAACCTCCTTCGAAATGGGTCCATCCGAGAAACACTCTATCCGGCTTGGGTTGCTAACCCAATTCTAGTAAAGAAGCCTAACAACAAATGGCGGACCTGCGTCGACTTCACCGACCTCAACAAGGCATGTCCGAAGGACAGTTTCCCACTGCTAAGAATTGATCAGTTCGTGGATGCCACCTCGGGGCACGAGCTACTCAGTTTTATGGATGCGTACTCGAGGTACAATCAAATTCTGATGTACGGGCTAGACAAAGAGCATACATCATTTATTACAGATCGGGGACTGTACTGCTACAAAGTTATGCCCTTCGGCCTCAAGAACGTTGATGCAACTTACCAGCAACTGGTTAACCGGATGTTCTTCCGAACAGATAGGCAGGTCGATGGAGGTATACGTAGACGACATGCTGATAAAATCTCACGTCACCTCAGATCATGTAGCACATCTAACTGAGATGTTCGACATCCTCCGGCAGTACCGAATGAAGTTGAACCCCCTCAAATGTTCATTCGGAGTATCCTCAGGAAAATTCCTAGGGTAAATGGTTAACCAGCAGGGTATTGAGATCAACCTCGAAAAAATCCAAGCTCTCCTCGATATGAAGAGCCCGACCAGTAAAAAACAGGTTATGAGCCTGAACGGGTGCATAGCGGCTCTAAGTCACTTCATATTAAGGCTAACAGATCGCTGCCTACCATTTTTCAATATACCCAGGGCCAATAAGAAGTTCGAATGGACTCCTGAGTACGAACAGGCCTTCTAGAGAATAAAGGAACACCTCGGGAAACCACCATTCCTGTCCAAACCTCTCCCACAAGAGATCCTCCTTTTGTACCTGTTTGTCTCGCAGTTCGCAGTCAGTGCAGCTCTTGTTCGGGAAGAGAGTGGAACTCAATGGCCAGTGTATTATACGAGCAAGCGTTTGTTGGATGTTGAGATGCGGTATCCAAAAATGGAGCGATTAGCCTATGCCTTACTGATCGCATCCCGAAAGCTGCGACCCTACTTCCATACCCATACAGTCCATGTATTGACTAATTTCCCGCTCAGGCAGGTCCTCCAAAAACTGGAGGCGTCGGAAAAATTGCTCAAATGGGCCATGGAACTCAGCCAGTTCGATCTCCATTACAAACCAAAAGCAGCTATTAAAGGGCAAGTTGTTGCCAACTTTATCTTAGAGTTCTTGCATCATCCTGCGAACGAGTCGGAACAGCCCAACGAAGTCATCCAAAAACTATTCAAAATCTCTCGACGTGGACCCTCTACATTGATGGATCATTGAATAGAAAGAGGGCTGGAGCAGGCCTTCTCTTGTTGAGTCTAGAAGGGGCCCGCATTCACGGCATTCTCCGGTTCGGTTTCAAAGCAAATAATAATGAGGCCGAGTACGAAGCTCTGCTCGCTAGTCTCAGGTTGGCCAGGGAAATGGGCGCAACTGCGATCAGCGTCCACAGTGACTCCATGCTGGTTGTGAACCAGATTTTGGGAGAGTACCAAGCCAAGGAAGATAACATGATCAATTATCTGAAAAAAGCAAAGGTCGCACTCGAGCCGTTCAAGCACTTCGCAATCACTCAGATATCCAGAGAAAACAATTCTGTGGCAGACGCCTTGGCAAGGATAGCCTCATCATTAGACTCAGATGCACCGCGGAGCATTCCAGTTCGATTCATCGAAATCCCAAGTATCAGCCCGAACGAACAGGCAGTGAATGTAATGGGTTCAGACTCATGGATGACCCCCATTATTCAGTATCTCAAGGATGGAACCTTGCCTGATGATAAGGTCGAAGCAAGGATTCTACGAACGAGATATGCTCGCTACACCCTCATCGAAGACTAGCTGTACAGGCGAGGATTTAGTGCCCCTCTCCTCCAATGTGTGACCAGCAAAGAAGCAGATTATATCATGCGGGAGATACATGAAGGAATCTGCGGTAACCACACCGCCGTGCGATCTCTTGCGAACAAGGTTGTTCGTCAGGGGTACTATTGGCCCTGAATCCAAGATGACGTCTATAACTTTGTCAGAAGGTGTGATAAGGGCCAGCGGTTCACGAATATACCGCGAGCTCCCTCCCACAAGCTGGTAACCATGACTAGCCCCTGGCCTTTCTCTATGTAGGGAATCGATCTCATCGGTCCCATGCCAGTCGATACAGGGGGAGTTAAATATACCGTGGTCGCGGTAGATTACTTCACCAAATGGGTTGAAGCTGAACCGCTAGCCGCGATCACGACCAGGAAACTAAAGGACTTCGTTTTTAAGAATATTGTGTGCCGCTACGGAATTCCTCATACCCTCATCTCGGATAACGGGAAACAGTTCGACAACGAGGAATTCAAACAGTTTTGTGACGAGCTGGGCATCTATGAAAAATTTGCCTTAGTAGCAAGGCCACAAGCAACTGGCCAAGTTGAAGCTGTCAACAAAACCATCAAGCACACTCTGAATACCAAACTTGGCGTAGCCAAAGGAAATTGGGCCGACGACCTCCCTGAAGTCCTATGGGCATACAGAACTACTCCAAGAACCTCCACCTCAGAAACACCTTTTTCGCTAGCTTACGGATGCCAAGCGATGATCCATGTAGAGGTGGGAACTGGTTCACTTCGGAGGGACATGTATAATGAGGCCGATAATGAAGCACTTACGAGAGCAAGCCTAGACCTTGTTGAAGAACATCGCGGCAAGGCATCGCTAAGGATAGCAGCCTATCAGCAACGCATAAAGACGTTCTTCGATTCAAAGGTCAGGCGAAGAGACTTCCAGGTCGACGACCTTGTGCTAAAGGAAGTTCTTCTCGGTACCAGGGAACCAAGTGCGAGAGTGTTAGGACTGAACTGGGAAGGTCCATACCGCATCGACAAAGTGATAAGACCGGAGACTTATCATCTCAAAAGACTGAACGGTTCCAAGGTATTCGAGCTTGGAATGCTGAGCACCTTCGACCATACTATCAGTAATTCCGAACTTAGCTTTCCTTGTAAAATTAATTTGCGATTTTTGTAAATAATTTCCTTGTAAAGTATCATTTTGTTCGCATGTAATCTTGCTCGTGTGAATGTATTATGCCATCACACTTGTTTCAATTGATGTAAGCAATTAGGGAGTATACATGTATAATAAAACGAACAGAAAATTGTAAAGGCAACAAATGTATTTCATTACTGTGGGGTACAGCAGGCAAAAAGACATGATTACAAGACCTAATCCAGCCCCTAGAGCCGACCTCCTTGTCCTAGGGCTGGTCGGCTAAGGGTTTGTCCGCGGCGTGTCCCAAACCTTCTGTTCGGGAGGCCGCCGCTTCATCATCCTCCCGCGCCATGGACATTAGCGTGTCTTGCCAATCTTCCGGGAGGTCGGACATGTCAAGTCACGAATTCTTCGATCGCAGGGCATAAATAGAATCAATTTCCTATTCGACAGCCTTCTCTTCGACCTCCGCCGCCTGATCTTGCATCTCTTGCGTCAAGGAGGCAACACTTTCCTGACTTTCCTGAAGTTTAACTTCAAGAGCTAGCCTTTCCTTCTCGGAAGCCTCCCTCTCTTGCTCTGTTCGTAAGACTTGCGGAGAGGTCGCTTTGAGCTCCTGGTCCTTCTCCCCGGCCTCCTTGGCTATCCTAGCTATGGTCCTTTGTAGCTCTCTTACTTCCTCTTCCTGCTTCTCAAGCTGCGCTTTCTGAAAGTCTACCGTGCGAAGACCCGCATCTCTTTCGTTCAGATACCTATTTGCCAACTCAGAAGACAGGTTTCTCTCTATTTCGATAGCTTCTAGGCTTCGCTTAAGCACTGCGTTCTCTTCCTTCAGAGCAACACCTCCCTTCGCGGCTCCCAATTGGACCTTTTCCATGGATATTCGCGTGGAAAGAAGAGCCTGCGAGCAAATAAAGAAAAAGTTACCTAATCAAAAGAAGCTAAGGGAAGTCCTCGCCGAGGACAGTTCACTCACCTTACTCAAGTGTTGGACCGACGTGGACATTAGGTCCACATCGCTAGAACTTGCGAACTACTCAAAAGATTTTGAGAGTCCGCATTCCAGCTGGGCGTATACCACCGGCTGCAGATACTCCGACAGGTTCCCTAGCGAGTCCAACACTGGGGTGCCCTTCTTCGCTGCCTCAGCAGCCGCTGTGTCGTCCATAGGTGCCTTGCCCGACTTACTCGCGTCCGGCCACGACCTCTTTGATTGGTCGCCCTCAGACTCGGTCTCTGATTCTTCGACCTGAATCTGCTTCCTCTTCTTCCGTTGGGTCATTGTCTTCAGCCTCGGCCGAGCAGGAGACAGCTCAAAAGCCTTCGTTTTTCATGTTGGTACGTCCTCTGATGGCTGCGCCTGAGGAGTCTCGGAAGGTCGCACCGGTGGGCCCGACGTCGTGCCTTCGGCTGGTGGAACTGCCAAAGCAGCTTCAACTGCTTTGGCTTTCTTTGTCCAAGGAAAATTGACCTGCCTTCGTCGCAGCTGCTCTGACTCCTTCGGAGGCATGGTCGCTGCATGCAAAACATCGTTAGCAAAAATATCTCACTTCACGATTAGAAAGGGGTCAGTTAGCATGACTTACTCAACGGGGACTCTAGCGACGCGTTGGCGTTGAAGAAACCATATTTCCGCAAGCTCGAGGTCATCACGAGTTTCTTCGTGTCACACTGATCCTCTGGTAAGGAGCCGAAATGACGATCCTACGTCTATCGAAGAGCAGCCCTAGGTCGGTCGTCTTGTTAACTGTCAGAAAGAAATCAGGTCGTTAGAAAAGCACAGTTAAAAAAAAAAAAAAAAAAAAAAAAAAAAAAAAAAAAGGGAAGAAGAACAAAAGGGACCTACTCGGATCCTGGAAGTGGCAATTGCCATCATAACGAAAGAAGAAAAACTTCGTTTCGTAGGCACCCGCATTACTCAGATAGCTATGTATCCCATCGGCGATAGTAGGTCGCCTGGACAAGTAGTAGGAATCCTTGTCCTTACTCTTCTTTAAATAATAAGAGCAGCCGACCTCCATCGCGGTCAGCTCGCTAGTCCGTTCTCTTGGCACGCGATATACATTGCAACAGCAATGACGTACGCGTTTGGGGTCAACTGCATCGATGCAACCCCGAAGTGGTCCAAAAGCGACCTGATAAAAGGGTGGAAGAGGATCAATCCCCCACCCTTGATGATCTCCTCGGAAACCGCAGCCAGACCACTTAGTGGGTAGCGCGATGAGTGCGCCACGTCGAGGAAAGCATCCACCTCGATAGCGTATTGCTTTACTATCCTCTCGAGCTCCTCCCCGGTAAGCACCGAGAAGACCTCGACAGGGACGTTTGGAGCATCCTGTGGGGACGAACTGATTCCCTATTCGGATCTGGTTATTGAGGGGTCTATCTTGTCGGTCTGCAAAAGCGACTAGCAAAAGGGTCATTTAGCCATCGTACGCTATTCCATACGATGATGTGGGAGAAAACAAACTCCCAAAATCCTAAAGGAAACCCTAACGGCATGATTCAAGCCGCCATTCATGGCTCGAACTAGGCCTAAGCATTTCGTCTCTGATAGGCTACCGGAAGACAGACGCCACTCAACCATGAAAAATAACGAAACAGAAACAGGGAGAAGCTCTTACCGTACGGAGCGTGAGAATGACTTCCGCCTCGAATGCTTGAAAACGCAGTTTGAAAGACAAAAATTCCAAGTTTGCGCAAATCCTTTACTCTCTGAGAAAAAAGGCTCTGGTAACATTGCCTAAGAACGACTGGAGGTTTTTATAGCATATGAATCGGCGCTTGGGTTTCTCAGAATCGAAATGACGTTTGGGCGGCAAAGGTTTCCCACCGTTGATCATAGCCACGTGTCGTGCATCAGCGGAGAAGAGTGAGCGTCACGACTGGATAAAGTCAGACTTTCATCCCTTTCGTTGAGAAGCCCAAACGACGGACATTCTCTCTTTCTCAGAGCATTAATTACGTTTCAAATCCACATTTAATGCTCTGGTAAAGGGCGTCGTTCCAACATACTACGCATTTAATGTCCTGATAAGGCGTACTATGTCAGCGTACAACGCATTTAATGCATCTGGCAGGCACTTATCATGCACAAGGCACGTCTGTCAGCACAGGATTGCTTCATTAAATGCACCCATGGCAAATGGACAACAAGTGACGTCTGACGAAACCAGGTCGCTCGTTCCCTGCAAACAATGGACATGTGAGGTCGTTCTCGAAAAAGTTCCATCCCGACCTACTTTCAGGCAGGTCGGGGGTTTCCAGAATTTTTGGAATTTCCAGAATCCCCGGGAATAATCCAATTGTGGCATGACTTGTAGTTTTCAAGGTTCGGTTCTCAAACCTTAAAAACCAGGAGACTTCTGTTATGCCTGGGAACTTAAGGCTGACGTGGCGCCCTGGTAAGTGCGCAAGGTCAGGCCTCGGGAAAAGCCTACTACCATCCTGACGCAGCTGCTTCATGTGATCACGGTGGCACCCACAGCTTCCTTCCGTCAGAGTAATGGGTGCACGTCAGGCCAGCAAGGAGATGTGGTAATCCCGCGTGTCCAACCCCTATGGCAAATCACGTGAATTACTCTAAACAAAGGATTTGCACGGATCATCTCACCAACTTGCAGATTCAGTGATGATTGCCTCAAGACATCCAACTATAAAATGGGAGTTCCTCTCTCATTAAAGGGATTGGCACATTTTACTCTTGAGAAAAAAAAATCTCTCTCTAGAAAAGACAATCTTCGATACCTTGTATCATCAGTGTAAAATCAGCCGTCTAAAGCGACCTGACCACCCTCATAAATAAAAATATCAGTGGATGTAGGATTTGCTTCCTTAGCATCTGAACCACTTTAAAACTCTTTTCTCACTGTATTTACTTTCATTTTTCTAAATAACCTTTCATGTGCGTCTTTTGGGGGCAACTCAACATTTCATGCGTGCTTTTAGTTGGTGTCAAAATCGTGCATCAACAATTTTAATTGTGTCTATGGGTTTATACTCGGGAACCTCACAAATCCAATCCTAGCTCCGGCTCTGCCCCTATCTTTATTTATTCAAATAGGAGTATTAATAAAATACCTTTCAAATGTTTCATTTTTTTTCTTTCAAGTTGAAACAAAATGTTTGGCTCTATCAGTAGTTTCGAATTCGAGTTCAAGATATTAAGCTTTTGTTTAATGAGACGGTTATAGGCACTATTATGCCAAAAAAATGATGGTAAAAGATAAATTAAGTTTAAAAAAGAAAAAAAGAACAGAAGAAAGTTGGCAATCGAAGGGTAAATCCTCTGTGATGCACATGCATGATGCTTACGAATCATGAAATTATATATATATATACCTAAAAAATCATTTACCTCCCAAGCTTTATTAAAATTTATCACTTAGATGTCAACTATTACCATGTTAATCACTNATGAACATCATGGAAAGAGGAGACCAAATGAATGGTGGGTAAGTTTCAAAAGCTGTTTGATATAGAAATGGAAGAAGAAACATTAAGATCAAGCTGATTATATTAAAAGAGATTTTGGTTATTAGTTAAGGGTAGACACCATTAATCATAAAGAGTCAACTGGAGAAAGTGCATGCATAGAGATGGCTTCTCCCTATTATGAATATGGTAGACAGGGGACAAACCCACTTCATTTCTCAATCATTTTCCCATCATCACAACACACAATCTTCTTCAATCCGACACCAAGAATCTCTCTTCCACGAGCTGATATATTATTTCTTTATTCTAAGAAATTATATAAACATTGAATATTGCTTATATTTAATTATTAGATTATTTTATATATGATATGAATAAGAAATTTACTTACGATAATAATGTATATTGTTTGCACATGCATGCAAATGGGTACTAGATATTAGAAGAAAATATATGAAATTTGTCCGCAAAAGAGAAGGAAAAGATATAAAAATAAGAACCAATCGAAATCAGGTTTAAATTAATTGATAATATGCACCACAGTAATTTCGTGCTTTACCGACGACATATATTCTGACACAAGCAAATGTCATAAGAATAACCAACATTCACTGACGCATATGAGTGTTGCTTACCGTGAAAACTCTCAAGACAAGTTTGTAGAAAAGATTCCTGAAGGTCAAAAGAAGATTGTCTGTTTCTTTGAGCTTTCGAATCAAAATTTTGGAATCATTTATTATAATAACATTATGATTTACCTAATTATTTGGATTGATAGGGTGTTCAGTGAACTTCAAAGATAAATTGAGGTGTATGTAAATTGAACCGAATGTTTTGGTAAAAAAAAAAAAGAGGCACCTATTTATTGACCATTTTGGCATTATATTACCGTGTTCACTATTGATGTATTCTTTTTTGTATTAAAAGAGTATGTCAAAGACTGGAGTTAATACTTTCTCAAGTTTAACTTTCATGCATCCACTTAAAAGATTTTGAAATTGGGTTGTTGGAAGTACATAATAATAAAAGAAGAAGCAATAGGAAGAAGGGATAGGGATGCCTTTTCGTGGAAGGTACTAAATCTATTTATAAGCAAAAGTACAAGGGGTGATAAAGAAACCCTAAATTGAGAGGAAACTTCCTAACATCAAAACAGGTTCAGTCCTCAATTTCTGTGCTATCAACATTCAATATGAATTTGTCCTTTTTTTTTTTTTCGCACTGAAGAACAAACAACTAGAAAAGAATTAATAGACTATACAGACAATACCGTATTGTTGTTCTACATTCATAAATACAATAAAATCATGACAACCTAATGAAGTACAATTTCAAATTTTCAAAATTTTGAATTTTCTCCTTATAAAACTTGAAGTTTTTCTGCATAAAAACATGTATATCATAACTTCCTAATACGTTCTATATACTGAAAATTCTCAAATACGAGTGTCTGATTTATTATTATTATTATTATTATTTATTTATTTATTATTATTTTTTTTAACTCAGAATTGTGTTTATCCGCTGGTAAATGTTCAAATAAATATTCTCTTTTGGTTTTTAAATCAGCGTTTAGTTTACTGGCTAGTATATCTCAAAATATAGGGTTGCGATTTGATACACTTTTTTTAATAGTATTTGTAAAAATCCTATTATGAATGCATTTTAGGATAAAATTTTGAGAATGTGTTTGGTATATTATAGGAAAACATTTTCTTAAAATATTTAGATTGCTTTTTAACTCCTTACATTTGTTAATTTAGCTAAATAGCCCCCAATAATAAAAGTTTATAAACTAATAAAAATATCCCCACCCACCCAATTGACTTTCGGTAGCCGGCGACCACCGTCGGACGGTGGCTGTCAATCGTCGGAATGTCACATGACCGGCTGAATTTGGCTGGTTGTGAGTCGATCTTGTATTTTCTGGCCAGATCCATTGTGAATTTAGGCAGAAAAGGCCAAATATATGGCCAGAAACTAGCCGTCAACGATGACCAAGATGCGACCGTCATCAACGGCCAAATATGGCCAGATTTAGTCGTCAACGACATGTTCTTTGGCTGTAGATTTGGCATTTTCAGTCAGATTCGTGGTGGATCTGACCAAAAAAGGAAAGATCAATGCACGACCGGTCAGATCTAGCCAGTCGTGCGTCATTTCAGCGTCGTCGACTGGTGGCGGCAACAGCGATGGTGGTTGTTGGCGGGTGATAGTGGCTTGGTTAGATTGAGGTATTTTTGTTAATTTATAAACTTTTATTGTGAAAGGTAATTGTTAAATGTTTTGAGTTGAATAAAATAAGATTGGATTTTGAAGAATATTAAAACGAATGAAATTTTTTATTTTTTAGGATATGATAGTAGAATACGATATGGGGAAAATAGTGAAACAAATGAAGCCTAGATTATTATAATTTTTTATATAAATTTTTTTTTGAAATTTTTTTTTTAATTGTAACGATAGTTAACTATTAACTAACACCAACAAAACACATTATTTTTTTTATAAAAAAATATATGAACGTTTACATTAGCAAAGAACTCTATTATAACCATCACTGGGTGGTTTGATGGTAAAAGAGCAAAAAGAGATTACATGATCTGAGTTTAAGTCTCTTCAGACACTAATAGGGGTGGTCATTGGGGCTCTTACCCCACCAATGGTTTCAAGGTCTCGGGTGATTAGTTGAGGTACGCGCAAGCTGGATTTGACACCCCATGTGATTAAAAAAAAAAAAAAACTCTACTATATATTTAAGTAGATTCCCACTAGTTCTATTTAATTTCTATCATAAACTGCTCTTAAAATTATAAAAAAAAATCTCCCTTAAAAAAACGAAATTCCCCTGAAATTTAATTTTTTTTTTATTGAAATATCTCTCCCGCACGGGAAACGTCTCTTTACATTTTCCAAATCAAACCGACAGTTACACCAATAATTAGGCTAATTAATTAAATCTTACAGAAAGTGAATGAAACTTATCATATCCCTCACATGAATGACTCTGGAGATTGTATTACTTCCACTTTTGGCCCAAACAAAATACAAAACGGGTTTTACATAAATATAACTAGTGACAATCATCAAAATTATTTTTTCCTCAAACAAGGTAATTAATAATACATAATCATTATTTATTGCGATAATTATTCCAGCTTATCTATATAATAAATTTTACTCAAAATTGAAAAGGGATTCTATAATGTTGCCCAAACCCTGACCCTCTTTGGCTTCACCTCTTATTGAATACTTATAATGAAATGTTCCAACAAACTTCTAAATCTATTGAAAGATTGCACATGTTTTTTGTCTTAACTAGAAATTTACATTACCTATTTATTTGCTAACACCCAACTTCCTGATTCTCCAAAATTGTTACTAAATTTTCTATTATATATTATGGGGATCCACCATGTTTCCTTTGGCACCAGGCTTCTATTTTTTTTTTTTTTTTTTTTTTATGATTAATTTCATAATTAGTTACTACCCTTAGGAGTTAGGACCACATATATTGTCTTTAATTTCCATTGAACAAATTAAAAAAAAAAAAAATTAATGATTTACCTGACAAAAATTGTGTTTCATAATGGAGTGGGTAAATCTAACTCTTCACAATAATTTTTCAATATTTCGGGGTAAATTTAAGAAATTACTCCTGGATTTAGAAAATTTATTGAGTGGGTACTAAACTTAGATGTATTCATCAAACACCACCCTTAAAGTTTGAGAATGTTGCTGAAAAGCACCCTTAAGAAATAAGACTTAACCACCCCTGGGTAGTCGAGTGATGCAATAGGGACTTTTGGGTATATTACTAAAAAAGTCTTGAATTCAATTCCCCTCAATTGCTAATAAGGATGGACACTGAAGGTTTACTCGGTCGTTAACTTCAAGGTCCCGGAGGACTAGTTAAGATGTATACAAGTTAGCTCGGACACCATCGGTTACCAAAAAAAAAAAATAATAATAAATAAGACTTACGGTGTTTTATTTCTCTAACAAAATTGTCTGAAAATACTATTTTGTCCTTACTTTTGTAAATGTGATAAGTCATTTTTAACAAAGAAACCGAAATTAATTATCTAAATACCCTTAACTGTTTGTTTATAAACACTATCAAAACACACAGATTTTTACAAGTATGTTAATTGTAGTCTATAAGCATTATCATTGTTGAGTGTAATTCATCACGTTTACAAAAATAGGGACAAAAGAGTCATTTCAAACAAATATGTAATGCCAAATGAAACGGTGTTAGCCACAAAAATGTTATTTTTACCCCTAATTTCAAAACCCCAAGGATGGTTTTAATGAACACCCCAAACCTAGCATTTGCTTGTAATTTATGGAAACTTAAGGGGTAATTTATGGAAACTTACCCATATTAAACCATATATTTAACAGAAGTAGACAATATTGTATTTATCCAAGAGGTCCCATTCACATGCATAATGTAAGAAGTGATCAGAAAAAAATAAACATCTTCGTTTACTCTCAATACCAATAAAACTGTAGGGCACCCAAAGTATACCAAGACAAACTGAGCTCAATCTCAAATAAATAATTGAATCATAGTCAACTGATTAGATTAACCTCGGCCGTCCATACATCACCTAATTGAAACCCGTAAAATGAATTGTGCCAGAAAATTAAAAAAACAAAACAAAAGTTAACGCTCAGGAACAGCTGAATCACACAGTTAAACAGTTTTATATCAACTTCGGTCGGTTTACTCAAGAAATTTGGTTATTAGTTTATGAAATCAATTTAATTTGATTAATTAATTTGGTTTTTATCATATACATATAGGCAAATATATGCTTAATTATAATTAAATGTTATAAATTAGAAATAAGAGATAAATTTATCGATTATATATCGAAACAAATACAAGATAAAAAGCTAGCAAGTATGAGGGTAATATATTCAACATATCTCTAAATTATAAATTAATATGGATTTTTTGTTTCATTTGTTTTTATTTTGACCCTAAAATTAATTAATGGGTTTTAAATTAGTGATTAGGAACTTGGCCGACTTGCAACTTAAAAGGATAGTGAAGTCATGGCATTTGACTTGTGCTATTAATTCATTAACATAAAATATTATGAAATTGTTAATTTAAGTATTGAGTGTAGCTTAAACCTCTACCTCAAGTGACGGGTAGGACATTATAAATTTTAATCCTTTTTATATTCTACGCATGTTTTATTTATATATTATGAAAGGTTGGAGGACAAACCATAGTTTAGAAAATTACTATCTCTTCAAGATTTTAAGAGACATGGGTGATCGAGCCAACTTACACGCACTTAAACTAATCTCTCGAGACCTAAAACTATTGATCATGTAAGAGTCTTAATAGCCATTTTTATTAGTGCCTAAAAATATTTGAGCTCAAGAGTTTATGAAATCTTTTTTTGCTCTTTTAGCATCAGACCACCCAATGATGGTTTACTTGAAGTGTTTTCTTACGTTATAAATCTTGATTCATGTTTAAAAAAAAAAAAAAAAAAAAATCAATACATTCATAAAAGAGATGTGATGAATCCACTAGAAAAAAAGATTTCAATCTTAATATTTTGATATATCCTTTATTTTTATTTTTTCAAAAAATAAGAGTGCCGCAACCGTCTAGAGGTCCATAAGGTTGTAATTTGAAAGAGAGAGGATCATTGTGGAATGTTAATGTCCTATTATAGATTTTCAAATATTAATTAAATTTAGTTGATGTAGAGGGAGAGTAGCCAAATATATAAAGAAAAAAAAAAAAAGGTAGCCCTATTAAATGTTAAGTCACCGTCTTCACTCTTTGCTTCATGGGCTAAGACAAGTCTATGCAACAACAACTCTTCCTTTCATTGAACATTCACATGAATTCTGCCTCTTTCATTATTCTTTTTCCTTTAAATATTTATTTTTCTTCTTTTGTTCTCATCATTTTTTTTCTTAAACAATTTAATGGTTCATTTTCAATTACTATAAGTATCCCAAACATGCCCCTAGGGCTGTCAATCGAGCCAAGCCGCTTGCGAGTCGACTCGGCTCAGCTTGTTAAATACTCAAACTCAGCTCGAATTCGACTCGAGTAAGTTATCGAGCCGAGTTCGAGTCTACCCTGACTCGGCTTGATTCAACTCGCGAGCCAATAGTGGCTCATTTAGGGTTTTTCTGCGCATAATACAAGTTTTTGGGTTTTCTTGTAATTTGACATGTAAAAGACTAAAAGGTTTAAAAAAATCACAAATTAACCCTTAACCAAATAACCCCAATTAACTCAAAATCAAATCGCGTAAATTCATTCTCCCCCAAATCAAAAACCCTAAAACAAGAAACCCCAAAAACAATTTTCCGATTATCACACCAAGCCACCCACAAACACAAGAACCATTGGAGATTCAACTTCCGAAAGTTTGAGTTATATGCCGTTTTGATCATAATTTTGATGTATTTTGATGGACATTTGTGTTTTTTTTTTTGTCTTAGATTGCATAATTTGTTGTGTAATACGTTGTTTATGTTGATTTGGATGTGATTTATGTTAATTTAGATGCAAATTTATCAAAAATTAGATATGATTTGTGTAAAACAAGATATGCAGGTTATATTAAAAAATGGTTAAACGAGCCATAATCGAGCCAATTCGAGCTCGCGTTAAACGAGTCGAATTTTCCTGACTCGGTCGACTCATGACTTGACTCGAACTTGTCTAATGCTTAACCGAGCCGGGCTCGTTTAGGGTGATACTCGGCTCGTTTACACCCCTACATGCCCCCCCACCACCAAAAGCCTTTTTTTATAGGCACAAAAATAATTTTTTAAATTGTTGTGACACTCGAGGCTCCTCTAGTTTTCACATTTTGAATTAATACATGTAAAAAAAAATTACCATTCTCTTTAACCCTCTTTTCGGCTTGACGGTAATAGAGATTGTTTTCAAAATTAGTCAAAAACCCTTTTCATAAATAAGTGATGTGAAGAAAAAAAAGTTTTTATATATAATTTATAGATACAAAAAATTCAATGATAAAGGGTAAGCTATAAATATTAGAAGAGGGTTATTATTTGTGTACTTTGAGTATATTCCTTATAAAAATTTTAAATCAGATTTTGATTTCAAATGTTTAAATTATATTAATATAAGATTAATTCTTAATTGAATAGAAAAAAATGAAAGAACAAAAAAACAATAGTTGAAAATTGATAAAATATTATGTCTAAGATTTTAATAATGTGTATTGTTAGCAAAATGGGAGTATAGACTATTTTTATGAGTGCAAATAGTCCTACCCATATTAAAATTAATTTATATAATGCTAGGTATTGGGTCTATCTAAAAGTTTAATGAAAAGTTATGAGTCAATAAGGAATTATGATAAATTTTTTGGTAAATTTAAGAAATAAGGAATAATAAAGGTAGTGTTACACTGTTACATAAAAATCTGTAATTTCATGTGACCTTTCAATAGAATCACGAGTTACAACAGTAAGGAAGCTGCTGCATCAAAGGGCTCACTTATATAAATTATATTTTTCTTTTCTTTTCTTTAATAAATATTGAGATTACATTTCTACCACCGCCCCTGTAACATTACCTCATAAAAATTATTTTCTTATAAAGTAAGAATCAACAATTATAATAAATAACATACCACTAATATCAACATATATATAAATTACACATTGATATGTACATATTATTACTTAAAATGAAACTTGTAACATTTTAATTTGATTATTTTTTTAATAGTTGTCAACTCATATTATTCCAAGTCTATCGATAGTATCATAAAATGCTATTTGTCTTTAAATAAAATTAACGTATGGGTTTATTTCATTTACTTTTCTTGAAGTCGTTTAATATGAAATACATAATATAATTCCGATGATGCGTTTTGATATCATTGAGGCAAATGAAATAAACCTTTAATCTAATAATCTTAGTATTACCTTTTTATTAATTTTTATATCATGATTTAAGAATTTAATCACTTTAAAAAACCCTAAGTCTGAAACCCTAAGATTATTAGAACCACAAGAAGGTATAACCAAGGATGCCAAAAGAAATCAAATCATTTCTCAAAGTGTTGAGAAACTTGTTGCATTTATATTTGAATACTTAAGTTGAAACTTTTAGTATTTGAATTTGAATATTTATTTTGCAATTGTCAACTCATATTATTCCAACTCCCATAGTTAGCAACGAACATTTTATTATTATTATTATTAGTATTAAATATAAAATAATCCTAAAAATGTGTTTTGATATCACAAAAGCAAACAATTATATAAAAAAATTCACTAATCTGATCGTTCATGTTGTTGGGGTTGGC